>NC_140733.1:7242500-7620000 GCF_050655825.1 Lonchura striata | reverse complement strand
ATATCGAAGGATGGACCCCACACTGAAGTTGTCCCCACCTCAAACTTGTGCTGCCCTGATAGACCCAAGGGAGCCCTACAAACTGACATCAGGAACCTGGACTGCTGAGTTTTCTTTCCCAGGGAAAATGGAAAAAGGATGTGCCCAGGGGCCCCTGGGCCTGACTGCAAAAAATCCTTATATCGAAGGATGGACCCCACACCGAAGTTGTCCCCACCTCAAACTTGTGCTGCCCTGATAGACCGAAGGGAGCCCTACAAACTGACATCAGGAACCTGAACTGCTGAGTTTTCTTTCCCAGGGAAAATGGAAAAAGGATGTGCCCAGGGGCCCCTGGCCCTGACTGCAAAAAATCCTTATATCGAAGGATGGACCCCACACTAAAGTTGTCCCCACCTCAAACTTGTGCTGCCCTGATACACCCAAGGGAGCCCTACAAACTGACATCAGGAACTTGGACTGCTGAGTTTTCTTTCCCAGGGAAAATGGAAAAAGGTTGTGCCCAGGGGCCCCTGGACCTGGGCTGGGGCCTCATTGCAAAAAATCCTTATATCGAAGGATGGACCCCACACCGAAGTTGTCCCCACCTCAAACTTGTGCTGCCCTGATAGACCCAAGGGAGCCCTACAAACTGACATCAGGAACCTGGACTGCTGAGTTTTCTTTCCCAGGGAAAATGGAAAAAGGATGTGCCCAGGGGCCCCTGGCCCTGACTGCAAAACATCCTTATATCGAAGGATGGACCCCACACCGAAGTTGTCCCCACCTCAAACTTGTGCTGCCCTGATAGACCCAAGGGAGCCCTACAAACTGACATCAGGAACCTGGACTGCTGAGTTTTCTTTCCCAGGGAAAATGGAAAAAGGATGTGCCCAGGGGCCCCCTGGCCCTGGGCCCCTGGCCCTGACTGCAAAATATCCTTATATCGAAGGATGGACCCCACACCGAAGTTGTCCCCACCTCAAACTTGTGCTGCCCTGATAGACCCAAGGGAGCCCTACAAACTGACATCAGCAACCTGGACTGCTGAGTTTTCTTTCCCAGGGAAAATGGAAAAAGGATGTGCCCAGGGGCCCCTGGCCCTGACTGCAAAAAATCCTTATATCGAAGGATGGACCCCACACCGAATTTGTCCCCACCTGAAACTTGGGCTGCCCTGATACACCCAAGGGAGCCCTACAAACTGACATCAGGAACCTGGACTGCTGAGTTTTCTTTCCCAGGGAAAATGGAAAAAGGATGTGCCCAGGGGTCCCTGGCCCTGACAGCAAAAAATCCTTATATCGAAGGATGGACCCCACACCGAAGTTGTCCCCACCTCAAACTTGTGCTGCCCTGATACACCCAAGGGAGCCCTACAAACTGACATCAGGAACTTGGACTGCTGAGTTTTCTTTCCCAGGGAAAATGGAAAAAGGTTGTGCCCAGGGGCCCCTGGACCTGGGCTGGGGCCTCATTGCAAAGAATCCTTATATCGAAGGATGGACCCCACACCGAAGTTGTCCCCACCTCAAACTTGTGCTGCCCTGATAGACCCAAGGGAGCCCTACAAACTGACATCAGGAACCTGGACTGCTGAGTTTTCTTTCCCAGGGAAAATGGAAAAAGGATGTGCCCAGGGGCCTCTGGCCGTGGGCTGGGGCCTCACTACAAAAAATCCTTATATCGAAGGATGGACCCCACACCGAAGTTGTCCACACCTCACACTTGTGCTGCCCTGATAGACCCAAGGGAGCCCTACAAACTGACATCAGGAACCTGGACTGCTGAGTTTTCTTTCCCAGGGGAAATGGAAAAAGGATGTGCCCAGGGGCCCCTGGCCCTGGGCTGGGGCCTCACTGCAAAGAGTCTTTATATCGAAGGATGGACCCCACACCGAAGTTGTCCCCACCTCACACTTGTGCTGCCCTGATACACCCAAGAGAGCCCTACAAACTGACATAAGGAACTTGGACTGCTGAGTTTTCTTTCCCAGGGAAAATGGAAAAAGGATGTGCCCAGGGGCCCCTGGCCCTGACTGCAAAAAATCCTTATATCAAAGGATGGACCCCACACCGAAGTTGTCCCCACCTCAAACTTGTGCTGCCCTGATACACCCAAGGGAGCCCTACAAACTGACATCAGGAACCTGGACTGCTGAGTTTTC
Source organism: Lonchura striata (assembly GCF_050655825.1). NCBI lineage: Eukaryota > Metazoa > Chordata > Aves > Passeriformes > Estrildidae > Lonchura > Lonchura striata. Next base: position 7,617,854 of record NC_140733.1, on the reverse strand, counting down.
TTTCCCAGGGAAAATGGAAAAAGGTTGTGCCCAGGGGCCCCTGGCCCTGGGCTGGGGCCTCACTGCAAAGAATCTTTATATCGAAGGATGGACCCCACACCGAAGTTGTCCCCACCTCAAACTTGTGCTGCCCTGATAGACCCAAGGGAGCCCTACAAACTGACATCAGGAACCTGGACTGCTGAGTTTTCTTTCCCAGGGAAAATGGAAAAAGGAGGTGCCCAGAGGCCCCTGGCGGTGGGCTGGGGCCTCACTGCAAAGAATCCTTATATCGAAGGATGGACCCCACACCGAAGTTGTCCCCACCTCAAACTTGTGCTGCCCTGATAGACGCAAGGGAGCCCTACAAACTGACATCAGGAACCTGGACTGCTGAGTTTTCTTTCCCAGGGAAAATGGAAAAAGGATGTGCCCAGGGGCCCCTGGCCCTGACTGCATAAAATCCTTATATCGAAGGATGGACCCCACACCGAAGTTGTCCCCACCTCAAACTTGTGCTGCCCTGATAGACCGAAGGGAGCCCTACAAACTGACATCAGGAACCTGGACTGCTGAGTTTTCTTTCCCAGGGAAAATGGAAAAAGGATGTGCCCAGGGGCCCCTGGCCCTGACTGCAAAAAATCCTTATATCGAAGGATGGACCCCACACCGAATTTGTCCCCACCTCAAACTTGTGCTGACCTGATAGAACCAAGGGAGCCCTACAAACTGACATCAGGAACTTGGACTGCTGAGTTTCTTTCCCAGGGAAAATGGAAAAAGGATGTGCCCAGGGGCCCCTGGCTCTGGGCTGGGGCCTCACTGCAAAGAATCCTTATATCGAAGGATGGACCCCACACCGAAGTTCTCCACACCTCAAACTTGTGCTGCCCTGATAGACCCAAGGGAGCCCTACAAACTGACATCAGGAACCTGGACTGCTGAGTTTGGTTTCCCAGGGAAAATGGAAAAAGGATGTGCCCAGGGGCCCCTGGCCCTGACTGCAAAAAATCCTTATATAGAAGGATGGACCCCACACCGAAGTTGTCCCCACCTCAAACTTGTGCTGCCCTGATAGACCCAAGGGAGCCCTACAAACTGACATCAGGAACCTGGACTGCTGAGTTTTCTTTCCCAGGGAAAATGGAAAAAGGATGTGCCCAGGGGCCTCTGGCCGTGGGCTGGTGCCTCACTACAAAAAATCCTTATATCGAAGGATGGACCCCACACCGAAGTTGTCCCCACCTCAAACTTGTGCTGCCCTGATAGACCCAAGGGAGCCCTACAAACTGACATCAGGAACCTGGACTGCTGAGTTTTCTTTCCCAGGGAAAATGGAAAAAGGATGTGCCCAGGGTCCCCTGGCCCTGACTGCAAAAAATCCTTATATCGAAGGATGGACCCCACACCGAAGTTGTCCCCACCTCAAACTTGTGCTGCCCTGATAGACCCAAGGGAGCCCTACAAACTGACATCAGGAACTTGGACTGCTGAGTTTTCTTTCCCAGGGAAAATGGAAAAAGGTTGTGCCCAGGGGCCCCTGGACCTGGGCTGGGGCCTCATTGCAAAGAATCCTTATATCGAAGGATGGACCCCAGACCGAAGTTGTCCCCACCTCAAACTTGTGCTGCCCTGATAGACCCAAGGGAGCCCTACAAACTGACATCAGGAACCTGGACTGCTGAGTTTTCTTTCCCAGGGAAAATGGAAAAAGGATGTGCCCAGGGGCCCCCTGGCCCTGGGCCCCTGGCCCTGACTGCAAAAAATCCTTATATCGAAGGATGGACCCCACACCGAATTTGTCCCCACCTCAAACTTGTGCTGACCTGATAGAACCAAGGGAGCCCTACAAACTGACATCAGGAACTTGGACTGCTGAGTTTCTTTCCCAGGGAAAATGGAAAAAGGATGTGCCCAGGGGCCCCTGGCTCTGGGCTGGGGCCTCACTGCAAAGAATCCTTATATCGAAGGATGGACCCCACACCGAAGTTCTCCACACCTCAAACTTGTGCTGCCCTGATAGACCCAAGGGAGCCCTACAAACTGACATCAGGAACCTGGACTGCTGAGTTTGGTTTCCCAGGGAAAATGGAAAAAGGATGTGCCCAGGGGCCCCTGGCCCTGACTGCAAAAAATCCTTATATAGAAGGATGGACCCCACACCGAAGTTGTCCCCACCTCAAACTTGTGCTGCCCTGATAGACCCAAGGGAGCCCTACAAACTGACATCAGGAACCTGGACTGCTGAGTTTTCTTTCCCAGGGAAAATGGAAAAAGGATGTGCCCAGGGGCCTCTGGCCGTGGGCTGGTGCCTCACTACAAAAAATCCTTATATCGAAGGATGGACCCCACACCGAAGTTGTCCCCACCTCAAACTTGTGCTGCCCTGATAGACCCAAGGGAGCCCTACAAACTGACATCAGGAACCTGGACTGCTGAGTTTTCTTTCCCAGGGAAAATGGAAAAAGGATGTGCCCAGGGTCCCCTGGCCCTGACTGCAAAAAATCCTTATATCGAAGGATGGACCCCACACCGAAGTTGTCCCCACCTCAAACTTGTGCTGCCCTGATAGACCCAAGGGAGCCCTACAAACTGACATCAGGAACTTGGACTGCTGAGTTTTCTTTCCCAGGGAAAATGGAAAAAGGTTGTGCCCAGGGGCCCCTGGACCTGGGCTGGGGCCTCATTGCAAAGAATCCTTATATCGAAGGATGGACCCCAGACCGAAGTTGTCCCCACCTCAAACTTGTGCTGCCCTGATAGACCCAAGGGAGCCCTACAAACTGACATCAGGAACCTGGACTGCTGAGTTTTCTTTCCCAGGGAAAATGGAAAAAGGATGTGCCCAGGGGCCCCCTGGCCCTGGGCCCCTGGCCCTGACTGCAAAATATCCTTATATCGAAGGATGGACCCCACACCGAAGTTGTCCCCACCTCAAACTTGTGCTGCCCTGATAGACCCAAGGGAGCCCTACAAACTGACATCAGCAACCTGGACTGCTGAGTTTTCTTTCCCAGGGAAAATGGAAAAAGGATGTGCCCAGGGGCCCCTGGCCCTGACTGCAAAAAATCCTTATATCGAAGGATGGACCCAACACCGAAATTGTCCCCACCTCAAACTTGTGCTGCCCTGATAGACCCAAGGGAGCCCTACAAACTGACATCAGGAACCTGGACTGCTGAGTTTTCTTTCCCAGGGAAAATGGAAAAAGGATGTGCCCAGGGGCCTCTGGCCCTGACTGCAAAAAATCCTTATATCGAAGGATGGACCCCACACTGAAGTTGTCCCCACCTCAAACTTGTGCTGCCCTGATAGACCCAAGGGAGCCCTACAAACTGACATCAGGAACCTGGACTGCTGAGTTTTCTTTCCCAGGGAAAATGGAAAAAGGATGTGCCCAGGGGCCCCTGGCCCTGACTGCAAAAAATCCTTATATCGAAGGATGGACCCAACACCGAAATTGTCCCCACCTCAAACTTGTGCTGCCCTGATAGACCCAAGGGAGCCCTACAAACTGACATCAGGAACCTGGACTGCTGAGTTTTCTTTCCCAGGGAAAATGGAAAAAGGATGTGCCCAGGGGCCCCTGGCCCTGACTGCAAAAAATCCTTATATCGAAGGATGGACCCCACACCGAAGTTGTCCCCACCTCAAACTTGTGCTGCCGTGATACACCCAAGGGAGCCCTACAAACTGACATCAGGAACTTGGACTGCTGAGTTTTCTTTCCCAGGGAAAATGGAAAAAGTTTGTGCCCAGGGGCCCCTAGACCTGGGCTGGGGCCTCATTGCAAAGAATCCTTATATCGAAGGATGGACCCCACACCGAAGTTGTCCCCACCTCAAACTTGTGCTGCCCTGATAGACCCAAGGGAGCCCTACAGACTGACATCAGGAACCTGGACTGCTGAGTTTTCTTTCCCAGGGAAAATGGAAAAAGGATGTGCCCAGGGGCCCCTGTCCCTGACTGCAAAAAATCCTTATATCAAAGGATGGACCCCACACCGAAGTTTTCCCCACCTCAAACTTGTGCTGCCCTGATAGACCCAAGGGAACGCTACAAACTGACATCAGGAACCTGGACTGCTGAGTTTGCTTTCCCAGGGAAAATGGAAAAAGGATGTGCCCAGGGGCCCCTGGCCCTGACTGCAAAAAATCCTTATATCGAAGGATGGACCCCACACCGAAGTTGTCCCCACCTCAAACTTGTGCTGCCCTGATAGACCCAAGGGAGCCCTACAAACTGACATCAGGAACCTGGACTGCTGAGTTTTCTTTCCCTGGGGAAATGGAAAAAGGATGTGCCCAGGGGCCCCTGGCCCTGACTGCAAAAAATCCTTATATCGAAGGATGGACCCCACACCGAAGATGTGCCCACCTCAAACTTGTGCTGCCCTGATAGACCCAAGGGAGCCCTACAAACTGACATCAGGAACCTGGACTGCTGAGTTTTCTTTCCCAGGGAAAATGGATAAAGGATGTGCCCAGGGGCCTCTGGCCCTGGGCTGGAGCCCCACTACAAAAAAATCCTCATATCGAAGGATGGACCCCACACCGAAGTTGTCCCGACCTCACACTTGTGCTGCCCTGATACACCCCAGGGAGCCCTAAAAACTGACATCAGGAACTTGGACTGCTGAGTTTTCTTTCCCAGGGAAAATGTAAAAAGGATGTGCCCAGGGGCCCCTGGCCCTTACTGCAAAAAATCCTTATATCGAAGGATGGACCCCAGACCGAAGTTGTCCCCACCTCAAACTTGTGCTGCCCTGATACACCCAAGGGAGCCCTACAAACTGACATCAGGAACCTGGACTGCTGAGTTTTCTTTCCCAGGGAAAATGGAAAAAGGATGTGCCCAGGGGCCCCTGGCCCTGGGCTCGGGCCTCACTGCAAAGAATCCGTATATCGAAGGATGGACCCCACACCGAAGTTCTCCACACCTCAAACTTGTGCTGCCCTGATAGACCCAAGGGAGCCCTACAAACTGACATCAGGAACCTGGACTGCTGAGTTTTCTTTCCCAGGGAAAATGGAAAAAGGATGTGCCCAGGGGCCCCTGGCCCTGACTGCAAAAAATCCTTATATCGAAGGATGGACCCCACACCGAATTTATCCCCACCTCAAACTTGTGCTGCCCTGATAGACCCAAGGGAGCCCTACAAACTGACATCAGGAACCTGGACTGCTGAGTTTTCTTTCCCAGGGAAAATGGAAAAAGGATGTGCCCAGGGGACCCTGGCTCTGACTGCAAAAAATCCTTATATCAAAGGATGGACCCCACACCGAAGTTTTCCCCACCTCAAACTTGTGCTGCCCTGATAGACCCAAGGGAGCCCTACAAACTGACATCAGGAACTTGGACTGCTGAGTTTTCTTTCCCAGGGAAAATGGAAAAAGGTTGTGCCCAGGGGCCCCTGGACCTGGGCTGGGGCCTCATTGCAAAGAATCCTTATATCGAAGGATGGACCCCACACTGAAGTTGTCCCCACCTCAAACTTGTGCTGCCCTGATAGACCCAAGGGAGCCCTACAAACTGACATCAGGAACCTGGACTGCTGAGTTTTCTTTCCCAGGGAAAATGGCCAAAGGATGTGCCCAGGGGCCCCTGGCCCTGACTGCAAAAAATCCTTATATCGAAGGATGGACCCCACACCGAAGTTTTCCCCACCTCAAAGTTGTGCTGCCCTAATAGACCCAAGGGAACGCTACAAACTGACATCAGGAACCTGGACTGCTGAGTTTGCTTTCCCAGGGAAAATGGAAAAAGGATGTGCCCAGGGGCCCCTGGCCCTGACTGCAAAAAATCCTTATATAGAAGGATGGAGCCCACACCGAATTTGTCCCCACCTCAAAGTTGTGCTGCCCTGATAGAACCAAGGGAGCCCTACAAACTGACATCAGGAACCTGGACTGCTGAGTTTTCTTTCCCTGGGGAAATGGAAAAAGGATGTGCCCAGGGGCCCCTGGCCCTGACTGCAAAAATCCTTATATCGAAGGATGGACCCCACACCGAAGATGTGCCCACCTCAAACTTGTGCTGCCCTGATAGACCCAAGGGAGCCCTACAAACTGACATCAGGAACCTGGACTGCTGAGTTTTCTTTCCCAGGGAAAATGGAAAAAGGATGTGCCCAGGGGCCCCTGGCCCTGACTGCAAAAAATCCTTATATTGAAGGACGGACCCCACACCGAAGTTGTCCCCACCTCAAACTTGTGCTGCCCTGATAGACCCAAGGGAGCCCTACAAACTGACATCAGGAACCTGGACTGCTGAGTTTTCTTTCCCAGGGAAAATGGAAAAAGGATGTGCCCAGGGGCCTCTGGCCCTGGGCTGGAGCCCCACTACAAAAAAATCCTTATATTGAAGGATGGACCCCACACCGAAGTTGTCCCCACCTCAAACTTGTGCTGCCCTGATACACCCCAGGGAGCCCTAAAAACTGACATCAGGAACTTGGACTGCTGAGTTTTCTTTCCCAGGGAAAATGGAAAAAGGATGTGCCCAGGGGCCCCTGGCCCTGACTGCAAAAAATCCTTATATCGAAGGATGGACCCCAGACCGAAGTTGTCCCCACCTCAAACTTGTGCTGCCCTGATAGACCCAAGGGAGCCCTACAAACTGACATCAGGAACCTGGACTGCTGAGTTTTCTTTCCCAGGGAAAATGGAAAAAGGATGTGCCCAGGGGCCCCTGGCACTCGGCCCCTGGCCCTGACTGCAAAAAATCCTTATATCGAAGGATGGACCCCACACCGAAATTGTCCCCACCTCAAACTTGTGCTGCCCTGATACACCCAAGGGAGCCCTAAAAACTGACATCAGGAACCTGGACTGCTGAGTTTCTTTCCCAGGGAAAATGGAAAAAGGATGTGCCCAGGGTCCCCTGGTCCTTGGCTGGAGCCTCTCTGCAAAGAATCCTTATACCGAAGGATGGACCCCACACCGAAGGTGTCCCCACCTCAAACTTGTGCTGCCCTGATAGACCCAAGGGAGCCCTACAAACTGACATCAGGAACCTGGACTGCTGAGTTTTCTTTCCCAGGGAAAATGGATAAAGGGTGTGCCCAGGGGCCCCTGGCCCTGACTGCAAAAAATCCTTATATCGAAGGATGGACCCCACACCGAAGTTGTCCCCACCTCAAACTTGTGCTGCCCTGATAGACCCAAGGGAGCCCTACAAACTGACATCAGGAACCTGGACTGCTGAGTTTTCTTTCCCAGGGAAAATGGAAAAAGGATGTGCCCAGGGGCCCCTGGCCCTGACTGCAAAAAATCCTTATATTGAAGGACGGACCCCACACCGAAGTTGTCCCCACCTCAAACTTGTGCTGCCCTGATAGACCCAAGGGAGCCCTACAAACTGACATCAGGAACCTGGACTGCTGAGTTTTCTTTCCCAGGGAAAATGGAAAAAGGATGTGCCCAGGGGCCTCTGGCCCTGGGCTGGAGCCCCACTACAAAAAAATCCTTATATTGAAGGATGGACCCCACACCGAAGTTGTCCCCACCTCAAACTTGTGCTGCCCTTATACACCCCAGGGAGCCCTAAAAACTGACATCAGGAACTTGGACTGCTGAGTTTTCTTTCCCAGGGAAAATGGAAAAAGGATGTGCCCAGGGGCCCCTGGCCCTGACTGCAAAAAATCCTTATATCGAAGGATGGACCCCAGACCGAAGTTGTCCCCACCTCAAACTTGTGCTGCCCTGATACACCCAAGGGAGCCCTACAAACTGACATCAGGAACCTGGACTGCTGAGTTTTCTTTCCCAGGGAAAATGGAAAAAGGATGTGCCCAGGGGCCCCTGGCACTCGGCCCCTGGCCCTGACAGCAAAAAATCCTTATATCGAAGGATGGACCCCACACCGAAATTGTCCCCACCTCAACCTTGTGCTGCCCTGATACACCAAAGGGAGCCCTAAAAACTGACATCAGGAACCTGGACTGCTGAGTTTCTTTCCCAGGGAAAATGGAAAAAGGATGTGCCCAGGGTCCCCTGGTCCTTGGCTGGAGCCTCTCTGCAAAGAATCCTTATACCGAAGGATGGACCCCACACCGAAGTTGTCCCCACCTCAAACTTGTGCTGCCCTGATAGACCCAAGGGAGCCCTACAAACTGACATCAGGAACCTGGACTGCTGAGTTTTCTTTCCCAGGGAAAATGGAAAAAGGGTGTGCCCAGGGGCCCCTGGCCCTGACTGCAAAAAATCCTTATATCGAAGGATGGACCCCACACCGAAGTTGTCCCCACCTCAAACTTGTGCTGCCCTGATAGACCCAAGGGAGCCCTACAAACTGACATCAGGAACCTGGACTGCTGAGTTTTCTTTCCCAGGGAAAATGGAAAAAGGATGTGCCCAGGGGCCCCTGGCCCTGACTGCAAAAAATCCTTATATCGAAGGATGGAGCCCACACCGAATTTGTCCCCACCTCAAACTTGTGCTGCCCTGATACACCCAAGGGAGCCCTACAAACTGACATCAGGAACCTGGACTGCTGAGTTTTCTTTCCCTGGGGAAATGGAAAAAGGATGTGCCCAGGGGCCCCTGGCCCTGACTGCAAAAATCCTTATATCGAAGGATGGACCCCACACCGAAGATGTGCCCACCTCAAACTTGTGCTGCCCTGATAGACCCAAGGGAGCCCTACAAACTGACATCAGGAACCTGGACTGCTGAGTTTTCTTTCCCAGGGAAAATGGAAAAAGGATGTGCCCAGGGGCCCCTGGCCCTGGGCTGGGGCCTCACTGCAAAGAATCCTTATATCGAAGGATGGACCCCACACCGAAGTTGTCCCCACCTCAAACTTGTGCTGCCCTGATAGACCCAAGGGAGCCCTACAAACTGACATCAGGAACCTGGACTACTGAGTTTTCTTTCCCAGGGAAAATGGAAAAAGGATGTGCCCAGGGGCCCCTGGCCCTGACTGCAAAAAATCCTTATATCGAAGGATGGACCCCACACCGAAGTTGTCCCCACCTCAAACTTGTGCTGCCCTGATACACCCAAGGGAGCCCTACAAACTGACATCAGGAACCTGGACTGCTGAGTTTTCTTTCCCAGGGAAAATGGAAAAAGGATGTGCCCAGGGGCCCCTGGCCCTGACTGCAAAAAATCCTTATATCGAAGGATGGACCCCACACCGAAGTTGTCCCCACCTCAAACTTGTGCTGCCCTGATAGACCCAAGGGAGCCCTACAAACTGACATCAGGAACCTGGACTGCTGAGTTTTCTTTCCCAGGGAAAATGGAAAAAGGATGTGCCCAGGGGCCCCTGGCCCTGACTGCAAAAAATCCTTATATCGAAGGATGGACCCCACACCGAAGTTGTCCCCACCTCAAACTTGTGCTGCCCTGATAGACCCAAGGGAGCCCTACAAACTGACATCAGGAACCTGGACTGCTGAGTTTTCTTTCCCAGGGAAAATGGAAAAAGGATGTGGCCAGAGGCCCCTGGCCCTGGGCTGGGGCCTCACTGCAAAGAATCCTTATATCGAAGGATGGACCCCACACCGAAATTGTCCCAACCTCAAACTTGTGCTGCCCTGATAGACCCAAGGGAGCCCTACAAACTGACATCAGGAACCTGGACTGCTGAGTTTTCTTTCCCAGGGAAAATGGAAAAAGGATGTGCCCAGGGGCCCCTGGCCCTGACTGCAAAAAATCCTTATATTGAAGGACGGACCCCACACCGAAGTTGTCCCCACCTCAAACTTGTGCTGCCCTGATAGACCCAAGGGAGCCCTACAAACTGACATCAGGAACCTGGACTGCTGAGTTTTCTTTCCCAGGGAAAATGGAAAAAGGATGTGCCCAGGGGCCTCTGGCCCAGGGCTGGGGCCCCACTACAAAAAAATCCTTATATCGAAGGATGGACCCCACACCGAATTTGTCCCCACCTCACACTTGTGCTGCCCTGATACACCCCAGGGAGCCCTAAAAACTGACATCAGGAACTTGGACTGCTGAGTTTTCTTTCCCAGGGAAAATGGAAAAAGGATGTGCCCAGGGGCCGTGGCCCTGACTGCAAAGAATCCTTATATCGAAGGATGGACCCCAGACCGAAGTTGTCCCCACCTCAAACTTGTGCTGCCCTGAGAGACCCAAGGGAGCCCTACAAACTGACATCAGGAACCTGGACTGCTGAGTTTTCTTTCCCAGGGAAAATGGAAAAAGGATGTGCCCAGGGGCCCCTGGCACTCGGCCCCTGGCCCTGACAGCAAAAAATCCTTATATCGAAGGATGGACCCCACACCGAATTTGTCCCCACCTCAAACTTGTGCTGCCCTGATACACCCAAGGGAGCCCTACAAACTGACATCAGGAACCTGGACTGCTGAGTTTCTTTCCCAGGGAAAATGGAAAAAGGATGTGCCCAGGGTCCCCTGGACCTTGGCTGGAGCCTCTCTGCAAAGAATCCTTATATCGAAGGATGGACACCACACCGAAGATGTCCCCACCTCTAACTTGTGCTGCCCTGATACACCCAAGGGAGCCCTACAAACTGACATCAGGAACCTGGACTGCTGAGTTTTCTTTCCCAGGGAAAATGATAAAAGGGTGTGCCCAGGGGCCCCTGGCCCTGACTGCAAAAAATCCTTATATCGAAGGATGGAGCCCACACCGAATTTGTCCCCACCTCAAACTTGTGCTGCCCTGATACACCCAAGGGAGCCCTACAAACTGACATCAGGAACCTGGACTGCTGAGTTTTCTTTCCCTGGGGAAATGGAAAAAGGATGTGCCCAGGGGCCCCTGGCCCTGACTGCAAAAATCCTTATATCGAAGGATGGACCCCACACCGAATATGTGCCCACCTCAAACTTGTGCTGCCCTGATAGACCCAAGGGAGCCCTACAAACTGACATCAGGAACCTGGACTGCTGAGTTTTCTTTCCCAGGGAAAATGGAAAAAGGATGTGCCCAGGGGCCCCTGGCCCTGGGCTGGGGCCTCACTGCAAAGAATCCTTATATCGAAGGATGCACCCCACACCGAAGTTGTCCCCACCTCAAACTTGTGCTGCCCTGATAGACCCAAGGGAGCCCTACAAACTGACATCAGGAACCTGGACTGCTGAGTTTTCTTTCCCAGGGAAAATGGAAAAAGGATGTGCCCAGGGGCCCCTGGCCCTGACTGCAAAAAATCCTTATATCAAAGGATGGACCCCACACCGAAGTTGTCCCCACCTCAAACTTGTGCTGCCCTGATAGACCCAAGGGAACCCTACAAACTGACATCAGGAACCTGGACTGCTGAGTTTTCTTTCCCAGGGAAAATGGAAAAAGGATGTGCCCAGAGGCCCCTGGCCCTGGGCTGGGGCCTCACTGCAAAGAATCCTTATATCGAAGGATGGACCCCACACCGAAGTTGTCCCAACCTCAAACTTGTGCTGCCCTGATAGACGCAAGGGAGCCCTACAAACTGACATCAGGAACCTGGACTGCTGAGTTTTCTTTCCCAGGGAAAATGGAAAAAGGATGTGCCCAGGGGCCCCTGGCCCTGACTGCAAAAAATCCTTATATTGAAGGACAGACCCCACACCGAAGTTGTCCCCACCTCAAACTTGTGCTGCCCTGATAGACCCAAGGGAGCCCTACAAACTGACATCAGGAACCTGGACTGCTGAGTTTTCTTTCCCAGGGAAAATGGAAAAAGGTTGTGCCCAGGGGCCTCTGGCCGTGGGCTGGGGCCCCACTACAAAAAAATCCTTATATCGAAGGATGGACCCCACACCGAATTTGTCCCCACCTCACACTTGTGCTGCCCTGATACACCCCAGGGAGCCCTAAAATCTGACATCAGGAACTTGGACTGCTGAGTTTTCTTTCCCAGGGAAAATGGAAAAAGGATGTGCCCAGGGGCCGTGGCCCTGACTGCAAAGAATCCTTATATCGAAGGATGGACCCCAGACCGAAGTTGTCCCCACCTCAAACTTGTGCTGCCCTGAGAGACCCAAGGGAGCCCTACAAACTGACATCAGGAACCTGGACTGCTGAGTTTTCTTTCCCAGGGAAAATGGAAAAAGGATGTGCCCAGGGGCCCCTGGCCCTGCGCTGGGGCCTCACTGCAAAGAATCCTTATATCGAAGGGTGCACCCCACACCGAAGTTGTCCCCACCTCAAACTTGTGCTGCCCTGATAGACCCAAGGGAACCCTACAAACTGACATCAGGAACCTGGACTGCTGAGTTTTCTTTCCCAGGGAAAATGGAAAAAGGATGTGCCCAGAGGCCCCTGGCCCTGGGCTGGGGCCTCACTGCAAAGAATCCTTATATCGAAGGATGGACCCCACACCGAAGTTGTCCCAACCTCAAACTTGTGCTGCCCTGATAGACGCAAGGGAGCCCTACAAACTGACATCAGGAACCTGGACTGCTGAGTTTTCTTTCCCAGGGAAAATGGAAAAAGGATGTGCCCAGGGGCCCCTGGCCCTGACTGCAAAAAATCCTTATATTGAAGGACGGACCCCACACCGAAGTTGTCCCCACCTAAAACTTGTGCTGCCCTGATAGACCCAAGGGAGCCCTACAAACTGACATCAGGAACCTGGACTGCTGAGTTTGCTTTCCCAGGGAAAATGGAAAAAGGATGTGCCCAGGGGCCCCTGGCACTCGGCCCCTGGCCCTGACAGCAAAAAATCCTTATATCGAAGGATGGACCCCACACCGAATTTGTCCCCACCTCAAACTTGTGCTGCCCTGATACACCCAAGGGAGCCCTACAAACTGACATCAGGAACCTGGACTGCTGAGTTTTCTTTCCCAGGGAAAATGGAAAAATGATGTGCCCAGGGTCCCCTGGCCCTTGGCTGGAGCCTCTCTGCAAAGAATCCTTATATCGAAGGATGGACACCACACCGAAGATGTCCCCACCTCTAACTTGTGCTGCCCTGATACACCCAAGGGAGCCCTACAAACTGACATCAGGAACCTGGACTGCTGAGTTTTCTTTCCCAGGGAAAATGATAAAAGGGTGTGCCCAGGGGCCCCTGGCCCTGACTGCAAAAAATCCTTATATCGAAGGATGGACCCCACACCGAAGTTGTCCCCACCTCAAACTTGTGCTGCCCTGATAGACCCAAGGGAGCCCTACAAACTGACATCAGGAACCTGGACTACTGAGTTTTCTTTCCCAGGGAAAATGGAAAAAGGACGTGCCCAGGGGCCCCTGGCCCTGACTGCAAAAAATCCTTATATCGAAGGATGGACCCCACACCGAAGTTGTCCCCACCTCAAACTTGTGCTGCCCTGATAGACCCAAGGGAGCCCTACAAACTGACATCAGGAACCTGGACTGCTGAGTTTTCTTTCCCAGGGAAAATGGAAAAAGGATGTGCCCAGGGGCCCCTGGCCCTGACTGCAAAAAATCCTTATATCGAAGGATGGACCCCACACCGAAGTTGTCCCCACCTCAAACTTGTGCTGCCCTGATAGACCCAAGGGAGCCCTACAAACTGACATCAGGAACCTGGACTGCTGAGTTTTCTTTCCCAGGGAAAATGGAAAAAGGATGTGCCCAGGGGCCCCTGGCCCTGGGCTGGGGCCTCACTGCAAAGAATCCTTATATCGAAGGATGGAGCCCACACCGAAGTTGTCCCCACCTCAAACTTGTGCTGCCCTGATAGACCCAAGGGAGCCCTACAAACTGACATCAGGAACCTGGACTGCTGAGTTTTCTTTCCCAGGGAAAATGGAAAAAGGATGTGCCCAGGGGCCTCTGGCCCTGGGCTGGGGTCCCACTACAAAAAAATCCTTATATTGAAGGATGGACCCCACACCGAACTTGTCCCCACCTCACACTTGTGCTGCCCTGATACACCCCAGGGAGCCCTAAAAACTGACATCAGGAACCTGGACTGCTGAGTTTTCTTTCCCAGGGAAAATGGAAAAAGGATGTGCCCAGGGGCCGTGGCCCTGACTGCAAAGAATCCTTATATCGAAGGATGGACCCCAGACCGAAGTTGTCCCCACCTCAAACTTGTGCTGCCCTGAGAGACCCAAGGGAGCCCTACAAACTGACATCAGGAACCTGGACTGCTGAGTTTTCTTTCCCAGGGAAAATGGAAAAAGGATGTGCCCAGGGGCCCCTGGCCCTGGGCTGGGGCCTCACGGAAAAGAATCCTTATATCGAAGGATGCACCCCACACCGAAGTTGTCCCCACCTCAAACTTGTGCTGCCCTGATAGACCCAAGGGAACCCTACAAACTGACATCAGGAACCTGGACTGCTGAGTTTTCTTTCCCAGGGAAAATGGAAAAAGGATGTGCCCAGAGGCCCCTGGCCCTGGGCTGGGGCCTCACTGCAAAGAATCCTTATATCGAAGGATGGACCCCACACCGAAGTTGTCCCCACCTCAAACTTGTGCTGCCCTGATAGACCCAAGGGAGCCCTACAAACTGACATCAGGAACCTGGACTGCTGAGTTTTCTTTCCCAGGGAAAATGGAAAAAGGATGTGCCCAGGGGCCCCTGGCCCTGACTGCAAAAAATCCTTATATTGAAGGACGGACCCCACACCGAAGTTGTCCCCACCTAAAACTTGTGCTGCCCTGATAGACCCAAGGGAGCCCTACAAACTGACATCAGGAACCTGGACTGCTGAGTTTTCTTTCCCAGGGAAAATGGAAAAAGGATGTGCCCAGGGGCCCCTGGCACTCGGCCCCTGGCCCTGACAGCAAAAAATCCTTATATCGAAGGATGGACCCCACACCGAATTTGTCCCCACCTCAAACTTGTGCTGCCCTGATACACCCAAGGGAGCCCTACAAACTGACATCAGGAACCTGGACTGCTGAGTTTCTTTCCCAGGGAAAATGGAAAAAGGATGTGCCCAGGGTCCCCTGGACCTTGGCTGGAGCCTCTCTGCAAAGAATCCTTATATCGAAGGATGGACACCACACCGAAGATGTCCCCACCTCTAACTTGTGCTGCCCTGATACACCCAAGGGAGCCCTACAAACTGACATCAGGAACCTGGACTGCTGAGTTTTCTTTCCCAGGGAAAATGATAAAAGGGTGTGCCCAGGGGCCCCTGGCCCTGACTGCAAAAAATCCTTATATCGAAGGATGGAGCCCACACCGAATTTGTCCCCACCTCAAACTTGTGCTGCCCTGATACACCCAAGGGAGCCCTACAAACTGACATCAGGAACCTGGACTGCTGAGTTTTCTTTCCCTGGGGAAATGGAAAAAGGATGTGCCCAGGGGCCCCTGGCCCTGACTGCAAAAATCCTTATATCGAAGGATGGACCCCACACCGAATATGTGCCCACCTCAAACTTGTGCTGCCCTGATAGACCCAAGGGAGCCCTACAAACTGACATCAGGAACCTGGACTGCTGAGTTTTCTTTCCCAGGGAAAATGGAAAAAGGATGTGCCCAGGGGCCCCTGGCCCTGGGCTGGGGCCTCACTGCAAAGAATCCTTATATCGAAGGATGCACCCCACACCGAAGTTGTCCCCACCTCAAACTTGTGCTGCCCTGATAGACCCAAGGGAGCCCTACAAACTGACATCAGGAACCTGGACTGCTGAGTTTTCTTTCCCAGGGAAAATGGAAAAAGGATGTGCCCAGGGGCCCCTGGCCCTGACTGCAAAAAATCCTTATATCAAAGGATGGACCCCACACCGAAGTTGTCCCCACCTCAAACTTGTGCTGCCCTGATAGACCCAAGGGAACCCTACAAACTGACATCAGGAACCTGGACTGCTGAGTTTTCTTTCCCAGGGAAAATGGAAAAAGGATGTGCCCAGAGGCCCCTGGCCCTGGGCTGGGGCCTCACTGCAAAGAATCCTTATATCGAAGGATGGACCCCACACCGAAGTTGTCCCAACCTCAAACTTGTGCTGCCCTGATAGACGCAAGGGAGCCCTACAAACTGACATCAGGAACCTGGACTGCTGAGTTTTCTTTCCCAGGGAAAATGGAAAAAGGATGTGCCCAGGGGCCCCTGGCCCTGACTGCAAAAAATCCTTATATTGAAGGACAGACCCCACACCGAAGTTGTCCCCACCTCAAACTTGTGCTGCCCTGATAGACCCAAGGGAGCCCTACAAACTGACATCAGGAACCTGGACTGCTGAGTTTTCTTTCCCAGGGAAAATGGAAAAAGGTTGTGCCCAGGGGCCTCTGCCCGTGGGCTGGGGCCCCACTACAAAAAAATCCTTATATCGAAGGATGGACCCCACACCGAATTTGTCCCCACCTCACACTTGTGCTGCCCTGATACACCCCAGGGAGCCCTAAAATCTGACATCAGGAACTTGGACTGCTGAGTTTTCTTTCCCAGGGAAAATGGAAAAAGGATGTGCCCAGGGGCCGTGGCCCTGACTGCAAAGAATCCTTATATCGAAGGATGGACCCCAGACCGAAGTTGTCCCCACCTCAAACTTGTGCTGCCCTGAGAGACCCAAGGGAGCCCTACAAACTGACATCAGGAACCTGGACTGCTGAGTTTTCTTTCCCAGGGAAAATGGAAAAAGGATGTGCCCAGGGGCCCCTGGCCCTGCGCTGGGGCCTCACTGCAAAGAATCCTTATATCGAAGGGTGCACCCCACACCGAAGTTGTCCCCACCTCAAACTTGTGCTGCCCTGATAGACCCAAGGGAACCCTACAAACTGACATCAGGAACCTGGACTGCTGAGTTTTCTTTCCCAGGGAAAATGGAAAAAGGATGTGCCCAGAGGCCCCTGGCCCTGGGCTGGGGCCTCACTGCAAAGAATCCTTATATCGAAGGATGGACCCCACACCGAAGTTGTCCCAACCTCAAACTTGTGCTGCCCTGATAGACGCAAGGGAGCCCTACAAACTGACATCAGGAACCTGGACTGCTGAGTTTTCTTTCCCAGGGAAAATGGAAAAAGGATGTGCCCAGGGGCCCCTGGCCCTGACTGCAAAAAATCCTTATATTGAAGGACGGACCCCACACCGAAGTTGTCCCCACCTAAAACTTGTGCTGCCCTGATAGACCCAAGGGAGCCCTACAAACTGACATCAGGAACCTGGACTGCTGAGTTTGCTTTCCCAGGGAAAATGGAAAAAGGATGTGCCCAGGGGCCCCTGGCACTCGGCCCCTGGCCCTGACAGCAAAAAATCCTTATATCGAAGGATGGACCCCACACCGAATTTGTCCCCACCTCAAACTTGTGCTGCCCTGATACACCCAAGGGAGCCCTACAAACTGACATCAGGAACCTGGACTGCTGAGTTTTCTTTCCCAGGGAAAATGGAAAAATGATGTGCCCAGGGTCCCCTGGCCCTTGGCTGGAGCCTCTCTGCAAAGAATCCTTATATCGAAGGATGGACACCACACCGAAGATGTCCCCACCTCTAACTTGTGCTGCCCTGATACACCCAAGGGAGCCCTACAAACTGACATCAGGAACCTGGACTGCTGAGTTTTCTTTCCCAGGGAAAATGATAAAAGGGTGTGCCCAGGGGCCCCTGGCCCTGACTGCAAAAAATCCTTATATCGAAGGATGGACCCCACACCGAAGTTGTCCCCACCTCAAACTTGTGCTGCCCTGATAGACCCAAGGGAGCCCTACAAACTGACATCAGGAACCTGGACTACTGAGTTTTCTTTCCCAGGGAAAATGGAAAAAGGACGTGCCCAGGGGCCCCTGGCCCTGACTGCAAAAAATCCTTATATCGAAGGATGGACCCCACACCGAAGTTGTCCCCACCTCAAACTTGTGCTGCCCTGATAGACCCAAGGGAGCCCTACAAACTGACATCAGGAACCTGGACTGCTGAGTTTTCTTTCCCAGGGAAAATGGAAAAAGGATGTGCCCAGGGGCCCCTGGCCCTGACTGCAAAAAATCCTTATATCGAAGGATGGACCCCACACCGAAGTTGTCCCCACCTCAAACTTGTGCTGCCCTGATAGACCCAAGGGAGCCCTACAAACTGACATCAGGAACCTGGACTGCTGAGTTTTCTTTCCCAGGGAAAATGGAAAAAGGATGTGCCCAGGGGCCCCTGGCCCTGGGCTGGGGCCTCACTGCAAAGAATCCTTATATCGAAGGATGGAGCCCACACCGAAGTTGTCCCCACCTCAAACTTGTGCTGCCCTGATAGACCCAAGGGAGCCCTACAAACTGACATCAGGAACCTGGACTGCTGAGTTTTCTTTCCCAGGGAAAATGGAAAAAGGATGTGCCCAGGGGCCTCTGGCCCTGGGCTGGGGTCCCACTACAAAAAAATCCTTATATTGAAGGATGGACCCCACACCGAACTTGTCCCCACCTCACACTTGTGCTGCCCTGATACACCCCAGGGAGCCCTAAAAACTGACATCAGGAACCTGGACTGCTGAGTTTTCTTTCCCAGGGAAAATGGAAAAAGGATGTGCCCAGGGGCCGTGGCCCTGACTGCAAAGAATCCTTATATCGAAGGATGGACCCCAGACCGAAGTTGTCCCCACCTCAAACTTGTGCTGCCCTGAGAGACCCAAGGGAGCCCTACAAACTGACATCAGGAACCTGGACTGCTGAGTTTTCTTTCCCAGGGAAAATGGAAAAAGGATGTGCCCAGGGGCCCCTGGCCCTGGGCTGGGGCCTCACGGAAAAGAATCCTTATATCGAAGGATGCACCCCACACCGAAGTTGTCCCCACCTCAAACTTGTGCTGCCCTGATAGACCCAAGGGAACCCTACAAACTGACATCAGGAACCTGGACTGCTGAGTTTTCTTTCCCAGGGAAAATGGAAAAAGGATGTGCCCAGAGGCCCCTGGCCCTGGGCTGGGGCCTCACTGCAAAGAATCCTTATATCGAAGGATGGACCCCACACCGAAGTTGTCCCCACCTCAAACTTGTGCTGCCCTGATAGACCCAAGGGAGCCCTACAAACTGACATCAGGAACCTGGACTGCTGAGTTTTCTTTCCCAGGGAAAATGGAAAAAGGATGTGCCCAGGGGCCCCTGGCCCTGACTGCAAAAAATCCTTATATTGAAGGACGGACCCCACACCGAAGTTGTCCCCACCTAAAACTTGTGCTGCCCTGATAGACCCAAGGGAGCCCTACAAACTGACATCAGGAACCTGGACTGCTGAGTTTTCTTTCCCAGGGAAAATGGAAAAAGGATGTGCCCAGGGGCCCCTGGCACTCGGCCCCTGGCCCTGACAGCAAAAAATCCTTATATCGAAGGATGGACCCCACACCGAATTTGTCCCCACCTCAAACTTGTGCTGCCCTGATACACCCAAGGGAGCCCTACAAACTGACATCAGGAACCTGGACTGCTGAGTTTTCTTTCCCAGGGAAAATGGAAAAATGATGTGCCCAGGGTCCCCTGGCCCTTGGCTGGAGCCTGTCTGCAAAGAATCCTTATATCGAAGGATGGACACCACACCGAAGATGTCCCCACCTCTAACTTGTGCTGCCCTGATAGACCCAAGGGAGCCCTACAAACTGACATCAGGAACCTGGACTACTGAGTTTTCTTTCCCAGGGAAAATGGAAAAAGGATGTGCCCAGGGGCCCCTGGCCCTGACTGCAAAAAATCCTTATATCGAAGGATGGACCCCACACCGAAGTTGTCCCCACCTCACACTTGTGCTGCCCTGATACACCCCAGGGAGCCCTACAAACTGACATCAGGAACCTGGACTGCTGAGTTTTCTTTCCCAGGGAAAATGGAAAAAGGATGTGCCCAGGGGCCCCTGGCCCTGACTGCAAAAAATCCTTATATCGAAGGATGGACCCCACACCGAAGTTGTCCCCACCTCAAACTTCTGCTGCCCTGATAGACCCAAGGGAACCCTACAAACTGACATCAGGAACCTGGACTGCTGAGTTTTCTTTCCCAGGGAAAATGGAAAAAGGATGTGCCCAGGGGCCCCTGGCCCTAGGCTGGGGCCTCACTGCAAAGAATCCTTATATCGAAGGATGGACCCCACACCGAAGTTGTCCCCACCTCAAACTTGTGCTGCCCTGATAGACCCAAGGGAGCCCTACAAACTGACATCAGGAACCTGGACTGCTGAGTTTTCTTTCCCAGGGAAAATGGAAAAAGGATGTGCCCAGGGGCCTCTGGCCCTGGGCTGGGGCCCCACTACAAAAAAATCCTTATATTGAAGGATGGACCCCACACCGAACTTGTCCCCACCTCACACTTGTGCTGCCCTGATACACCCCAGGGAGCCCTAAAAACTGACATCAGGAACCTGGACTGCTGAGTTTTCTTTCCCAGGGAAAATGGAAAAAGGATGTGCCCAGGGGCCGTGGCCCTGACTGCAAAGAATCCTTATATCGAAGGATGGACCCCAGACCGAAGTTGTCCCCACCTCAAACTTGTGCTGCCCTGAGAGACCCAAGGGAGCCCTACAAACTGACATCAGGAACCTGGACTGCTGAGTTTTCTTTCCCAGGGAAAATGGAAAAAGGATGTGCCCAGGGGCCCCTGGCCCTGGGCTGGGGCCTCACTGCAAAGAATCCTTATATCGAAGGATGCACCCCACACCGAAGTTGTCCCCACCTCAAACTTGTGCTGCCCTGATAGACCCAAGGGAACCCTACAAACTGACATCAGGAACCTGGACTGCTGAGTTTTCTTTCCCAGGGAAAATGGAAAAAGGATGTGCCCAGGGGCCCCTGGCCCTGACTGCAAAAAACCCTTATATTGAAGGACGGACCCCACACCGAAGTTGTCCCCACCTCAAACTTGTGCTGCCCTGATAGACCCAAGGGAGCCCTACAAACTGACATCAGGAACCTGGACTGCTGAGTTTGCTTTCCCAGGGAAAATGGAAAAAGGATGTGCCCAGGGGCCCCTGGCCCTGACTGCAAAAAATCCTTATATCGAAGGATGGACCCCACACCGAAGTTGTCCCCACCTCACACTTGTGCTGCCCTGATACACCCCAGGGAGCCCTAAAAACTGACATCAGGAACCTGGACTGCTGAGTTTTCTTTCCCAGGGAAAATGGAAAAAGGATGTGCCCAGGGGCCGTGGCCCTGACTGCAAAGAATCCTTATATCGAAGGATGGACCCCAGACCAAAGTTGTCCCCACCTCAAACTTGTGCTGCCCTGAGAGACCCAAGGGAGCCCTACAAACTGACATCAGGAACCTGGACTGCTGAGTTTTCTTTCCCAGGGAAAATGGAAAAAGGATGTGCCCAGGGGCCCCTGGCCCTGGGCTGGGGCCTCACTGCAAAGAATCCTTATATCGAAGGATGCACCCCACACCGAAGTTGTCCCCACCTCAAACTTGTGCTGCCCTGATAGACCCAAGGGAACCCTACAAACTGACATCAGGAACCTGGACTGCTGAGTTTTCTTTCCCAGGGAAAATGGAAAAAGGATGTGCCCAGAGGCCCCTGGCCCTGGGCTGGGGCCTCACTGCAAAGAATCCTTATATCGAAGGATGGACCCCACACCGAAGTTGTCCCAACCTCAAACTTGTGCTGCCCTGATAGACGCAAGGGAGCCCTACAAACTGACATCAGGAACCTGGACTGCTGAGTTTTCTTTCCCAGGGAAAATGGAAAAAGGATGTGCCCAGGGGCCGTGGCCCTGACTGCAAAGAATCCTTATATCGAAGGATGGACCCCAGACCGAAGTTGTCCCCACCTCAAACTTGTGCTGCCCTGAGAGACCCAAGGGAGCCCTACAAACTGACATCAGGAACCTGGACTGCTGAGTTTTCTTTCCCAGGGAAAATGGAAAAAGGATGTGCCCAGGGGCCCCTGGCCCTGGGCTGGGGCCTCACTGCAAAGAATCCTTATATCGAAGGATGCACCCCACACCGAAGTTGTCCCCACCTCAAACTTGTGCTGCCCTGATAGACCCAAGGGAACCCTACAAACTGACATCAGGAACCTGGACTGCTGAGTTTTCTTTCCCAGGGAAAATGGAAAAAGGATGTGCCCAGGGGCCCCTGGCCCTGACTGCAAAAAATCCATATATTGAAGGACGGACCCCACACCGAAGTTGTCCCCACCTAAAACTTGTGCTGCCCTGATAGACCCAAGGGAGCCCTACAAACTGACATCAGGAACCTGGACTGCTGAGTTTGCTTTCCCAGGGAAAATGGAAAAAGGATGTGCCCAGGGGCCCCTGGCCCTGACTGCAAAAAATCCTTATATCGAAGGATGGACCCCACACCGAAGTTGTCCCCACCTCACACTTGTGCTGCCCTGATACACCCCAGGGAGCCCTAAAAACTGACATCAGGAACCTGGACTGCTGAGTTTTCTTTCCCAGGGAAAATGGAAAAAGGATGTGCCCAGGGGCCGTGGCCCTGACTGCAAAGAATCCTTATATCGAAGGATGGACCCCAGACCAAAGTTGTCCCCACCTCAAACTTGTGCTGCCCTGAGAGACCCAAGGGAGCCCTACAAACTGACATCAGGAACCTGGACTGCTGAGTTTTCTTTCCCAGGGAAAATGGAAAAAGGATGTGCCCAGGGGCCCCTGGCCCTGGGCTGGGGCCTCACTGCAAAGAATCCTTATATCGAAGGATGCACCCCACACCGAAGTTGTCCCCACCTCAAACTTGTGCTGCCCTGATAGACCCAAGGGAACCCTACAAACTGACATCAGGAACCTGGACTGCTGAGTTTTCTTTCCCAGGGAAAATGGAAAAAGGATGTGCCCAGAGGCCCCTGGCCCTGGGCTGGGGCCTCACTGCAAAGAATCCTTATATCGAAGGATGGACCCCACACCGAAGTTGTCCCAACCTCAAACTTGTGCTGCCCTGATAGACGCAAGGGAGCCCTACAAACTGACATCAGGAACCTGGACTGCTGAGTTTTCTTTCCCAGGGAAAATGGAAAAAGGATGTGCCCAGAGGCCCCTGGCCCTGGGCTGGGGCCTCACTGCAAAGAATCCTTATATCGAAGGATGGACCCCACACCGAAGTTGTCCCAACCTCAAACTTGTGCTGCCCTGATAGACCCAAGGGAACCCTACAAACTGACATCAGGAACCTGGACTGCTGAGTTTTCTTTCCCAGGGAAAATGGAAAAAGGATGTGCCCAGGGGCCCCTGGCCCTGACTGCAAAAAATCCTTATATTGAAGGACGGACCCCACACCGAAGTTGTCCCCACCTCAAACTTGTGCTGCCCTGATAGACCCAAGGGAGCCCTACAAACTGACATCAGGAACCTGGACTGCTGAGTTTTCTTTCCCAGGGAAAATGGAAAAAGGATGTGCCCAGGGGCCTCTGGCCCTGGGCTGGGGCCCCACTACAAAAAAATCCTTATATCGAAGGATGGACCCCACACCGAATTTGTCCCCACCTCACACTTGTGCTGCCCTGATACACCCCAGGGAGCCCTAAAATCTGACATCAGGAACTTGGACTGCTGAGTTTTCTTTCCCAGGGAAAATGGAAAAAGGATGTGCCCAGGGGCCGTGGCCCTGACTGCAAAGAATCCTTATATCGAAGGATGGACCCCAGACCGAAGTTGTCCCCACCTCAAACTTGTGCTGCCCTGAGAGACCCAAGGGAGCCCTACAAACTGACATCAGGAACCTGGACTGCTGAGTTTTCTTTCCCAGGGAAAATGGAAAAAGGATGTGCCCAGGGGCCCCTGGCCCTGCGCTGGGGCCTCACTGCAAAGAATCCTTATATCGAAGGGTGCACCCCACACCGAAGTTGTCCCCACCTCAAACTTGTGCTGCCCTGATAGACCCAAGGGAACCCTACAAACTGACATCAGGAACCTGGACTGCTGAGTTTTCTTTCCCAGGGAAAATGGAAAAAGGATGTGCCCAGAGGCCCCTGGCCCTGGGCTGGGGCCTCACTGCAAAGAATCCTTATATCGAAGGATGGACCCCACACCGAAGTTGTCCCAACCTCAAACTTGTGCTGCCCTGATAGACGCAAGGGAGCCCTACAAACTGACATCAGGAACCTGGACTGCTGAGTTTTCTTTCCCAGGGAAAATGGAAAAAGGATGTGCCCAGGGGCCCCTGGCCCTGACTGCAAAAAATCCTTATATTGAAGGACGGACCCCACACCGAAGTTGTCCCCACCTAAAACTTGTGCTGCCCTGATAGACCCAAGGGAGCCCTACAAACTGACATCAGGAACCTGGACTGCTGAGTTTGCTTTCCCAGGGAAAATGGAAAAAGGATGTGCCCAGGGGCCCCTGGCACTCGGCCCCTGGCCCTGACAGCAAAAAATCCTTATATCGAAGGATGGACCCCACACCGAATTTGTCCCCACCTCAAACTTGTGCTGCCCTGATACACCCAAGGGAGCCCTACAAACTGACATCAGGAACCTGGACTGCTGAGTTTTCTTTCCCAGGGAAAATGGAAAAATGATGTGCCCAGGGTCCCCTGGCCCTTGGCTGGAGCCTCTCTGCAAAGAATCCTTATATCGAAGGATGGACACCACACCGAAGATGTCCCCACCTCTAACTTGTGCTGCCCTGATACACCCAAGGGAGCCCTACAAACTGACATCAGGAACCTGGACTGCTGAGTTTTCTTTCCCAGGGAAAATGATAAAAGGATGTGCCCAGGGGCCCCTGGCCCTGACTGCAAAAAATCCTTATATCGAAGGATGGACCCCACACCGAAGTTGTCCCCACCTCAAACTTGTGCTGCCCTGATATACCCAAGGGAGCCCTACAAACTGACATCAGGAACCTGGACTACTGAGTTTTCTTTCCCAGGGAAAATGGAAAAAGGACGTGCCCAGGGGCCCCTGGCCCTGACTGCAAAAAATCCTTATATCGAAGGATGGACCCCACACCGAAGTTGTCCCCACCTCAAACTTGTGCTGCCCTGATAGACCCAAGGGAGCCCTACAAACTGACATCAGGAACCTGGACTGCTGAGTTTGCTTTCCCAGGGAAAATGGAAAAAGGATGTGCCCAGGGGCCCCTGGCCCTGACTGCAAAAAATCCTTATATCGAAGGATGGACCCCACACCGAACTTGTCCCCACCTCACACTTGTGCTGCCCTGATACACCCCAGGGAGCCCTAAAAACTGACATCAGGAACCTGGACTGCTGAGTTTTCTTTCCCAGGGAAAATGGAAAAAGGATGTGCCCAGGGGCCGTGGCCCTGACTGCAAAGAATCCTTATATCGAAGGATGGACCCCAGACCGAAGTTGTCCCCACCTCAAACTTGTGCTGCCCTGAGAGACCCAAGGGAGCCCTACAAACTGACATCAGGAACCTGGACTGCTGAGTTTTCTTTCCCAGGGAAAATGGAAAAAGGATGTGCCCAGGGGCCCCTGGCCCTGGGCTGGGGCCTCACTGCAAAGAATCCTTATATCGAAGGATGCACCCCACACCGAAGTTGTCCCCACCTCAAACTTGTGCTGCCCTGATAGACCCAAGGGAACCCTACAAACTGACATCAGGAACCTGGACTGCTGAGTTTTCTTTCCCAGGGAAAATGGAAAAAGGATGTGCCCAGAGGCCCCTGGCCCTGGGCTGGGGCCTCACTGCAAAGAATCCTTATATCGAAGGATGGACCCCACACCGAAGTTGTCCCAACCTCAAACTTGTGCTGCCCTGATAGACGCAAGGGAGCCCTACAAACTGACATCAGGAACCTGGACTGCTGAGTTTTCTTTCCCAGGGAAAATGGAAAAAGGATGTGCCCAGGGGCCGTGGCCCTGACTGCAAAGAATCCTTATATCGAAGGATGGACCCCAGACCGAAGTTGTCCCCACCTCAAACTTGTGCTGCCCTGAGAGACCCAAGGGAGCCCTACAAACTGACATCAGGAACCTGGACTGCTGAGTTTTCTTTCCCAGGGAAAATGGAAAAAGGATGTGCCCAGGGGCCCCTGGCCCTGGGCTGGGGCCTCACTGCAAAGAATCCTTATATCGAAGGATGCACCCCACACCGAAGTTGTCCCCACCTCAAACTTGTGCTGCCCTGATAGACCCAAGGGAACCCTACAAACTGACATCAGGAACCTGGACTGCTGAGTTTTCTTTCCCAGGGAAAATGGAAAAAGGATGTGCCCAGGGGCCCCTGGCCCTGACTGCAAAAAATCCATATATTGAAGGACGGACCCCACACCGAAGTTGTCCCCACCTAAAACTTGTGCTGCCCTGATAGACCCAAGGGAGCCCTACAAACTGACATCAGGAACCTGGACTGCTGAGTTTGCTTTCCCAGGGAAAATGGAAAAAGGATGTGCCCAGGGGCCCCTGGCCCTGACTGCAAAAAATCCTTATATCGAAGGATGGACCCCACACCGAAGTTGTCCCCACCTCACACTTGTGCTGCCCTGATACACCCCAGGGAGCCCTAAAAACTGACATCAGGAACCTGGACTGCTGAGTTTTCTTTCCCAGGGAAAATGGAAAAAGGATGTGCCCAGGGGCCGTGGCCCTGACTGCAAAGAATCCTTATATCGAAGGATGGACCCCAGACCAAAGTTGTCCCCACCTCAAACTTGTGCTGCCCTGAGAGACCCAAGGGAGCCCTACAAACTGACATCAGGAACCTGGACTGCTGAGTTTTCTTTCCCAGGGAAAATGGAAAAAGGATGTGCCCAGGGGCCCCTGGCCCTGGGCTGGGGCCTCACTGCAAAGAATCCTTATATCGAAGGATGCACCCCACACCGAAGTTGTCCCCACCTCAAACTTGTGCTGCCCTGATAGACCCAAGGGAACCCTACAAACTGACATCAGGAACCTGGACTGCTGAGTTTTCTTTCCCAGGGAAAATGGAAAAAGGATGTGCCCAGAGGCCCCTGGCCCTGGGCTGGGGCCTCACTGCAAAGAATCCTTATATCGAAGGATGGACCCCACACCGAAGTTGTCCCAACCTCAAACTTGTGCTGCCCTGATAGACGCAAGGGAGCCCTACAAACTGACATCAGGAACCTGGACTGCTGAGTTTTCTTTCCCAGGGAAAATGGAAAAAGGATGTGCCCAGGGGCCCCTGGCCCTGACTGCAAAAAATCCTTATATTGAAGGACGGACCCCACACCGAAGTTGTCCCCACCTAAAACTTGTGCTGCCCTGATAGACCCAAGGGAGCCCTACAAACTGACATCAGGAACCTGGACTGCTGAGTTTGCTTTCCCAGGGAAAATGGAAAAAGGATGTGCCCAGGGGCCCCTGGCACTCGGCCCCTGGCCCTGACAGCAAAAAATCCTTATATCGAAGGATGGACCCCACACCGAATTTGTCCCCACCTCAAACTTGTGCTGCCCTGATAGACCCAAGGGAGCCCTACAAACTGACATCAGGAACCTGGACTGCTGAGTTTTCTTTCCCAGGGAAAATGGAAAAAGGATGTGCCCAGGGGCCCCTGGCCCTGACTGCAAAAAATCCTTATATCGAAGGATGGACCCCACACCGAAGTTGTCCCCACCTCAAACTTGTGCTGCCCTGATAGACCCAAGGGAGCCCTACAAACTGACATCAGGAACCTGGACTGCTGAGTTTTCTTTCCCAGGGAAAATGGAAAAAGGATGTGCCCAGGGGCCCCTGGCCCTGGGCTGGGGCCTCACTGCAAAGAATCCTTATATCGAAGGATGGAGCCCACACCGAAGTTGTCCCCACCTCAAACTTGTGCTGCCCTGATAGACCCAAGGGAGCCCTACAAACTGACATCAGGAACCTGGACTGCTGAGTTTTCTTTCCCAGGGAAAATGGAAAAAGGATGTGCCCAGGGGCCTCTGGCCCTGGGCTGGGGTCCCACTACAAAAAAATCCTTATATTGAAGGATGGACCCCACACCGAACTTGTCCCCACCTCACACTTGTGCTGCCCTGATACACCCCGGGGAGCCCTAAAAACTGACATCAGGAACCTGGACTGCTGAGTTTTCTTTCCCAGGGAAAATGGAAAAAGGATGTGCCCAGGGGCCGTGGCCCTGACTGCAAAGAATCCTTATATCGAAGGATGGACCCCAGACCGAAGTTGTCCCCACCTCAAACTTGTGCTGCCCTGAGAGACCCAAGGGAGCCCTACAAACTGACATCAGGAACCTGGACTGCTGAGTTTTCTTTCCCAGGGAAAATGGAAAAAGGATGTGCCCAGGGGCCCCTGGCCCTGGGCTGGGGCCTCACGGAAAAGAATCCTTATATCGAAGGATGCACCCCACACCGAAGTTGTCCCCACCTCAAACTTGTGCTGCCCTGATAGACCCAAGGGAACCCTACAAACTGACATCAGGAACCTGGACTGCTGAGTTTTCTTTCCCAGGGAAAATGGAAAAAGGATGTGCCCAGAGGCCCCTGGCCCTGGGCTGGGGCCTCACTGCAAAGAATCCTTATATCGAAGGATGGACCCCACACCGAAGTTGTCCCCACCTCAAACTTGTGCTGCCCTGATAGACCCAAGGGAGCCCTACAAACTGACATCAGGAACCTGGACTGCTGAGTTTTCTTTCCCAGGGAAAATGGAAAAAGGATGTGCCCAGGGGCCCCTGGCCCTGACTGCAAAAAATCCTTATATTGAAGGACGGACCCCACACCGAAGTTGTCCCCACCTAAAACTTGTGCTGCCCTGATAGACCCAAGGGAGCCCTACAAACTGACATCAGGAACCTGGACTGCTGAGTTTTCTTTCCCAGGGAAAATGGAAAAAGGATGTGCCCAGGGGCCCCTGGCACTCGGCCCCTGGCCCTGACAGCAAAAAATCCTTATATCGAAGGATGGACCCCACACCGAATTTGTCCCCACCTCAAACTTGTGCTGCCCTGATACACCCAAGGGAGCCCTACAAACTGACATCAGGAACCTGGACTGCTGAGTTTTCTTTCCCAGGGAAAATGGAAAAATGATGTGCCCAGGGTCCCCTGGCCCTTGGCTGGAGCCTGTCTGCAAAGAATCCTTATATCGAAGGATGGACACCACACCGAAGATGTCCCCACCTCTAACTTGTGCTGCCCTGATAGACCCAAGGGAGCCCTACAAACTGACATCAGGAACCTGGACTACTGAGTTTTCTTTCCCAGGGAAAATGGAAAAAGGATGTGCCCAGGGGCCCCTGGCCCTGACTGCAAAAAATCCTTATATCGAAGGATGGACCCCACACCGAAGTTGTCCCCACCTCACACTTGTGCTGCCCTGATACACCCCAGGGAGCCCTACAAACTGACATCAGGAACCTGGACTGCTGAGTTTTCTTTCCCAGGGAAAATGGAAAAAGGATGTGCCCAGGGGCCCCTGGC
This sequence comes from Lonchura striata, assembly GCF_050655825.1. Classification (NCBI taxonomy): domain Eukaryota; kingdom Metazoa; phylum Chordata; class Aves; order Passeriformes; family Estrildidae; genus Lonchura; species Lonchura striata. The sequence continues at coordinate 7,588,769 of NC_140733.1, read as the reverse complement.
CCTGACTGCAAAAAATCCTTATATCGAAGGATGGACCCCACACCGAAGTTGTCCCCACCTCAAACTTCTGCTGCCCTGATAGACCCAAGGGAACCCTACAAACTGACATCAGGAACCTGGACTGCTGAGTTTTCTTTCCCAGGGAAAATGGAAAAAGGATGTGCCCAGGGGCCCCTGGCCCTAGGCTGGGGCCTCACTGCAAAGAATCCTTATATCGAAGGATGGACCCCACACCGAAGTTGTCCCCACCTCAAACTTGTGCTGCCCTGATAGACCCAAGGGAGCCCTACAAACTGACATCAGGAACCTGGACTGCTGAGTTTTCTTTCCCAGGGAAAATGGAAAAAGGATGTGCCCAGGGGCCTCTGGCCCTGGGCTGGGGCCCCACTACAAAAAAATCCTTATATTGAAGGATGGACCCCACACCGAACTTGTCCCCACCTCACACTTGTGCTGCCCTGATACACCCCAGGGAGCCCTAAAAACTGACATCAGGAACCTGGACTGCTGAGTTTTCTTTCCCAGGGAAAATGGAAAAAGGATGTGCCCAGGGGCCGTGGCCCTGACTGCAAAGAATCCTTATATCGAAGGATGGACCCCAGACCGAAGTTGTCCCCACCTCAAACTTGTGCTGCCCTGAGAGACCCAAGGGAGCCCTACAAACTGACATCAGGAACCTGGACTGCTGAGTTTTCTTTCCCAGGGAAAATGGAAAAAGGATGTGCCCAGGGGCCCCTGGCCCTGGGCTGGGGCCTCACTGCAAAGAATCCTTATATCGAAGGATGCACCCCACACCGAAGTTGTCCCCACCTCAAACTTGTGCTGCCCTGATAGACCCAAGGGAACCCTACAAACTGACATCAGGAACCTGGACTGCTGAGTTTTCTTTCCCAGGGAAAATGGAAAAAGGATGTGCCCAGGGGCCCCTGGCCCTGACTGCAAAAAACCCTTATATTGAAGGACGGACCCCACACCGAAGTTGTCCCCACCTCAAACTTGTGCTGCCCTGATAGACCCAAGGGAGCCCTACAAACTGACATCAGGAACCTGGACTGCTGAGTTTGCTTTCCCAGGGAAAATGGAAAAAGGATGTGCCCAGGGGCCCCTGGCCCTGACTGCAAAAAATCCTTATATCGAAGGATGGACCCCACACCGAAGTTGTCCCCACCTCACACTTGTGCTGCCCTGATACACCCCAGGGAGCCCTAAAAACTGACATCAGGAACCTGGACTGCTGAGTTTTCTTTCCCAGGGAAAATGGAAAAAGGATGTGCCCAGGGGCCGTGGCCCTGACTGCAAAGAATCCTTATATCGAAGGATGGACCCCAGACCAAAGTTGTCCCCACCTCAAACTTGTGCTGCCCTGAGAGACCCAAGGGAGCCCTACAAACTGACATCAGGAACCTGGACTGCTGAGTTTTCTTTCCCAGGGAAAATGGAAAAAGGATGTGCCCAGGGGCCCCTGGCCCTGGGCTGGGGCCTCACTGCAAAGAATCCTTATATCGAAGGATGCACCCCACACCGAAGTTGTCCCCACCTCAAACTTGTGCTGCCCTGATAGACCCAAGGGAACCCTACAAACTGACATCAGGAACCTGGACTGCTGAGTTTTCTTTCCCAGGGAAAATGGAAAAAGGATGTGCCCAGAGGCCCCTGGCCCTGGGCTGGGGCCTCACTGCAAAGAATCCTTATATCGAAGGATGGACCCCACACCGAAGTTGTCCCAACCTCAAACTTGTGCTGCCCTGATAGACGCAAGGGAGCCCTACAAACTGACATCAGGAACCTGGACTGCTGAGTTTTCTTTCCCAGGGAAAATGGAAAAAGGATGTGCCCAGAGGCCCCTGGCCCTGGGCTGGGGCCTCACTGCAAAGAATCCTTATATCGAAGGATGGACCCCACACCGAAGTTGTCCCAACCTCAAACTTGTGCTGCCCTGATAGACCCAAGGGAGCCCTACAAACTGACATCAGGAACCTGGACTGCTGAGTTTTCTTTCCCAGGGAAAATGGAAAAAGGATGTGCCCAGGGGCCCCTGGCCCTGACTGCAAAAAATCCTTATATTGAAGGACGGACCCCACACCGAAGTTGTCCCCACCTCAAACTTGTGCTGCCCTGATAGACCCAAGGGAGCCCTACAAACTGACATCAGGAACCTGGACTGCTGAGTTTTCTTTCCCAGGGAAAATGGAAAAAGGATGTGCCCAGGGGCCTCTGGCCCTGGGCTGGGGCCCCACTACAAAAAAATCCTTATATCGAAGGATGGACCCCACACCGAATTTGTCCCCACCTCACACTTGTGCTGCCCTGATACACCCCAGGGAGCCCTAAAATCTGACATCAGGAACTTGGACTGCTGAGTTTTCTTTCCCAGGGAAAATGGAAAAAGGATGTGCCCAGGGGCCGTGGCCCTGACTGCAAAGAATCCTTATATCGAAGGATGGACCCCAGACCGAAGTTGTCCCCACCTCAAACTTGTGCTGCCCTGAGAGACCCAAGGGAGCCCTACAAACTGACATCAGGAACCTGGACTGCTGAGTTTTCTTTCCCAGGGAAAATGGAAAAAGGATGTGCCCAGGGGCCCCTGGCACTCGGCCCCTGGCCCTGACAGCAAAAAATCCTTATATCGAAGGATGGACCCCACACCGAATTTGTCCCCACCTCAAACTTGTGCTGCCCTGATACACCCAAGGGAGCCCTACAAACTGACATCAGGAACCTGGACTGCTGAGTTTTCTTTCCCAGGGAAAATGGAAAAATGATGTGCCCAGGGTCCCCTGGCCCTTGGCTGGAGCCTGTCTGCAAAGAATCCTTATATCGAAGGATGGACACCACACCGAAGATGTCCCCACCTCTAACTTGTGCTGCCCTGATAGACCCAAGGGAGCCCTACAAACTGACATCAGGAACCTGGACTACTGAGTTTTCTTTCCCAGGGAAAATGGAAAAAGGATGTGCCCAGGGGCCCCTGGCCCTGACTGCAAAAAATCCTTATATCGAAGGATGGACCCCACACCGAAGTTGTCCCCACCTCACACTTGTGCTGCCCTGATACACCCCAGGGAGCCCTACAAACTGACATCAGGAACCTGGACTGCTGAGTTTTCTTTCCCAGGGAAAATGGAAAAAGGATGTGCCCAGGGGCCCCTGGCCCTGACTGCAAAAAATCCTTATATCGAAGGATGGACCCCACACCGAAGTTGTCCCCACCTCAAACTTCTGCTGCCCTGATAGACCCAAGGGAACCCTACAAACTGACATCAGGAACCTGGACTGCTGAGTTTTCTTTCCCAGGGAAAATGGAAAAAGGATGTGCCCAGGGGCCCCTGGCCCTAGGCTGGGGCCTCACTGCAAAGAATCCTTATATCGAAGGATGGACCCCACACCGAAGTTGTCCCCACCTCAAACTTGTGCTGCCCTGATAGACCCAAGGGAGCCCTACAAACTGACATCAGGAACCTGGACTGCTGAGTTTTCTTTCCCAGGGAAAATGGAAAAAGGATGTGCCCAGGGGCCTCTGGCCCTGGGCTGGGGCCCCACTACAAAAAAATCCTTATATTGAAGGATGGACCCCACACCGAACTTGTCCCCACCTCACACTTGTGCTGCCCTGATACACCCCAGGGAGCCCTAAAAACTGACATCAGGAACCTGGACTGCTGAGTTTTCTTTCCCAGGGAAAATGGAAAAAGGATGTGCCCAGGGGCCGTGGCCCTGACTGCAAAGAATCCTTATATCGAAGGATGGACCCCAGACCGAAGTTGTCCCCACCTCAAACTTGTGCTGCCCTGAGAGACCCAAGGGAGCCCTACAAACTGACATCAGGAACCTGGACTGCTGAGTTTTCTTTCCCAGGGAAAATGGAAAAAGGATGTGCCCAGGGGCCCCTGGCCCTGGGCTGGGGCCTCACTGCAAAGAATCCTTATATCGAAGGATGCACCCCACACCGAAGTTGTCCCCACCTCAAACTTGTGCTGCCCTGATAGACCCAAGGGAACCCTACAAACTGACATCAGGAACCTGGACTGCTGAGTTTTCTTTCCCAGGGAAAATGGAAAAAGGATGTGCCCAGGGGCCCCTGGCCCTGACTGCAAAAAACCCTTATATTGAAGGACGGACCCCACACCGAAGTTGTCCCCACCTCAAACTTGTGCTGCCCTGATAGACCCAAGGGAGCCCTACAAACTGACATCAGGAACCTGGACTGCTGAGTTTGCTTTCCCAGGGAAAATGGAAAAAGGATGTGCCCAGGGGCCCCTGGCCCTGACTGCAAAAAATCCTTATATCGAAGGATGGACCCCACACCGAAGTTGTCCCCACCTCACACTTGTGCTGCCCTGATACACCCCAGGGAGCCCTAAAAACTGACATCAGGAACCTGGACTGCTGAGTTTTCTTTCCCAGGGAAAATGGAAAAAGGATGTGCCCAGGGGCCGTGGCCCTGACTGCAAAGAATCCTTATATCGAAGGATGGACCCCAGACCAAAGTTGTCCCCACCTCAAACTTGTGCTGCCCTGAGAGACCCAAGGGAGCCCTACAAACTGACATCAGGAACCTGGACTGCTGAGTTTTCTTTCCCAGGGAAAATGGAAAAAGGATGTGCCCAGGGGCCCCTGGCCCTGGGCTGGGGCCTCACTGCAAAGAATCCTTATATCGAAGGATGCACCCCACACCGAAGTTGTCCCCACCTCAAACTTGTGCTGCCCTGATAGACCCAAGGGAACCCTACAAACTGACATCAGGAACCTGGACTGCTGAGTTTTCTTTCCCAGGGAAAATGGAAAAAGGATGTGCCCAGAGGCCCCTGGCCCTGGGCTGGGGCCTCACTGCAAAGAATCCTTATATCGAAGGATGGACCCCACACCGAAGTTGTCCCAACCTCAAACTTGTGCTGCCCTGATAGACGCAAGGGAGCCCTACAAACTGACATCAGGAACCTGGACTGCTGAGTTTTCTTTCCCAGGGAAAATGGAAAAAGGATGTGCCCAGGGGCCGTGGCCCTGACTGCAAAGAATCCTTATATCGAAGGATGGACCCCAGACCGAAGTTGTCCCCACCTCAAACTTGTGCTGCCCTGAGAGACCCAAGGGAGCCCTACAAACTGACATCAGGAACCTGGACTGCTGAGTTTTCTTTCCCAGGGAAAATGGAAAAAGGATGTGCCCAGGGGCCCCTGGCCCTGGGCTGGGGCCTCACTGCAAAGAATCCTTATATCGAAGGATGCACCCCACACCGAAGTTGTCCCCACCTCAAACTTGTGCTGCCCTGATAGACCCAAGGGAACCCTACAAACTGACATCAGGAACCTGGACTGCTGAGTTTTCTTTCCCAGGGAAAATGGAAAAAGGATGTGCCCAGGGGCCCCTGGCCCTGACTGCAAAAAATCCATATATTGAAGGACGGACCCCACACCGAAGTTGTCCCCACCTAAAACTTGTGCTGCCCTGATAGACCCAAGGGAGCCCTACAAACTGACATCAGGAACCTGGACTGCTGAGTTTGCTTTCCCAGGGAAAATGGAAAAAGGATGTGCCCAGGGGCCCCTGGCCCTGACTGCAAAAAATCCTTATATCGAAGGATGGACCCCACACCGAAGTTGTCCCCACCTCACACTTGTGCTGCCCTGATACACCCCAGGGAGCCCTAAAAACTGACATCAGGAACCTGGACTGCTGAGTTTTCTTTCCCAGGGAAAATGGAAAAAGGATGTGCCCAGGGGCCGTGGCCCTGACTGCAAAGAATCCTTATATCGAAGGATGGACCCCAGACCAAAGTTGTCCCCACCTCAAACTTGTGCTGCCCTGAGAGACCCAAGGGAGCCCTACAAACTGACATCAGGAACCTGGACTGCTGAGTTTTCTTTCCCAGGGAAAATGGAAAAAGGATGTGCCCAGGGGCCCCTGGCCCTGGGCTGGGGCCTCACTGCAAAGAATCCTTATATCGAAGGATGCACCCCACACCGAAGTTGTCCCCACCTCAAACTTGTGCTGCCCTGATAGACCCAAGGGAACCCTACAAACTGACATCAGGAACCTGGACTGCTGAGTTTTCTTTCCCAGGGAAAATGGAAAAAGGATGTGCCCAGAGGCCCCTGGCCCTGGGCTGGGGCCTCACTGCAAAGAATCCTTATATCGAAGGATGGACCCCACACCGAAGTTGTCCCAACCTCAAACTTGTGCTGCCCTGATAGACGCAAGGGAGCCCTACAAACTGACATCAGGAACCTGGACTGCTGAGTTTTCTTTCCCAGGGAAAATGGAAAAAGGATGTGCCCAGAGGCCCCTGGCCCTGGGCTGGGGCCTCACTGCAAAGAATCCTTATATCGAAGGATGGACCCCACACCGAAGTTGTCCCAACCTCAAACTTGTGCTGCCCTGATAGACCCAAGGGAGCCCTACAAACTGACATCAGGAACCTGGACTGCTGAGTTTTCTTTCCCAGGGAAAATGGAAAAAGGATGTGCCCAGGGGCCCCTGGCCCTGACTGCAAAAAATCCTTATATTGAAGGACGGACCCCACACCGAAGTTGTCCCCACCTCAAACTTGTGCTGCCCTGATAGACCCAAGGGAGCCCTACAAACTGACATCAGGAACCTGGACTGCTGAGTTTTCTTTCCCAGGGAAAATGGAAAAAGGATGTGCCCAGGGGCCTCTGGCCCTGGGCTGGGGCCCCACTACAAAAAAATCCTTATATCGAAGGATGGACCCCACACCGAATTTGTCCCCACCTCACACTTGTGCTGCCCTGATACACCCCAGGGAGCCCTAAAATCTGACATCAGGAACTTGGACTGCTGAGTTTTCTTTCCCAGGGAAAATGGAAAAAGGATGTGCCCAGGGGCCGTGGCCCTGACTGCAAAGAATCCTTATATCGAAGGATGGACCCCAGACCGAAGTTGTCCCCACCTCAAACTTGTGCTGCCCTGAGAGACCCAAGGGAGCCCTACAAACTGACATCAGGAACCTGGACTGCTGAGTTTTCTTTCCCAGGGAAAATGGAAAAAGGATGTGCCCAGGGGCCCCTGGCCCTGCGCTGGGGCCTCACTGCAAAGAATCCTTATATCGAAGGGTGCACCCCACACCGAAGTTGTCCCCACCTCAAACTTGTGCTGCCCTGATAGACCCAAGGGAACCCTACAAACTGACATCAGGAACCTGGACTGCTGAGTTTTCTTTCCCAGGGAAAATGGAAAAAGGATGTGCCCAGAGGCCCCTGGCCCTGGGCTGGGGCCTCACTGCAAAGAATCCTTATATCGAAGGATGGACCCCACACCGAAGTTGTCCCAACCTCAAACTTGTGCTGCCCTGATAGACGCAAGGGAGCCCTACAAACTGACATCAGGAACCTGGACTGCTGAGTTTTCTTTCCCAGGGAAAATGGAAAAAGGATGTGCCCAGGGGCCCCTGGCCCTGACTGCAAAAAATCCTTATATTGAAGGACGGACCCCACACCGAAGTTGTCCCCACCTAAAACTTGTGCTGCCCTGATAGACCCAAGGGAGCCCTACAAACTGACATCAGGAACCTGGACTGCTGAGTTTGCTTTCCCAGGGAAAATGGAAAAAGGATGTGCCCAGGGGCCCCTGGCACTCGGCCCCTGGCCCTGACAGCAAAAAATCCTTATATCGAAGGATGGACCCCACACCGAATTTGTCCCCACCTCAAACTTGTGCTGCCCTGATACACCCAAGGGAGCCCTACAAACTGACATCAGGAACCTGGACTGCTGAGTTTTCTTTCCCAGGGAAAATGGAAAAATGATGTGCCCAGGGTCCCCTGGCCCTTGGCTGGAGCCTCTCTGCAAAGAATCCTTATATCGAAGGATGGACACCACACCGAAGATGTCCCCACCTCTAACTTGTGCTGCCCTGATACACCCAAGGGAGCCCTACAAACTGACATCAGGAACCTGGACTGCTGAGTTTTCTTTCCCAGGGAAAATGATAAAAGGATGTGCCCAGGGGCCCCTGGCCCTGACTGCAAAAAATCCTTATATCGAAGGATGGACCCCACACCGAAGTTGTCCCCACCTCAAACTTGTGCTGCCCTGATATACCCAAGGGAGCCCTACAAACTGACATCAGGAACCTGGACTACTGAGTTTTCTTTCCCAGGGAAAATGGAAAAAGGACGTGCCCAGGGGCCCCTGGCCCTGACTGCAAAAAATCCTTATATCGAAGGATGGACCCCACACCGAAGTTGTCCCCACCTCAAACTTGTGCTGCCCTGATAGACCCAAGGGAGCCCTACAAACTGACATCAGGAACCTGGACTGCTGAGTTTGCTTTCCCAGGGAAAATGGAAAAAGGATGTGCCCAGGGGCCCCTGGCCCTGACTGCAAAAAATCCTTATATCGAAGGATGGACCCCACACCGAAGTTGTCCCCACCTCACACTTGTGCTGCCCTGATACACCCCAGGGAGCCCTAAAAACTGACATCAGGAACCTGGACTGCTGAGTTTTCTTTCCCAGGGAAAATGGAAAAAGGATGTGCCCAGGGGCCGTGGCCCTGACTGCAAAGAATCCTTATATCGAAGGATGGACCCCAGACCAAAGTTGTCCCCACCTCAAACTTGTGCTGCCCTGAGAGACCCAAGGGAGCCCTACAAACTGACATCAGGAACCTGGACTGCTGAGTTTTCTTTCCCAGGGAAAATGGAAAAAGGATGTGCCCAGGGGCCCCTGGCCCTGGGCTGGGGCCTCACTGCAAAGAATCCTTATATCGAAGGATGCACCCCACACCGAAGTTGTCCCCACCTCAAACTTGTGCTGCCCTGATAGACCCAAGGGAACCCTACAAACTGACATCAGGAACCTGGACTGCTGAGTTTTCTTTCCCAGGGAAAATGGAAAAAGGATGTGCCCAGAGGCCCCTGGCCCTGGGCTGGGGCCTCACTGCAAAGAATCCTTATATCGAAGGATGGACCCCACACCGAAGTTGTCCCAACCTCAAACTTGTGCTGCCCTGATAGACGCAAGGGAGCCCTACAAACTGACATCAGGAACCTGGACTGCTGAGTTTTCTTTCCCAGGGAAAATGGAAAAAGGATGTGCCCAGGGGCCGTGGCCCTGACTGCAAAGAATCCTTATATCGAAGGATGGACCCCAGACCGAAGTTGTCCCCACCTCAAACTTGTGCTGCCCTGAGAGACCCAAGGGAGCCCTACAAACTGACATCAGGAACCTGGACTGCTGAGTTTTCTTTCCCAGGGAAAATGGAAAAAGGATGTGCCCAGGGGCCCCTGGCCCTGGGCTGGGGCCTCACTGCAAAGAATCCTTATATCGAAGGATGCACCCCACACCGAAGTTGTCCCCACCTCAAACTTGTGCTGCCCTGATAGACCCAAGGGAACCCTACAAACTGACATCAGGAACCTGGACTGCTGAGTTTTCTTTCCCAGGGAAAATGGAAAAAGGATGTGCCCAGGGGCCCCTGGCCCTGACTGCAAAAAATCCATATATTGAAGGACGGACCCCACACCGAAGTTGTCCCCACCTAAAACTTGTGCTGCCCTGATAGACCCAAGGGAGCCCTACAAACTGACATCAGGAACCTGGACTGCTGAGTTTGCTTTCCCAGGGAAAATGGAAAAAGGATGTGCCCAGGGGCCCCTGGCCCTGACTGCAAAAAATCCTTATATCGAAGGATGGACCCCACACCGAAGTTGTCCCCACCTCACACTTGTGCTGCCCTGATACACCCCAGGGAGCCCTAAAAACTGACATCAGGAACCTGGACTGCTGAGTTTTCTTTCCCAGGGAAAATGGAAAAAGGATGTGCCCAGGGGCCGTGGCCCTGACTGCAAAGAATCCTTATATCGAAGGATGGACCCCAGACCAAAGTTGTCCCCACCTCAAACTTGTGCTGCCCTGAGAGACCCAAGGGAGCCCTACAAACTGACATCAGGAACCTGGACTGCTGAGTTTTCTTTCCCAGGGAAAATGGAAAAAGGATGTGCCCAGGGGCCCCTGGCCCTGGGCTGGGGCCTCACTGCAAAGAATCCTTATATCGAAGGATGCACCCCACACCGAAGTTGTCCCCACCTCAAACTTGTGCTGCCCTGATAGACCCAAGGGAACCCTACAAACTGACATCAGGAACCTGGACTGCTGAGTTTTCTTTCCCAGGGAAAATGGAAAAAGGATGTGCCCAGAGGCCCCTGGCCCTGGGCTGGGGCCTCACTGCAAAGAATCCTTATATTGAAGGATGGACCCCACACCGAAGTTGTCCCAACCTCAAACTTGTGCTGCCCTGATAGACGCAAGGGAGCCCTACAAACTGACATCAGGAACCTGGACTGCTGAGTTTTCTTTCCCAGGGAAAATGGAAAAAGGATGTGCCCAGAGGCCCCTGGCCCTGGGCTGGGGCCTCACTGCAAAGAATCCTTATATCGAAGGATGGACCCCACACCGAAGTTGTCCCAACCTCAAACTTGTGCTGCCCTGATAGACCCAAGGGAGCCCTACAAACTGACATCAGGAACCTGGACTGCTGAGTTTTCTTTCCCAGGGAAAATGGAAAAAGGATGTGCCCAGGGGCCCCTGGCCCTGACTGCAAAAAATCCTTATATTGAAGGACGGACCCCACACCGAAGTTGTCCCCACCTCAAACTTGTGCTGCCCTGATAGACCCAAGGGAGCCCTACAAACTGACATCAGGAACCTGGACTGCTGAGTTTTCTTTCCCAGGGAAAATGGAAAAAGGATGTGCCCAGGGGCCTCTGGCCCTGGGCTGGGGCCCCACTACAAAAAAATCCTTATATCGAAGGATGGACCCCACACCGAATTTGTCCCCACCTCACACTTGTGCTGCCCTGATACACCCCAGGGAGCCCTAAAATCTGACATCAGGAACTTGGACTGCTGAGTTTTCTTTCCCAGGGAAAATGGAAAAAGGATGTGCCCAGGGGCCGTGGCCCTGACTGCAAAGAATCCTTATATCGAAGGATGGACCCCAGACCGAAGTTGTCCCCACCTCAAACTTGTGCTGCCCTGAGAGACCCAAGGGAGCCCTACAAACTGACATCAGGAACCTGGACTGCTGAGTTTTCTTTCCCAGGGAAAATGGAAAAAGGATGTGCCCAGGGGCCCCTGGCCCTGCGCTGGGGCCTCACTGCAAAGAATCCTTATATCGAAGGGTGCACCCCACACCGAAGTTGTCCCCACCTCAAACTTGTGCTGCCCTGATAGACCCAAGGGAACCCTACAAACTGACATCAGGAACCTGGACTGCTGAGTTTTCTTTCCCAGGGAAAATGGAAAAAGGATGTGCCCAGAGGCCCCTGGCCCTGGGCTGGGGCCTCACTGCAAAGAATCCTTATATCGAAGGATGGACCCCACACCGAAGTTGTCCCAACCTCAAACTTGTGCTGCCCTGATAGACGCAAGGGAGCCCTACAAACTGACATCAGGAACCTGGACTGCTGAGTTTTCTTTCCCAGGGAAAATGGAAAAAGGATGTGCCCAGGGGCCCCTGGCCCTGACTGCAAAAAATCCTTATATTGAAGGACGGACCCCACACCGAAGTTGTCCCCACCTAAAACTTGTGCTGCCCTGATAGACCCAAGGGAGCCCTACAAACTGACATCAGGAACCTGGACTGCTGAGTTTGCTTTCCCAGGGAAAATGGAAAAAGGATGTGCCCAGGGGCCCCTGGCACTCGGCCCCTGGCCCTGACAGCAAAAAATCCTTATATCGAAGGATGGACCCCACACCGAATTTGTCCCCACCTCAAACTTGTGCTGCCCTGATACACCCAAGGGAGCCCTACAAACTGACATCAGGAACCTGGACTGCTGAGTTTTCTTTCCCAGGGAAAATGGAAAAATGATGTGCCCAGGGTCCCCTGGCCCTTGGCTGGAGCCTCTCTGCAAAGAATCCTTATATCGAAGGATGGACACCACACCGAAGATGTCCCCACCTCTAACTTGTGCTGCCCTGATACACCCAAGGGAGCCCTACAAACTGACATCAGGAACCTGGACTGCTGAGTTTTCTTTCCCAGGGAAAATGATAAAAGGATGTGCCCAGGGGCCCCTGGCCCTGACTGCAAAAAATCCTTATATCGAAGGATGGACCCCACACCGAAGTTGTCCCCACCTCAAACTTGTGCTGCCCTGATATACCCAAGGGAGCCCTACAAACTGACATCAGGAACCTGGACTACTGAGTTTTCTTTCCCAGGGAAAATGGAAAAAGGACGTGCCCAGGGGCCCCTGGCCCTGACTGCAAAAAATCCTTATATCGAAGGATGGACCCCACACCGAAGTTGTCCCCACCTCAAACTTGTGCTGCCCTGATAGACCCAAGGGAGCCCTACAAACTGACATCAGGAACCTGGACTGCTGAGTTTTCTTTCCCAGGGAAAATGGAAAAAGGATGTGCCCAGGGGCCCCTGGCCCTGACTGCAAAAAATCCTTATATCGAAGGATGGACCCCACACCGAAGTTGTCCCCACCTCAAACTTGTGCTGCCCTGATAGACCCAAGGGAGCCCTACAAACTGACATCAGGAACCTGGACTGCTGAGTTTTCTTTCCCAGGGAAAATGGAAAAAGGATGTGCCCAGGGGCCCCTGGCCCTGGGCTGGGGCCTCACTGCAAAGAATCCTTATATCGAAGGATGCACCCCACACCGAAGTTGTCCCCACCTCAAACTTGTGCTGCCCTGATAGACCCAAGGGAGCCCTACAAACTGACATCAGGAACCTGGACTGCTGAGTTTTCTTTCCCAGGGAAAATGGAAAAAGGATGTGCCCAGGGGCCTCTGGCCCTGGGCTGGGGTCCCACTACAAAAAAATCCTTATATTGAAGGATGGACCCCACACCGAACTTGTCCCCACCTCACACTTGTGCTGCCCTGATACACCCCAGGGAGCCCTAAAAACTGACATCAGGAACCTGGACTGCTGAGTTTTCTTTCCCAGGGAAAATGGAAAAAGGATGTGCCCAGGGGCCGTGGCCCTGACTGCAAAGAATCCTTATATTGAAGGACGGACCCCACACCGAAGTTGTCCCCACCTAAAACTTGTGCTGCCCTGATAGACCCAAGGGAGCCCTACAAACTGACATCAGGAACCTGGACTGCTGAGTTTTCTTTCCCAGGGAAAATGGAAAAAGGATGTGCCCAGGGGCCCCTGGCACTCGGCCCCTGGCCCTGACAGCAAAAAATCCTTATATCGAAGGATGGACCCCACACCGAATTTGTCCCCACCTCAAACTTGTGCTGCCCTGATACACCCAAGGGAGCCCTACAAACTGACATCAGGAACCTGGACTGCTGAGTTTTCTTTCCCAGGGAAAATGGAAAAATGATGTGCCCAGGGTCCCCTGGCCCTTGGCTGGAGCCTCTCTGCAAAGAATCCTTATATCGAAGGATGGACACCACACCGAAGATGTCCCCACCTCTAACTTGTGCTGCCCTGATAGACCCAAGGGAGCCCTACAAACTGACATCAGGAACCTGGACTACTGAGTTTTCTTTCCCAGGGAAAATGGAAAAAGGATGTGCCCAGGGGCCCCTGGCCCTGACTGCAAAAAATCCTTATATCGAAGGATGGACCCCACACCGAAGTTGTCCCCACCTCACACTTGTGCTGCCCTGATACACCCCAGGGAGCCCTACAAACTGACATCAGGAACCTGGACTGCTGAGTTTTCTTTCCCAGGGAAAATGGAAAAAGGATGTGCCCAGGGGCCCCTGGCCCTGACTGCAAAAAATCCTTATATCGAAGGATGGACCCCACACCGAAGTTGTCCCCACCTCAAACTTCTGCTGCCCTGATAGACCCAAGGGAACCCTACAAACTGACATCAGGAACCTGGACTGCTGAGTTTTCTTTCCCAGGGAAAATGGAAAAAGGATGTGCCCAGGGGCCCCTGGCCCTAGGCTGGGGCCTCACTGCAAAGAATCCTTATATCGAAGGATGGACCCCACACCGAAGTTGTCCCAACCTCAAACTTGTGCTGCCCTGATACACCCAAGGGAGCCCTACAAACTGACATCAGGAACCTGGACTGCTGAGTTTTCTTTCCCAGGGAAAATGGAAACAGGATGTGCCCAGGGGCCCCTGGCCCTGACTGCAAAAAATCCTTATATTGAAGGACGGACCCCACACCGAAGTTGTCCCCACCTCAAACTTGTGCTGCCCTGATAGACCCAAGGGAGCCCTACAAACTGACATCAGGAACCTGGACTGCTGAGTTTTCTTTCCCAGGGAAAATGGAAAAAGGATGTGCCCAGGGGCCTCTGGCCCTGGGCTGGGGCCCCACTACAAAAAAATCCTTATATTGAAGGATGGACCCCACACCGAACTTGTCCCCACCTCACACTTGTGCTGCCCTGATACACCCCAGGGAGCCCTAAAAACTGACATCAGGAACCTGGACTGCTGAGTTTTCTTTCCCAGGGAAAATGGAAAAAGGATGTGCCCAGGGGCCGTGGCCCTGACTGCAAAGAATCCTTATATCGAAGGATGGACCCCACACCGAAGTTGTCCCCACCTCAAACTTGTGCTGCCCTGAGAGACCCAAGGGAGCCCTACAAACTGACATCAGGAACCTGGACTGCTGAGTTTTCTTTCCCAGGGAAAATGGAAAAAGGATGTGCCCAGGGGCCCCTGGCCCTGGGCTGGGGCCTCACTGCAAAGAATCCTTATATCGAAGGATGCACCCCACACCGAAGTTGTCCCCACCTCAAACTTGTGCTGCCCTGATAGACCCAAGGGAACCCTACAAACTGACATCAGGAACCTGGACTGCTGAGTTTTCTTTCCCAGGGAAAATGGAAAAAGGATGTGCCCAGGGGCCCCTGGCCCTGACTGCAAAAAATCCTTATATTGAAGGACGGACCCCACACCGAAGTTGTCCCCACCTAAAACTTGTGCTGCCCTGATAGACCCAAGGGAGCCCTACAAACTGACATCAGGAACCTGGACTGCTGAGTTTGCTTTCCCAGGGAAAATGGAAAAAGGATGTGCCCAGGGGCCCCTGGCCCTGACTGCAAAAAATCCTTATATCGAAGGATGGACCCCACACCGAAGTTGTCCCCACCTCACACTTGTGCTGCCCTGATACACCCCAGGGAGCCCTAAAAACTGACATCAGGAACCTGGACTGCTGAGTTTTCTTTCCCAGGGAAAATGGAAAAAGGATGTGCCCAGGGGCCGTGGCCCTGACTGCAAAGAATCCTTATATCGAAGGATGGACCCCAGACCAAAGTTGTCCCCACCTCAAACTTGTGCTGCCCTGAGAGACCCAAGGGAGCCCTACAAACTGACATCAGGAACCTGGACTGCTGAGTTTTCTTTCCCAGGGAAAATGGAAAAAGGATGTGCCCAGGGGCCCCTGGCCCTGGGCTGGGGCCTCACTGCAAAGAATCCTTATATCGAAGGATGCACCCCACACCGAAGTTGTCCCCACCTCAAACTTGTGCTGCCCTGATAGACCCAAGGGAACCCTACAAACTGACATCAGGAACCTGGACTGCTGAGTTTTCTTTCCCAGGGAAAATGGAAAAAGGATGTGCCCAGAGGCCCCTGGCCCTGGGCTGGGGCCTCACTGCAAAGAATCCTTATATCGAAGGATGGACCCCACACCGAAGTTGTCCCAACCTCAAACTTGTGCTGCCCTGATAGACGCAAGGGAGCCCTACAAACTGACATCAGGAACCTGGACTGCTGAGTTTTCTTTCCCAGGGAAAATGGAAAAAGGATGTGCCCAGGGGCCGTGGCCCTGACTGCAAAGAATCCTTATATCGAAGGATGGACCCCAGACCGAAGTTGTCCCCACCTCAAACTTGTGCTGCCCTGAGAGACCCAAGGGAGCCCTACAAACTGACATCAGGAACCTGGACTGCTGAGTTTTCTTTCCCAGGGAAAATGGAAAAAGGATGTGCCCAGGGTCCCCTGGCCCTTGGCTGGAGCCTCTCTGCAAAGAATCCTTATATCGAAGGATGGACACCACACCGAAGATGTCCCCACCTCAAACTTGTGCTGCCCTGATACACCCAAGGGAGCCCTACAAACTGACATCAGGAACCTGGACTGCTGAGTTTTCTTTCCCAGGGAAAATGATAAAAGGGTGTGCCCAGGGGCCCCTGGCCCTGACTGCAAAAAATCCTTATATCGAAGGATGGACCCCACACCGAAGTTGTCCCCACCTCAAACTTGTGCTGCCCTGATAGACCCAAGGGAGCCCTACAAACTGACATCAGGAACCTGGACTACTGAGTTTTCTTTCCCAGGGAAAATGGAAAAAGGATGTGCCCAGGGGCCCCTGGCCCTGACTGCAAAAAATCCTTATATCGAAGGATGGACCCCACACCGAAGTTGTCCCCACCTCAAACTTGTGCTGCCCTGATAGACCCAAGGGAGCCCTACAAACTGACATCAGGAACCTGGACTGCTGAGTTTTCTTTCCCAGGGAAAATGGAAAAAGGATGTGCCCAGGGGCCCCTGGCCCTGACTGCAAAAAATCCTTATATCGAAGGATGGACCCCACACCGAAGTTGTCCCCACCTCAAACTTGTGCTGCCCTGATAGACCCAAGGGAGCCCTACAAACTGACATCAGGAACCTGGACTGCTGAGTTTTCTTTCCCAGGGAACATGGAAAAAGGATGTGCCCAGGGGCCCCTGGCCCTGGGCTGGGGCCTCACTGCAAAGAATCCTTATATCGAAGGATGCACCCCACACCGAAGTTGTCCCCACCTCAAACTTGTGCTGCCCTGATAGACCCAAGGGAACCCTACAAACTGACATCAGGAACCTGGACTGCTGAGTTTTCTTTCCCAGGGAAAATGGAAAAAGGATGTGCCCAGGGGCCCCTGGCCCTGCGCTGGGGCCTCACTGCAAAGAATCCTTATATCGAAGGATGCACCCCACACCGAAGTTGTCCCCACCTCAAACTTGTGCTGCCCTGATAGACCCAAGGGAGCCCTACAAACTGACATCAGGAACCTGGACTGCTGAGTTTTCTTTCCCAGGGAAAATGGAAAAAGGATGTGCCCAGGGGCCTCTGGCCCTGGGCTGGGGCCCCACTACAAAAAAATCCTTATATTGAAGGATGGACCCCACACCGAACTTGTCCCCACTTCACACTTGTGCTGCCCTGATACACCCCAGGGAGCCCTAAAAACTGACATCAGGAACCTGGACTGCTGAGTTTTCTTTCCCAGGGAAAATGGAAAAAGGATGTGCCCAGGGGCCGTGGCCCTGACTGCAAAGAATCCTTATATCGAAGGATGGACCCCAGACCGAAGTTGTCCCCACCTCAAACTTGTGCTGCCCTGAGAGACCCAAGGGAGCCCTACAAACTGACATCAGGAACCTGGACTGCTGAGTTTTCTTTCCCAGGGAAAATGGAAAAAGGATGTGCCCAGGGGCCCCTGGCCCTGGGCTGGGGCCTCACGGCAAAGAATCCTTATATCGAAGGATGCACCCCACACCGAAGTTGTCCCCACCTCAAACTTGTGCTGCCCTGATAGACCCAAGGGAACCCTACAAACTGACATCAGGAACCTGGACTGCTGAGTTTTCTTTCCCAGGGAAAATGGAAAAAGGATGTGCCCAGAGGCCCCTGGCCCTGGGCTGGGGCCTCACTGCAAAGAATCCTTATATCGAAGGATGGACCCCACACCGAAGTTGTCCCAACCTCAAACTTGTGCTGCCCTGATAGACCCAAGGGAGCCCTACAAACTGACATCAGGAACCTGGACTGCTGAGTTTTCTTTCCCAGGGAAAATGGAAAAAGGATGTGCCCAGGGGCCCCTGGCCCTGACTGCAAAAAATCCTTATATTGAAGGACGGACCCCACACCGAAGTTGTCCCCACCTAAAACTTGTGCTGCCCTGATAGACCCAAGGGAGCCCTACAAACTGACATCAGGAACCTGGACTGCTGAGTTTGCTTTCCCAGGGAAAATGGAAAAAGGATGTGCCCAGGGGCCCCTGGCACTCGGCCCCTGGCCCTGACAGCAAAAAATCCTTATATCGAAGGATGGACCCCACACCGAATTTGTCCCCACCTCAAACTTGTGCTGCCCTGATACACCCAAGGGAGCCCTACAAACTGACATCAGGAACCTGGACTGCTGAGTTTTCTTTCCCAGGGAAAATGGAAAAATGATGTGCCCAGGGTCCCCTGGCCCTTGGCTGGAGCCTCTCTGCAAAGAATCCTTATATCGAAGGATGGACACCACACCGAAGATGTCCCCACCTCTAACTTGTGCTGCCCTGATAGACCCAAGGGAGCCCTACAAACTGACATCAGGAACCTGGACTACTGAGTTTTCTTTCCCAGGGAAAATGGAAAAAGGATGTGCCCAGGGGCCCCTGGCCCTGACTGCAAAAAATCCTTATATCGAAGGATGGACCCCACACCGAAGTTGTCCCCACCTCACACTTGTGCTGCCCTGATACACCCCAGGGAGCCCTACAAACTGACATCAGGAACCTGGACTGCTGAGTTTTCTTTCCCAGGGAAAATGGAAAAAGGATGTGCCCAGGGGCCCCTGGCCCTGACTGCAAAAAATCCTTATATCGAAGGATGGACCCCACACCGAAGTTGTCCCCACCTCAAACTTGTGCTGCCCTGATAGACCCAAGGGAACCCTACAAACTGACATCAGGAACCTGGACTGCTGAGTTTTCTTTCCCAGGGAAAATGGAAAAAGGATGTGCCCAGGGGCCCCTGGCCCTAGGCTGGGGCCTCACTGCAAAGAATCCTTATATCGAAGGATGGACCCCACACCGAAGTTGTCCCCACCTCAAACTTGTGCTGCCCTGATACACCCAAGGGAGCCCTACAAACTGACATCAGGAACCTGGACTGCTGAGTTTTTTTTCCCAGGGAAAATGGAAACAGGATGTGCCCAGGGGCCCCTGGCCCTGACTGCAAAAAATCCTTATATTGAAGGACGGACCCCACACCGAAGTTGTCCCCACCTCAAACTTGTGCTGCCCTGATAGACCCAAGGGAGCCCTACAAACTGACATCAGGAACCTGGACTGCTGAGTTTTCTTTCCCAGGGAAAATGGAAAAAGGATGTGCCCAGGGGCCTCTGGCCCTGGGCTGAGGCCCCACTACAAAAAAATCCTTATATTGAAGGATGGACCCCACACCGAACTTGTCCCCACCTCACACTTGTGCTGCCCTGATACACCCCAGGGAGCCCTAAAAACTGACATCAGGAACCTGGACTGCTGAGTTTTCTTTCCCAGGGAAAATGGAAAAAGGATGTGCCCAGGGGCCGTGGCCCTGACTGCAAAGAATCCTTATATCGAAGGATGGACCCCAGACCGAAGTTGTCCCCACCTCAAACTTGTGCTGCCCTGAGAGACCCAAGGGAGCCCTACAAACTGACATCAGGAACCTGGACTGCTGAGTTTTCTTTCCCAGGGAAAATGGAAAAAGGATGTGCCCAGGGGCCCCTGGCCCTGGGCTGGGGCCTCACTGCAAAGAATCCTTATATCGAAGGATGCACCCCACACCGAAGTTGTCCCCACCTCAAACTTGTGCTGCCCTGATAGACCCAAGGGAACCCTACAAACTGACATCAGGAACCTGGACTGCTGAGTTTTCTTTCCCAGGGAAAATGGAAAAAGGATGTGCCCAGGGGCCGTGGCCCTGACTGCAAAGAATCCTTATATCGAAGGATGGACCCCAGACCGAAGTTGTCCCAACCTCAAACTTGTGCTGCCCTGAGAGACCCAAGGGAGCCCTACAAACTGACATCAGGAACCTGGACTGCTGAGTTTTCTTTCCCAGGGAAAATGGAAAAAGGATGTGCCCAGGGGCCCCTGGCACTCGGCCCCTGGCCCTGACAGCAAAAAATCCTTATATCGAAGGATGGACCCCACACCGAATTTGTCCCCACCTCAAACTTGTGCTGCCCTGATACACCCAAGGGAGCCCTACAAACTGACATCAGGAACCTGGACTGCTGAGTTTCTTTCCCAGGGAAAATGGAAAAAGGATGTGCCCAGGGTCCCCTGGACCTTGGCTGGAGCCTCTCTGCAAAGAATCCTTATATCGAAGGATGGACACCACACCGAAGATGTCCCCACCTCTAACTTGTGCTGCCCTGATACACCCAAGGGAGCCCTACAAACTGACATCAGGAACCTGGACTGCTGAGTTTTCTTTCCCAGGGAAAATGATAAAAGGGTGTGCCCAGGGGCCCCTGGCCCTGACTGCAAAAAATCCTTATATCGAAGGATGGAGCCCACACCGAATTTGTCCCCACCTCAAACTTGTGCTGCCCTGATACACCCAAGGGAGCCCTACAAACTGACATCAGGAACCTGGACTGCTGAGTTTTCTTTCCCTGGGGAAATGGAAAAAGGATGTGCCCAGGGGCCCCTGGCCCTGACTGCAAAAATCCTTATATCGAAGGATGGACCCCACACCGAAGATGTGCCCACCTCAAACTTGTGCTGCCCTGATAGACCCAAGGGAGCCCTACAAACTGACATCAGGAACCTGGACTGCTGAGTTTTCTTTCCCAGGGAAAATGGAAAAAGGATGTGCCCAGGGGCCCCTGGCCCTGGGCTGGGGCCTCACTGCAAAGAATCCTTATATCGAAGGATGCACCCCACACCGAAGTTGTCCCCACCTCAAACTTGTGCTGCCCTGATAGACCCAAGGGAGCCCTACAAACTGACATCAGGAACCTGGACTGCTGAGTTTTCTTTCCCAGGGAAAATGGAAAAAGGATGTGCCCAGGGGCCCCTGGCCCTGACTGCAAAAAATCCTTATATCGAAGGATGGACCCCACACCGAAGTTGTCCCCACCTCAAACTTGTGCTGCCCTGATAGACCCAAGGGAACCCTACAAACTGACATCAGGAACCTGGACTGCTGAGTTTTCTTTCCCAGGGAAAATGGAAAAAGGATGTGCCCAGAGGCCCCTGGCCCTGGGCTGGGGCCTCACTGCAAAGAATCCTTATATCGAAGGATGGACCCCACACCGAAGTTGTCCCAACCTCAAACTTGTGCTGCCCTGATAGACCCAAGGGAGCCCTACAAACTGACATCAGGAACCTGGACTGCTGAGTTTTCTTTCCCAGGGAAAATGGAAAAAGGATGTGCCCAGGGGCCCCTGGCCCTGACTGCAAAAAATCCTTATATTGAAGGACGGACCCCACACCGAAGTTGTCCCCACCTCAAACTTGTGCTGCCCTGATAGACCCAAGGGAGCCCTACAAACTGACATCAGGAACCTGGACTGCTGAGTTTTCTTTCCCAGGGAAAATGGAAAAAGGATGTGCCCAGGGGCCTCTGGCCCTGGGCTGGGGCCCCACTACAAAAAAATCCTTATATCGAAGGATGGACCCCACACCGAATTTGTCCCCACCTCACACTTGTGCTGCCCTGATACACCCCAGGGAGCCCTAAAATCTGACATCAGGAACCTGGACTGCTGAGTTTTCTTTCCCAGGGAAAATGGAAAAAGGATGTGCCCAGGGGCCGTGGCCCTGACTGCAAAGAATCCTTATATCGAAGGATGGACCCCAGACCGAAGTTGTCCCCACCTCAAACTTGTGCTGCCCTGAGAGACCCAAGGGAGCCCTACAAACTGACATCAGGAACCTGGACTGCTGAGTTTTCTTTCCCAGGGAAAATGGAAAAAGGATGTGCCCAGGGGCCCCTGGCCCTGCGCTGGGGCCTCACTGCAAAGAATCCTTATATCGAAGGATGCACCCCACACCGAAGTTGTCCCCACCTCAAACTTGTGCTGCCCTGATAGACCCAAGGGAACCCTACAAACTGACATCAGGAACCTGGACTGCTGAGTTTTCTTTCCCAGGGAAAATGGAAAAAGGATGTGCCCAGAGGCCCCTGGCCCTGGGCTGGGGCCTCACTGCAAAGAATCCTTATATCGAAGGATGGACCCCACACCGAAGTTGTCCCAACCTCAAACTTGTGCTGCCCTGATAGACGCAAGGGAGCCCTACAAACTGACATCAGGAACCTGGACTGCTGAGTTTTCTTTCCCAGGGAAAATGGAAAAAGGATGTGCCCAGGGGCCCCTGGCCCTGACTGCAAAAAATCCTTATATTGAAGGACGGACCCCACACCGAAGTTGTCCCCACCTAAAACTTGTGCTGCCCTGATAGACCCAAGGGAGCCCTACAAACTGACATCAGGAACCTGGACTGCTGAGTTTTCTTTCCCAGGGAAAATGGAAAAAGGATGTGCCCAGGGGCCCCTGGCACTCGGCCCCTGGCCCTGACAGCAAAAAATCCTTATATCGAAGGATGGACCCCACACCGAAGTTGTCCCCACCTCAAACTTGTGCTGCCCTGATACACCCAAGGGAGCCCTACAAACTGACATCAGGAACCTGGACTGCTGAGTTTTCTTTCCCAGGGAAAATGGAAAAATGATGTGCCCAGGGTCCCCTGGCCCTTGGCTGGAGCCTCTCTGCAAAGAATCCTTATATCGAAGGATGGACACCACACCGAAGATGTCCCCACCTCTAACTTGTGCTGCCCTGATACACCCAAGGGAGCCCTACAAACTGACATCAGGAACCTGGACTGCTGAGTTTTCTTTCCCAGGGAAAATGATAAAAGGGTGTGCCCAGGGGCCCCTGGCCCTGACTGCAAAAAATCCTTATATCGAAGGATGGACCCCACACCGAAGTTGTCCCCACCTCAAACTTGTGCTGCCCTGATATACCCAAGGGAGCCCTACAAACTGACATCAGGAACCTGGACTACTGAGTTTTCTTTCCCAGGGAAAATGGAAAAAGGACGTGCCCAGGGGCCCCTGGCCCTGACTGCAAAAAATCCTTATATCGAAGGATGGACCCCACACCGAAGTTGTCCCCACCTCAAACTTGTGCTGCCCTGATAGACCCAAGGGAGCCCTACAAACTGACATCAGGAACCTGGACTGCTGAGTTTTCTTTCCCAGGGAAAATGGAAAAAGGTTGTGCCCAGGGGCCCCTGGCCCTGACTGCAAAAAATCCTTATATCGAAGGATGGACCCCACACCGAAGTTGTCCCCACCTCAAACTTGTGCTGCCCTGATAGACCCAAGGGAGCCCTACAAACTGACATCAGGAACCTGGACTGCTGAGTTTTCTTTCCCAGGGAAAATGGAAAAAGGATGTGCCCAGGGGCCCCTGGCCCTGGGCTGGGGCCTCACTGCAAAGAATCCTTATATCGAAGGATGCACCCCACACCGAAGTTGTCCCCACCTCAAACTTGTGCTGCCCTGATAGACCCAAGGGAGCCCTACAAACTGACATCAGGAACCTGGACTGCTGAGTTTTCTTTCCCAGGGAAAATGGAAAAAGGATGTGCCCAGGGGCCCCTGGCCCTGACTGCAAAAAATCCTTATATTGAAGGACGGACCCCACACCGAAGTTGTCCCCACCTAAAACTTGTGCTGCCCTGATAGACCCAAGGGAGCCCTACAAACTGACATCAGGAACCTGGACTGCTGAGTTTGCTTTCCCAGGGAAAATGGAAAAAGGATGTGCCCAGGGGCCCCTGGCACTCGGCCCCTGGCCCTGACAGCAAAAAATCCTTATATCGAAGGATGGACCCCACACCGAATTTGTCCCCACCTCAAACTTCTGCTGCCCTGATACACCCAAGGGAGCCCTACAAACTGACATCAGGAACCTGGACTGCTGAGTTTTCTTTCCCAGGGAAAATGGAAAAATGATGTGCCCAGGGTCCCCTGGCCCTTGGCTGGAGCCTCTCTGCAAAGAATCCTTATATCGAAGGATGGACACCACACCGAAGATGTCCCCACCTCTAACTTGTGCTGCCCTGATAGACCCAAGGGAGCCCTACAAACTGACATCAGGAACCTGGACTACTGAGTTTTCTTTCCCAGGGAAAATGGAAAAAGGATGTGCCCAGGGGCCCCTGGCCCTGACTGCAAAAAATCCTTATATCGAAGGATGGACCCCACACCGAAGTTGTCCCCACCTCACACTTGTGCTGCCCTGATACACCCCAGGGAGCCCTACAAACTGACATCAGGAACCTGGACTGCTGAGTTTTCTTTCCCAGGGAAAATGGAAAAAGGATGTGCCCAGGGGCCTCTGGCCCTGACTGCAAAAAATCCTTATATCGAAGGATGGACCCCACACCGAAGTTGTCCCCACCTCAAACTTGTGCTGCCCTGATAGACCCAAGGGAACCCTACAAACTGACA
Organism: Lonchura striata; assembly: GCF_050655825.1. NCBI lineage: Eukaryota > Metazoa > Chordata > Aves > Passeriformes > Estrildidae > Lonchura > Lonchura striata. The sequence continues at coordinate 7,564,595 of NC_140733.1, read as the reverse complement.
TCAGGAACCTGGACTGCTGAGTTTTCTTTCCCAGGGAAAATGGAAAAAGGATGTGCCCAGGGGCCCCTGGCCCTAGGCTGGGGCCTCACTGCAAAGAATCCTTATATCGAAGGATGGACCCCACACCGAAGTTGTCCCCACCTCAAACTTGTGCTGCCCTGATACACCCAAGGGAGCCCTACAAACTGACATCAGGAACCTGGACTGCTGAGTTTTTTTTCCCAGGGAAAATGGAAACAGGATGTGCCCAGGGGCCCCTGGCCCTGACTGCAAAAAATCCTTATATTGAAGGACGGACCCCACACCGAAGTTGTCCCCACCTCAAACTTGTGCTGCCCTGATAGACCCAAGGGAGCCCTACAAACTGACATCAGGAACCTGGACTGCTGAGTTTTCTTTCCCAGGGAAAATGGAAAAAGGATGTGCCCAGGGGCCTCTGGCCCTGGGCTGGGGCCCCACTACAAAAAAATCCTTATATTGAAGGATGGACCCCACACCGAACTTGTCCCCACCTCACACTTGTGCTGCCCTGATACACCCCAGGGAGCCCTAAAAACTGACATCAGGAACCTGGACTGCTGAGTTTTCTTTCCCAGGGAAAATGGAAAAAGGATGTGCCCAGGGGCCGTGGCCCTGACTGCAAAGAATCCTTATATCGAAGGATGGACCCCAGACCGAAGTTGTCCCCACCTCAAACTTGTGCTGCCCTGAGAGACCCAAGGGAGCCCTACAAACTGACATCAGGAACCTGGACTGCTGAGTTTTCTTTCCCAGGGAAAATGGAAAAAGGATGTGCCCAGGGGCCCCTGGCCCTGGGCTGGGGCCTCACTGCAAAGAATCCTTATATCGAAGGATGCACCCCACACCGAAGTTGTCCCCACCTCAAACTTGTGCTGCCCTGATAGACCCAAGGGAACCCTACAAACTGACATCAGGAACCTGGACTGCTGAGTTTTCTTTCCCAGGGAAAATGGAAAAAGGATGTGCCCAGAGGCCCCTGGCCCTGGGCTGGGGCCTCACTGCAAAGAATCCTTATATCGAAGGATGGACCCCACACCGAAGTTGTCCCAACCTCAAACTTGTGCTGCCCTGATAGACCCAAGGGAGCCCTACAAACTGACATCAGGAACCTGGACTGCTGAGTTTTCTTTCCCAGGGAAAATGGAAAAAGGATGTGCCCAGGGGCCCCTGGCCCTGACTGCAAAAAATCCTTATATTGAAGGACGGACCCCACACCGAAGTTGTCCCCACCTAAAACTTGTGCTGCCCTGATAGACCCAAGGGAGCCCTACAAACTGACATCAGGAACCTGGACTGCTGAGTTTGCTTTCCCAGGGAAAATGGAAAAAGGATGTGCCCAGGGGCCCCTGGCACTCGGCCCCTGGCCCTGACAGCAAAAAATCCTTATATCGAAGGATGGACCCCACACCGAATTTGTCCCCACCTCAAACTTCTGCTGCCCTGATACACCCAAGGGAGCCCTACAAACTGACATCAGGAACCTGGACTGCTGAGTTTTCTTTCCCAGGGAAAATGGAAAAATGATGTGCCCAGGGTCCCCTGGCCCTTGGCTGGAGCCTCTCTGCAAAGAATCCTTATATCGAAGGATGGACACCACACCGAAGATGTCCCCACCTCTAACTTGTGCTGCCCTGATACACCCAAGGGAGCCCTACAAACTGACATCAGGAACCTGGACTGCTGAGTTTTCTTTCCCAGGGAAAATGATAAAAGGGTGTGCCCAGGGGCCCCTGGCCCTGACTGCAAAAAATCCTTATATCGAAGGATGGACCCCACACCGAAGTTGTCCCCACCTCAAACTTGTGCTGCCCTGATAGACCCAAGGGAGCCCTACAAACTGACATCAGGAACCTGGACTACTGAGTTTTCTTTCCCAGGGAAAATGGAAAAAGGATGTGCCCAGGGGCCCCTGGCCCTGACTGCAAAAAATCCTTATATCGAAGGATGGACCCCACACCGAAGTTGTCCCCACCTCAAACTTGTGCTGCCCTGATAGACCCAAGGGAGCCCTACAAACTGACATCAGGAACCTGGACTGCTGAGTTTTCTTTCCCAGGGAAAATGGAAAAAGGATGTGCCCAGGGGCCCCTGGCCCTGACTGCAAAAAATCCTTATATCGAAGGATGGACCCCAGACCGAAGTTGTCCCCACCTCAAACTTGTGCTGCCCTGATAGACCCAAGGGAGCCCTACAAACTGACATCAGGAACCTGGACTGCTGAGTTTTCTTTCCCAGGGAAAATGGAAAAAGGATGTGCCCAGGGGCCCCTGGCCCTGGGCTGGGGCCTCACTGCAAAGAATCCTTATATCGAAGGATGCACCCCACACCGAAGTTGTCCCCACCTCAAACTTGTGCTGCCCTGATAGACCCAAGGGAACCCTACAAACTGACATCAGGAACCTGGACTGCTGAGTTTTCTTTCCCAGGGAAAATGGAAAAAGGATGTGCCCAGGGGCCCCTGGCCCTGGGCTGGGGCCTCACTGCAAAGAATCCTTATATCGAAGGATGGACCCCACACCGAAGTTGTCCCCACCTCAAACTTGTGCTGCCCTGATAGACCCAAGGGAGCCCTACAAACTGACATCAGGAACCTGGACTGCTGAGTTTTCTTTCCCAGGGAAAATGGAAAAAGGATGTGCCCAGGGGCCTCTGGCCCTGGGCTGGGGCCCCACTACAAAAAAATCCTTATATTGAAGGATGGACCCCACACCGAACTTGTCCCCACCTCACACTTGTGCTGCCCTGATACACCCCAGGGAGCCCTAAAAACTGACATCAGGAACCTGGACTGCTGAGTTTTCTTTCCCAGGGAAAATGGAAAAAGGATGTGCCCAGGGGCCGTGGCCCTGACTGCAAAGAATCCTTATATCGAAGGATGGACCCCAGACCGAAGTTGTCCCCACCTCAAACTTGTGCTGCCCTGAGAGACCCAAGGGAGCCCTACAAACTGACATCAGGAACCTGGACTGCTGAGTTTTCTTTCCCAGGGAAAATGGAAAAAGGATGTGCCCAGGGGCCCCTGGCCCTGGGCTGGGGCCTCACTGCAAAGAATCCTTATATCGAAGGATGCACCCCACACCGAAGTTGTCCCCACCTCAAACTTGTGCTGCCCTGATAGACCCAAGGGAACCCTACAAACTGACATCAGGAACCTGGACTGCTGAGTTTTCTTTCCCAGGGAAAATGGAAAAAGGATGTGCCCAGGGGCCCCTGGCCCTGACTGCAAAAAATCCTTATATTGAAGGACGGACCCCACACCGAAGTTGTCCCCACCTAAAACTTGTGCTGCCCTGATAGACCCAAGGGAGCCCTACAAACTGACATCAGGAACCTGGACTGCTGAGTTTGCTTTCCCAGGGAAAATGGAAAAAGGATGTGCCCAGGGGCCCCTGGCCCTGACTGCAAAAAATCCTTATATCGAAGGATGGACCCCACACCGAAGTTGTCCCCACCTCACACTTGTGCTGCCCTGATACACCCCAGGGAGCCCTAAAAACTGACATCAGGAACCTGGACTGCTGAGTTTTCTTTCCCAGGGAAAATGGAAAAAGGATGTGCCCAGGGGCCCCTGGCCCTGGGCTGGGGCCTCACTGCAAAGAATCCTTATATCGAAGGATGCACCCCACACCGAAGTTGTCCCCACCTCAAACTTGTGCTGCCCTGATAGACCCAAGGGAACCCTACAAACTGACATCAGGAACCTGGACTGCTGAGTTTTCTTTCCCAGGGAAAATGGAAAAAGGATGTGCCCAGAGGCCCCTGGCCCTGGGCTGGGGCCTCACTGCAAAGAATCCTTATATCGAAGGATGGACCCCACACCGAAGTTGTCCCAACCTCAAACTTGTGCTGCCCTGAGAGACCCAAGGGAGCCCTACAAACTGACATCAGGAACCTGGACTGCTGAGTTTTCTTTCCCAGGGAAAATGGAAAAAGGATGTGCCCAGGGGCCGTGGCCCTGACTGCAAAGAATCCTTATATCGAAGGATGGACCCCAGACCGAAGTTGTCCCCACCTCAAACTTGTGCTGCCCTGAGAGACCCAAGGGAGCCCTACAAACTGACATCAGGAACCTGGACTGCTGAGTTTTCTTTCCCAGGGAAAATGGAAAAAGGATGTGCCCAGGGTCCCCTGGCCCTTGGCTGGAGCCTCTCTGCAAAGAATCCTTATATCGAAGGATGGACACCACACCGAAGATGTCCCCACCTCAAACTTGTGCTGCCCTGATACACCCAAGGGAGCCCTACAAACTGACATCAGGAACCTGGACTGCTGAGTTTTCTTTCCCAGGGAAAATGATAAAAGGGTGTGCCCAGGGGCCCCTGGCCCTGACTGCAAAAAATCCTTATATCGAAGGATGGACCCCACACCGAAGTTGTCCCCACCTCAAACTTGTGCTGCCCTGATAGACCCAAGGGAGCCCTACAAACTGACATCAGGAACCTGGACTACTGAGTTTTCTTTCCCAGGGAAAATGGAAAAAGGATGTGCCCAGGGGCCCCTGGCCCTGACTGCAAAAAATCCTTATATCGAAGGATGGACCCCACACCGAAGTTGTCCCCACCTCAAACTTGTGCTGCCCTGATAGACCCAAGGGAGCCCTACAAACTGACATCAGGAACCTGGACTGCTGAGTTTTCTTTCCCAGGGAAAATGGAAAAAGGATGTGCCCAGGGGCCCCTGGCCCTGACTGCAAAAAATCCTTATATCGAAGGATGGACCCCACACCGAAGTTGTCCCCACCTCAAACTTGTGCTGCCCTGATAGACCCAAGGGAGCCCTACAAACTGACATCAGGAACCTGGACTGCTGAGTTTTCTTTCCCAGGGAACATGGAAAAAGGATGTGCCCAGGGGCCCCTGGCCCTGGGCTGGGGCCTCACTGCAAAGAATCCTTATATCGAAGGATGCACCCCACACCGAAGTTGTCCCCACCTCAAACTTGTGCTGCCCTGATAGACCCAAGGGAACCCTACAAACTGACATCAGGAACCTGGACTGCTGAGTTTTCTTTCCCAGGGAAAATGGAAAAAGGATGTGCCCAGGGGCCCCTGGCCCTGCGCTGGGGCCTCACTGCAAAGAATCCTTATATCGAAGGATGCACCCCACACCGAAGTTGTCCCCACCTCAAACTTGTGCTGCCCTGATAGACCCAAGGGAGCCCTACAAACTGACATCAGGAACCTGGACTGCTGAGTTTTCTTTCCCAGGGAAAATGGAAAAAGGATGTGCCCAGGGGCCTCTGGCCCTGGGCTGGGGCCCCACTACAAAAAAATCCTTATATTGAAGGATGGACCCCACACCGAACTTGTCCCCACTTCACACTTGTGCTGCCCTGATACACCCCAGGGAGCCCTAAAAACTGACATCAGGAACCTGGACTGCTGAGTTTTCTTTCCCAGGGAAAATGGAAAAAGGATGTGCCCAGGGGCCGTGGCCCTGACTGCAAAGAATCCTTATATCGAAGGATGGACCCCAGACCGAAGTTGTCCCCACCTCAAACTTGTGCTGCCCTGATAGACCCAAGGGAGCCCTACAAACTGACATCAGGAACCTGGACTGCTGAGTTTTCTTTCCCAGGGAAAATGGAAAAAGGATGTGCCCAGGGGCCCCTGGCCCTGGGCTGGGGCCTCACGGCAAAGAATCCTTATATCGAAGGATGCACCCCACACCGAAGTTGTCCCCACCTCAAACTTGTGCTGCCCTGATAGACCCAAGGGAACCCTACAAACTGACATCAGGAACCTGGACTGCTGAGTTTTCTTTCCCAGGGAAAATGGAAAAAGGATGTGCCCAGAGGCCCCTGGCCCTGGGCTGGGGCCTCACTGCAAAGAATCCTTATATCGAAGGATGGACCCCACACCGAAGTTGTCCCAACCTCAAACTTGTGCTGCCCTGATAGACCCAAGGGAGCCCTACAAACTGACATCAGGAACCTGGACTGCTGAGTTTTCTTTCCCAGGGAAAATGGAAAAAGGATGTGCCCAGGGGCCCCTGGCCCTGACTGCAAAAAATCCTTATATTGAAGGACGGACCCCACACCGAAGTTGTCCCCACCTAAAACTTGTGCTGCCCTGATAGACCCAAGGGAGCCCTACAAACTGACATCAGGAACCTGGACTGCTGAGTTTGCTTTCCCAGGGAAAATGGAAAAAGGATGTGCCCAGGGGCCCCTGGCACTCGGCCCCTGGCCCTGACAGCAAAAAATCCTTATATCGAAGGATGGACCCCACACCGAATTTGTCCCCACCTCAAACTTGTGCTGCCCTGATACACCCAAGGGAGCCCTACAAACTGACATCAGGAACCTGGACTGCTGAGTTTTCTTTCCCAGGGAAAATGGAAAAATGATGTGCCCAGGGTCCCCTGGCCCTTGGCTGGAGCCTCTCTGCAAAGAATCCTTATATCGAAGGATGGACACCACACCGAAGATGTCCCCACCTCTAACTTGTGCTGCCCTGATAGACCCAAGGGAGCCCTACAAACTGACATCAGGAACCTGGACTACTGAGTTTTCTTTCCCAGGGAAAATGGAAAAAGGATGTGCCCAGGGGCCCCTGGCCCTGACTGCAAAAAATCCTTATATCGAAGGATGGACCCCACACCGAAGTTGTCCCCACCTCACACTTGTGCTGCCCTGATACACCCCAGGGAGCCCTACAAACTGACATCAGGAACCTGGACTGCTGAGTTTTCTTTCCCAGGGAAAATGGAAAAAGGATGTGCCCAGGGGCCCCTGGCCCTGACTGCAAAAAATCCTTATATCGAAGGATGGACCCCACACCGAAGTTGTCCCCACCTCAAACTTGTGCTGCCCTGATAGACCCAAGGGAACCCTACAAACTGACATCAGGAACCTGGACTGCTGAGTTTTCTTTCCCAGGGAAAATGGAAAAAGGATGTGCCCAGGGGCCCCTGGCCCTAGGCTGGGGCCTCACTGCAAAGAATCCTTATATCGAAGGATGGACCCCACACCGAAGTTGTCCCCACCTCAAACTTGTGCTGCCCTGATACACCCAAGGGAGCCCTACAAACTGACATCAGGAACCTGGACTGCTGAGTTTTTTTTCCCAGGGAAAATGGAAACAGGATGTGCCCAGGGGCCCCTGGCCCTGACTGCAAAAAATCCTTATATTGAAGGACGGACCCCACACCGAAGTTGTCCCCACCTCAAACTTGTGCTGCCCTGATAGACCCAAGGGAGCCCTACAAACTGACATCAGGAACCTGGACTGCTGAGTTTTCTTTCCCAGGGAAAATGGAAAAAGGATGTGCCCAGGGGCCTCTGGCCCTGGGCTGAGGCCCCACTACAAAAAAATCCTTATATTGAAGGATGGACCCCACACCGAACTTGTCCCCACCTCACACTTGTGCTGCCCTGATACACCCCAGGGAGCCCTAAAAACTGACATCAGGAACCTGGACTGCTGAGTTTTCTTTCCCAGGGAAAATGGAAAAAGGATGTGCCCAGGGGCCGTGGCCCTGACTGCAAAGAATCCTTATATCGAAGGATGGACCCCAGACCGAAGTTGTCCCCACCTCAAACTTGTGCTGCCCTGAGAGACCCAAGGGAGCCCTACAAACTGACATCAGGAACCTGGACTGCTGAGTTTTCTTTCCCAGGGAAAATGGAAAAAGGATGTGCCCAGGGGCCCCTGGCACTCGGCCCCTGGCCCTGACAGCAAAAAATCCTTATATCGAAGGATGGACCCCACACCGAATTTGTCCCCACCTCAAACTTGTGCTGCCCTGATACACCCAAGGGAGCCCTACAAACTGACATCAGGAACCTGGACTGCTGAGTTTCTTTCCCAGGGAAAATGGAAAAAGGATGTGCCCAGGGTCCCCTGGACCTTGGCTGGAGCCTCTCTGCAAAGAATCCTTATATCGAAGGATGGACACCACACCGAAGATGTCCCCACCTCTAACTTGTGCTGCCCTGATACACCCAAGGGAGCCCTACAAACTGACATCAGGAACCTGGACTGCTGAGTTTTCTTTCCCAGGGAAAATGGAAAAAGGATGTGCCCAGGGGCCCCTGGCCCTGACTGCAAAAATCCTTATATCGAAGGATGGACCCCACACCGAAGATGTGCCCACCTCAAACTTGTGCTGCCCTGATAGACCCAAGGGAGCCCTACAAACTGACATCAGGAACCTGGACTGCTGAGTTTTCTTTCCCAGGGAAAATGGAAAAAGGATGTGCCCAGGGGCCCCTGGCCCTGGGCTGGGGCCTCACTGCAAAGAATCCTTATATCGAAGGATGCACCCCACACCGAAGTTGTCCCCACCTCAAACTTGTGCTGCCCTGATAGACCCAAGGGAGCCCTACAAACTGACATCAGGAACCTGGACTGCTGAGTTTTCTTTCCCAGGGAAAATGGAAAAAGGATGTGCCCAGGGGCCCCTGGCCCTGACTGCAAAAAATCCTTATATCGAAGGATGGACCCCACACCGAAGTTGTCCCCACCTCAAACTTGTGCTGCCCTGATAGACCCAAGGGAACCCTACAAACTGACATCAGGAACCTGGACTGCTGAGTTTTCTTTCCCAGGGAAAATGGAAAAAGGATGTGCCCAGAGGCCCCTGGCCCTGGGCTGGGGCCTCACTGCAAAGAATCCTTATATCGAAGGATGGACCCCACACCGAAGTTGTCCCAACCTCAAACTTGTGCTGCCCTGATAGACCCAAGGGAGCCCTACAAACTGACATCAGGAACCTGGACTGCTGAGTTTTCTTTCCCAGGGAAAATGGAAAAAGGATGTGCCCAGGGGCCCCTGGCCCTGACTGCAAAAAATCCTTATATTGAAGGACGGACCCCACACCGAAGTTGTCCCCACCTCAAACTTGTGCTGCCCTGATAGACCCAAGGGAGCCCTACAAACTGACATCAGGAACCTGGACTGCTGAGTTTTCTTTCCCAGGGAAAATGGAAAAAGGATGTGCCCAGGGGCCTCTGGCCCTGGGCTGGGGCCCCACTACAAAAAAATCCTTATATCGAAGGATGGACCCCACACCGAATTTGTCCCCACCTCACACTTGTGCTGCCCTGATACACCCCAGGGAGCCCTAAAATCTGACATCAGGAACCTGGACTGCTGAGTTTTCTTTCCCAGGGAAAATGGAAAAAGGATGTGCCCAGGGGCCGTGGCCCTGACTGCAAAGAATCCTTATATCGAAGGATGGACCCCAGACCGAAGTTGTCCCCACCTCAAACTTGTGCTGCCCTGAGAGACCCAAGGGAGCCCTACAAACTGACATCAGGAACCTGGACTGCTGAGTTTTCTTTCCCAGGGAAAATGGAAAAAGGATGTGCCCAGGGGCCCCTGGCCCTGCGCTGGGGCCTCACTGCAAAGAATCCTTATATCGAAGGATGCACCCCACACCGAAGTTGTCCCCACCTCAAACTTGTGCTGCCCTGATAGACCCAAGGGAACCCTACAAACTGACATCAGGAACCTGGACTGCTGAGTTTTCTTTCCCAGGGAAAATGGAAAAAGGATGTGCCCAGAGGCCCCTGGCCCTGGGCTGGGGCCTCACTGCAAAGAATCCTTATATCGAAGGATGGACCCCACACCGAAGTTGTCCCAACCTCAAACTTGTGCTGCCCTGATAGACGCAAGGGAGCCCTACAAACTGACATCAGGAACCTGGACTGCTGAGTTTTCTTTCCCAGGGAAAATGGAAAAAGGATGTGCCCAGGGGCCCCTGGCCCTGACTGCAAAAAATCCTTATATTGAAGGACGGACCCCACACCGAAGTTGTCCCCACCTCAAACTTGTGCTGCCCTGATAGACCCAAGGGAGCCCTACAAACTGACATCAGGAACCTGGACTGCTGAGTTTTCTTTCCCAGGGAAAATGGAAAAAGGATGTGCCCAGGGGCCCCTGGCACTCGGCCCCTGGCCCTGACAGCAAAAAATCCTTATATCGAAGGATGGACCCCACACCGAAGTTGTCCCCACCTCAAACTTGTGCTGCCCTGATACACCCAAGGGAGCCCTACAAACTGACATCAGGAACCTGGACTGCTGAGTTTTCTTTCCCAGGGAAAATGGAAAAATGATGTGCCCAGGGTCCCCTGGCCCTTGGCTGGAGCCTCTCTGCAAAAAATCCTTATATCGAAGGATGGACACCACACCGAAGATGTCCCCACCTCTAACTTGTGCTGCCCTGATACACCCAAGGGAGCCCTACAAACTGACATCAGGAACCTGGACTGCTGAGTTTTCTTTCCCAGGGAAAATGATAAAAGGGTGTGCCCAGGGGCCCCTGGCCCTGACTGCAAAAAATCCTTATATCGAAGGATGGACCCCACACCGAAGTTGTCCCCACCTCAAACTTGTGCTGCCCTGATAGACCCAAGGGAGCCCTACAAACTGACATCAGGAACCTGGACTACTGAGTTTTCTTTCCCAGGGAAAATGGAAAAAGGACGTGCCCAGGGGCCCCTGGCCCTGACTGCAAAAAATCCTTATATCGAAGGATGGACCCCACACCGAAGTTGTCCCCACCTCAAACTTGTGCTGCCCTGATAGACCCAAGGGAGCCCTACAAACTGACATCAGGAACCTGGACTGCTGAGTTTTCTTTCCCAGGGAAAATGGAAAAAGGATGTGCCCAGGGGCCCCTGGCCCTGACTGCAAAAAATCCTTATATCGAAGGATGGACCCCACACCGAAGTTGTCCCCACCTCAAACTTGTGCTGCCCTGATAGACCCAAGGGAGCCCTACAAACTGACATCAGGAACCTGGACTGCTGAGTTTTCTTTCCCAGGGAAAATGGAAAAAGGATGTGCCCAGGGGCCCCTGGCCCTGGGCTGGGGCCTCACTGCAAAGAATCCTTATATCGAAGGATGCACCCCACACCGAAGTTGTCCCCACCTCAAACTTGTGCTGCCCTGATAGACCCAAGGGAGCCCTACAAACTGACATCAGGAACCTGGACTGCTGAGTTTTCTTTCCCAGGGAAAATGGAAAAAGGATGTGCCCAGGGGCCCCTGGCCCTGACTGCAAAAAATCCTTATATTGAAGGACGGACCCCACACCGAAGTTGTCCCCACCTAAAACTTGTGCTGCCCTGATAGACCCAAGGGAGCCCTACAAACTGACATCAGGAACCTGGACTGCTGAGTTTGCTTTCCCAGGGAAAATGGAAAAAGGATGTGCCCAGGGGCCCCTGGCACTCGGCCCCTGGCCCTGACAGCAAAAAATCCTTATATCGAAGGATGGACCCCACACCGAATTTGTCCCCACCTCAAACTTCTGCTGCCCTGATACACCCAAGGGAGCCCTACAAACTGACATCAGGAACCTGGACTGCTGAGTTTTCTTTCCCAGGGAAAATGGAAAAATGATGTGCCCAGGGTCCCCTGGCCCTTGGCTGGAGCCTGTCTGCAAAGAATCCTTATATCGAAGGATGGACACCACACCGAAGATGTCCCCACCTCTAACTTGTGCTGCCCTGATAGACCCAAGGGAGCCCTACAAACTGACATCAGGAACCTGGACTACTGAGTTTTCTTTCCCAGGGAAAATGGAAAAAGGATGTGCCCAGGGGCCCCTGGCCCTGACTGCAAAAAATCCTTATATCGAAGGATGGACCCCACACCGAAGTTGTCCCCACCTCACACTTGTGCTGCCCTGATACACCCCAGGGAGCCCTACAAACTGACATCAGGAACCTGGACTGCTGAGTTTTCTTTCCCAGGGAAAATGGAAAAAGGATGTGCCCAGGGGCCCCTGGCCCTGACTGCAAAAAATCCTTATATCGAAGGATGGACCCCACACCGAAGTTGTCCCCACCTCAAACTTGTGCTGCCCTGATAGACCCAAGGGAACCCTACAAACTGACATCAGGAACCTGGACTGCTGAGTTTTCTTTCCCAGGGAAAATGGAAAAAGGATGTGCCCAGGGGCCCCTGGCCCTAGGCTGGGGCCTCACTGCAAAGAATCCTTATATCGAAGGATGGACCCCACACCGAAGTTGTCCCCACCTCAAACTTGTGCTGCCCTGATACACCCAAGGGAGCCCTACAAACTGACATCAGGAACCTGGACTGCTGAGTTTTTTTTCCCAGGGAAAATGGAAACAGGATGTGCCCAGGGGCCCCTGGCCCTGACTGCAAAAAATCCTTATATTGAAGGACGGACCCCACACCGAAGTTGTCCCCACCTCAAACTTGTGCTGCCCTGATAGACCCAAGGGAGCCCTACAAACTGACATCAGGAACCTGGACTGCTGAGTTTTCTTTCCCAGGGAAAATGGAAAAAGGATGTGCCCAGGGGCCTCTGGCCCTGGGCTGGGGCCCCACTACAAAAAAATCCTTATATTGAAGGATGGACCCCACACCGAACTTGTCCCCACCTCACACTTGTGCTGCCCTGATACACCCCAGGGAGCCCTAAAAACTGACATCAGGAACCTGGACTGCTGAGTTTTCTTTCCCAGGGAAAATGGAAAAAGGATGTGCCCAGGGGCCGTGGCCCTGACTGCAAAGAATCCTTATATCGAAGGATGGACCCCAGACCGAAGTTGTCCCCACCTCAAACTTGTGCTGCCCTGAGAGACCCAAGGGAGCCCTACAAACTGACATCAGGAACCTGGACTGCTGAGTTTTCTTTCCCAGGGAAAATGGAAAAAGGATGTGCCCAGGGGCCCCTGGCCCTGGGCTGGGGCCTCACTGCAAAGAATCCTTATATCGAAGGATGCACCCCACACCGAAGTTGTCCCCACCTCAAACTTGTGCTGCCCTGATAGACCCAAGGGAACCCTACAAACTGACATCAGGAACCTGGACTGCTGAGTTTTCTTTCCCAGGGAAAATGGAAAAAGGATGTGCCCAGAGGCCCCTGGCCCTGGGCTGGGGCCTCACTGCAAAGAATCCTTATATCGAAGGATGGACCCCACACCGAAGTTGTCCCAACCTCAAACTTGTGCTGCCCTGATAGACCCAAGGGAGCCCTACAAACTGACATCAGGAACCTGGACTGCTGAGTTTTCTTTCCCAGGGAAAATGGAAAAAGGATGTGCCCAGGGGCCCCTGGCCCTGACTGCAAAAAATCCTTATATTGAAGGACGGACCCCACACCGAAGTTGTCCCCACCTAAAACTTGTGCTGCCCTGATAGACCCAAGGGAGCCCTACAAACTGACATCAGGAACCTGGACTGCTGAGTTTTCTTTCCCAGGGAAAATGGAAAAAGGATGTGCCCAGGGGCCCCTGGCACTCGGCCCCTGGCCCTGACAGCAAAAAATCCTTATATCGAAGGATGGACCCCACACCGAATTTGTCCCCACCTCAAACTTCTGCTGCCCTGATACACCCAAGGGAGCCCTACAAACTGACATCAGGAACCTGGACTGCTGAGTTTTCTTTCCCAGGGAAAATGGAAAAATGATGTGCCCAGGGTCCCCTGGCCCTTGGCTGGAGCCTCTCTGCAAAGAATCCTTATATCGAAGGATGGACACCACACCGAAGATGTCCCCACCTCTAACATGTGCTGCCCTGATACACCCAAGGGAGCCCTACAAACTGACATCAGGAACCTGGACTGCTGAGTTTTCTTTCCCAGGGAAAATGATAAAAGGGTGCGCCCAGGGGCCCCTGGCCCTGACTGCAAAAAATCCTTATATCGAAGGATGGACCCCACACCGAAGTTGTCCCCACCTCAAACTTGTGCTGCCCTGATAGACCCAAGGGAGCCCTACAAACTGACATCAGGAACCTGGACTACTGAGTTTTCTTTCCCAGGGAAAATGGAAAAAGGATGTGCCCAGGGGCCCCTGGCCCTGACTGCAAAAAATCCTTATATCGAAGGATGGACCCCACACCGAAGTTGTCCCCACCTCAAACTTGTGCTGCCCTGATAGACCCAAGGGAGCCCTACAAACTGACATCAGGAACCTGGACTGCTGAGTTTTCTTTCCCAGGGAAAATGGAAAAAGGATGTGCCCAGGGGCCCCTGGCCCTGACTGCAAAAAATCCTTATATCGAAGGATGGACCCCAGACCGAAGTTGTCCCCACCTCAAACTTGTGCTGCCCTGATAGACCCAAGGGAGCCCTACAAACTGACATCAGGAACCTGGACTGCTGAGTTTTCTTTCCCAGGGAAAATGGAAAAAGGATGTGCCCAGGGGCCCCTGGCCCTGGGCTGGGGCCTCACTGCAAAGAATCCTTATATCGAAGGATGCACCCCACACCGAAGTTGTCCCCACCTCAAACTTGTGCTGCCCTGATAGACCCAAGGGAACCCTACAAACTGACATCAGGAACCTGGACTGCTGAGTTTTCTTTCCCAGGGAAAATGGAAAAAGGATGTGCCCAGGGGCCCCTGGCCCTGGGCTGGGGCCTCACTGCAAAGAATCCTTATATCGAAGGATGGACCCCACACCGAAGTTGTCCCCACCTCAAACTTGTGCTGCCCTGATAGACCCAAGGGAGCCCTACAAACTGACATCAGGAACCTGGACTGCTGAGTTTTCTTTCCCAGGGAAAATGGAAAAAGGATGTGCCCAGGGGCCTCTGGCCCTGGGCTGGGGCCCCACTACAAAAAAATCCTTATATTGAAGGATGGACCCCACACCGAACTTGTCCCCACCTCACACTTGTGCTGCCCTGATACACCCCAGGGAGCCCTAAAAACTGACATCAGGAACCTGGACTGCTGAGTTTTCTTTCCCAGGGAAAATGGAAAAAGGATGTGCCCAGGGGCCGTGGCCCTGACTGCAAAGAATCCTTATATCGAAGGATGGACCCCAGACCGAAGTTGTCCCCACCTCAAACTTGTGCTGCCCTGAGAGACCCAAGGGAGCCCTACAAACTGACATCAGGAACCTGGACTGCTGAGTTTTCTTTCCCAGGGAAAATGGAAAAAGGATGTGCCCAGGGGCCCCTGGCCCTGGGCTGGGGCCTCACGGCAAAGAATCCTTATATCGAAGGATGCACCCCACACCGAAGTTGTCCCCACCTCAAACTTGTGCTGCCCTGATAGACCCAAGGGAACCCTACAAACTGACATCAGGAACCTGGACTGCTGAGTTTTCTTTCCCAGGGAAAATGGAAAAAGGATGTGCCCAGGGGCCCCTGGCCCTGACTGCAAAAAATCCTTATATTGAAGGACGGACCCCACACCGAAGTTGTCCCCACCTAAAACTTGTGCTGCCCTGATAGACCCAAGGGAGCCCTACAAACTGACATCAGGAACCTGGACTGCTGAGTTTGCTTTCCCAGGGAAAATGGAAAAAGGATGTGCCCAGGGGCCCCTGGCACTCGGCCCCTGGCCCTGACAGCAAAAAATCCTTATATCGAAGGATGGACCCCACACCGAATTTGTCCCCACCTCAAACTTGTGCTGCCCTGATACACCCAAGGGAGCCCTACAAACTGACATCAGGAACCTGGACTGCTGAGTTTTCTTTCCCAGGGAAAATGGAAAAATGATGTGCCCAGGGTCCCCTGGCCCTTGGCTGGAGCCTCTCTGCAAAGAATCCTTATATCGAAGGATGGACACCACACCGAAGATGTCCCCACCTCTAACTTGTGCTGCCCTGATAGACCCAAGGGAGCCCTACAAACTGACATCAGGAACCTGGACTACTGAGTTTTCTTTCCCAGGGAAAATGGAAAAAGGATGTGCCCAGGGGCCCCTGGCCCTGACTGCAAAAAATCCTTATATCGAAGGATGGACCCCACACCGAAGTTGTCCCCACCTCACACTTGTGCTGCCCTGATACACCCCAGGGAGCCCTACAAACTGACATCAGGAACCTGGACTGCTGAGTTTTCTTTCCCAGGGAAAATGGAAAAAGGATGTGCCCAGGGGCCCCTGGCCCTGACTGCAAAAAATCCTTATATCGAAGGATGGACCCCACACCGAAGTTGTCCCCACCTCAAACTTGTGCTGCCCTGATAGACCCAAGGGAACCCTACAAACTGACATCAGGAACCTGGACTGCTGAGTTTTCTTTCCCAGGGAAAATGGAAAAAGGATGTGCCCAGGGGCCCCTGGCCCTAGGCTGGGGCCTCACTGCAAAGAATCCTTATATCGAAGGATGGACCCCACACCGAAGTTGTCCCCACCTCAAACTTGTGCTGCCCTGATACACCCAAGGGAGCCCTACAAACTGACATCAGGAACCTGGACTGCTGAGTTTTTTTTCCCAGGGAAAATGGAAACAGGATGTGCCCAGGGGCCCCTGGCCCTGACTGCAAAAAATCCTTATATTGAAGGACGGACCCCACACCGAAGTTGTCCCCACCTCAAACTTGTGCTGCCCTGATAGACCCAAGGGAGCCCTACAAACTGACATCAGGAACCTGGACTGCTGAGTTTTCTTTCCCAGGGAAAATGGAAAAAGGATGTGCCCAGGGGCCTCTGGCCCTGGGCTGGGGCCCCACTACAAAAAAATCCTTATATTGAAGGATGGACCCCACACCGAACTTGTCCCCACCTCACACTTGTGCTGCCCTGATACACCCCAGGGAGCCCTAAAAACTGACATCAGGAACCTGGACTGCTGAGTTTTCTTTCCCAGGGAAAATGGAAAAAGGATGTGCCCAGGGGCCGTGGCCCTGACTGCAAAGAATCCTTATATCGAAGGATGGACCCCAGACCGAAGTTGTCCCCACCTCAAACTTGTGCTGCCCTGAGAGACCCAAGGGAGCCCTACAAACTGACATCAGGAACCTGGACTGCTGAGTTTTCTTTCCCAGGGAAAATGGAAAAAGGATGTGCCCAGGGGCCCCTGGCCCTGGGCTGGGGCCTCACTGCAAAGAATCCTTATATCGAAGGATGGACCCCACACCGAAGTTGTCCCAACCTCAAACTTGTGCTGCCCTGATAGACCCAAGGGAGCCCTACAAACTGACATCAGGAACCTGGACTGCTGAGTTTTCTTTCCCAGGGAAAATGGAAAAAGGATGTGCCCAGGGGCCCCTGGCCCTGACTGCAAAAAATCCTTATATTGAAGGACGGACCCCACACCGAAATTGTCCCCACCTCAAACTTGTGCTGCCCTGATAGACCCAAGGGAGCCCTACAAACTGACATCAGGAACCTGGACTGCTGAGTTTTCTTTCCCAGGGAAAATGGAAAAAGGATGTGCCCAGGGGCCCCTGGCACTCGGCCCCTGGCCCTGACAGCAAAAAATCCTTATATCGAAGGATGGACCCCACACCGAAGTTGTCCCCACCTCAAACTTGTGCTGCCCTGATAGACCCAAGGGAACCCTACAAACTGACATCAGGAACCTGGACTGCTGAGTTTTCTTTCCCAGGGAAAATGGAAAAAGGATGTGCCCAGAGGCCCCTGGCCCTGGGCTGGGGCCTCACTGCAAAGAATCCTTATATCGAAGGATGGACCCCACACCGAAGTTGTCCCAACCTCAAACTTGTGCTGCCCTGATAGACCCAAGGGAGCCCTACAAACTGACATCAGGAACCTGGACTGCTGAGTTTTCTTTCCCAGGGAAAATGGAAAAAGGATGTGCCCAGGGGCCCCTGGCCCTGACTGCAAAAAATCCTTATATTGAAGGACGGACCCCACACCGAAGTTGTCCCCACCTAAAACTTGTGCTGCCCTGATAGACCCAAGGGAGCCCTACAAACTGACATCAGGAACCTGGACTGCTGAGTTTGCTTTCCCAGGGAAAATGGAAAAAGGATGTGCCCAGGGGCCCCTGGCACTCGGCCCCTGGCCCTGACAGCAAAAAATCCTTATATCGAAGGATGGACCCCACACCGAATTTGTCCCCACCTCAAACTTCTGCTGCCCTGATACACCCAAGGGAGCCCTACAAACTGACATCAGGAACCTGGACTGCTGAGTTTTCTTTCCCAGGGAAAATGGAAAAATGATGTGCCCAGGGTCCCCTGGCCCTGGGCTGGGGCCTCACTGCAAAGAATCCTTATATCGAAGGATGGACCCCACACCGAAGATGTCCCCACCTCTAACTTGTGCTGCCCTGATACTCCCAAGGGAGCCCTACAAACTGACATCAGGAACCTGGACTGCTGAGTTTTCTTTCCCAGGGAAAATGATAAAAGGGTGTGCCCAGGGGCCCCTGGCCCTGACTGCAAAAAATCCTTATATCGAAGGATGGACCCCACACCGAAGTTGTCCCCACCTCAAACTTGTGCTGCCCTGATACACCCAAGGGAGCCCTACAAACTGACATCAGGAACCTGGACTACTGAGTTTTCTTTCCCAGGGAAAATGGAAAAAGGATGTGCCCAGGGGCCCCTGGCCCTGACTGCAAAAAATCCTTATATCGAAGGATGGACCCCACACCGAAGTTGTCCCCACCTCAAACTTGTGCTGCCCTGATAGACCCAAGGGAGCCCTACAAACTGACATCAGGAACCTGGACTGCTGAGTTTTCTTTCCCAGGGAAAATGGAAAAAGGATGTGCCCAGGGGCCCCTGGCCCTGACTGCAAAAAATCCTTATATCGAAGGATGGACCCCACACCGAAGTTGTCCCCACCTCAAACTTGTGCTGCCCTGATAGACCCAAGGGAACCCTACAAACTGACATCAGGAACCTGGACTGCTGAGTTTTCTTTCCCAGGGAAAATGGAAAAAGGATGTGCCCAGGGGCCCCTGGCCCTAGGCTGGGGCCTCACTGCAAAGAATCCTTATATCGAAGGATGGACCCCACACCGAAGTTGTCCCCACCTCAAACTTGTGCTGCCCTGATACACCCAAGGGAGCCCTACAAACTGACATCAGGAACCTGGACTGCTGAGTTTTTTTTCCCAGGGAAAATGGAAACAGGATGTGCCCAGGGGCCCCTGGCCCTGACTGCAAAAAATCCTTATATTGAAGGACGGACCCCACACCGAAGTTGTCCCCACCTCAAACTTGTGCTGCCCTGATAGACCCAAGGGAGCCCTACAAACTGACATCAGGAACCTGGACTGCTGAGTTTTCTTTCCCAGGGAAAATGGAAAAAGGATGTGCCCAGGGGCCTCTGGCCCTGGGCTGGGGCCCCACTACAAAAAAATCCTTATATTGAAGGATGGACCCCACACCGAAGTTGTCCCCACCTCACACTTGTGCTGCCCTGATACACCCCAGGGAGCCCTAAAAACTGACATCAGGAACCTGGACTGCTGAGTTTTCTTTCCCAGGGAAAATGGAAAAAGGATGTGCCCAGGGGCCCCTGGCACTCGGCCCCTGGCCCTGACAGCAAAAAATCCTTATATCGAAGGATGGACCCCACACCGAAGTTTTCCCCACCTCAAACTTGTGCTGCCCTGATAGACCCAAGGGAGCCCTACAAACTGACATCAGGAACCTGGACTGCTGAGTTTCTTTCCCAGGGAAAATGGAAAAAGGATGTGCCCAGGGGCCCCTGGCCCTTGGCTGGAGCCTCTCTGCAAAGAATCCTTATATCGAAGGATGGACACCACACCGAAGATGTCCCCACCTCTAACTTGTGCTGCCATGATACACCCAAGGGAGCCCTACAAACTGACATCAGGAACCTGGACTGCTGAGTTTTCTTTCCCAGGGAAAATGATAAAAGGGTGTGCCCAGGGGCCCCTGGCCCTGACTGCAAAAAATCCTTATATCGAAGGATGGACCCCACACCGAAGTTGTCCCCACCTCAAACTTGTGCTGCCCTGATAGACCCAAGGGAGCCCTACAAACTGACATCAGGAACCTGGACTACTGAGTTTTCTTTCCCAGGGAAAATGGAAAAAGGATGTGCCCAGGGGCCCCCTGGCCCTGGGCCCCTGGCCCTGACGGCAAAATATCCTTATATCGAAGGATGGACCCCACACCGAAGTTGTCCCCACCTCAAACTTGTGCTGCCCTGATAGACCCAAGGGAGCCCTACAAACTGACATCAGGAACCTGGACTGCTGAGTTTTCTTTCCCAGGGAAAATGGAAAAAGGATGTGCCCAGGGGCCTCTGGCCGTGGGCTGGGGCCTCACTACAAAAAATCCT
Source organism: Lonchura striata (assembly GCF_050655825.1). Lineage (NCBI taxonomy): Eukaryota > Metazoa > Chordata > Aves > Passeriformes > Estrildidae > Lonchura > Lonchura striata. Next base: position 7,544,624 of record NC_140733.1, on the reverse strand, counting down.
TATATCGAAGGATGGACCCCACACTGAAGTTGTCCCCACCTCAAACTTGTGCTGCCCTGATAGACCCAAGGGAGCCCTACAAACTGACATCAGGAACCTGGACTGCTGAGTTTTCTTTCCCAGGGAAAATGGAAAAAGGATGTGCCCAGGGGCCCCTGGGCCTGACTGCAAAAAATCCTTATATCGAAGGATGGACCCCACACCGAAGTTGTCCCCACCTCAAACTTGTGCTGCCCTGATAGACCGAAGGGAGCCCTACAAACTGACATCAGGAACCTGAACTGCTGAGTTTTCTTTCCCAGGGAAAATGGAAAAAGGATGTGCCCAGGGGCCCCTGGCCCTGACTGCAAAAAATCCTTATATCGAAGTATGGACCCCACACTGAAGTTGTCCCCACCTCAAACTTGTGCTGCCCTGATAGACCCAAGGGAGCCCTACAAACTGACATCAGGAACTTGGACTGCTGAGTTTTCTTTCCCAGGGAAAATGGAAAAAGGTTGTGCCCAGGGGCCCCTGGACCTGGGCTGGGGCCTCATTGCAAAAAATCCTTATATCGAAGGATGGACCCCACACCGAAGTTGTCCCCACCTCAAACTTGTGCTGCCCTGATAGACCCAAGGGAGCCCTACAAACTGACATCAGGAACCTGGACTGCTGAGTTTTCTTTCCCAGGGAAAATGGAAAAAGGATGTGCCCAGGGGCCCCTGGCCCTGACTGCAAAACATCCTTATATCGAAGGATGGACCCCACACCGAAGTTGTCCCCACCTCAAACTTGTGCTGCCCTGATAGACCCAAGGGAGCCCTACAAACTGACATCAGGAACCTGGACTGCTGAGTTTTCTTTCCCAGGGAAAATGGAAAAAGGATGTGCCCAGGGGCCCCCTGGCCCTGGGCCCCTGGCCCTGACTGCAAAATATCCTTATATCGAAGGATGGACCCCACACCGAAGTTGTCCCCACCTCAAACTTGTGCTGCCCTGATAGACCCAAGGGAGCCCTACAAACTGACATCAGGAACCTGGACTGCTGAGTTTGCTTTCCCAGGGAAAATGGAAAAAGGATGTGCCCAGGGGCCCCTGGCCCTGACTGCAAAAAATCCTTATATCGAAGGATGGACCCCACACCGAATTTGTCCCCACCTGAAACTTGGGCTGCCCTGATACACCCAAGGGAGCCCTACAAACTGACATCAGGAACCTGGACTGCTGAGTTTTCTTTCCCAGGGAAAATGGAAAAAGGATGTGCCCAGGGGTCCCTGGCCCTGACTGCAAAAAATCCTTATATCGAAGGATGGACCCCACACCGAAGTTGTCCCCACCTCAAACTTGTGCTGCCCTGATAGACCCAAGGGAGCCCTACAAACTGACATCAGGAACTTGGACTGCTGAGTTTTCTTTCCCAGGGAAAATGGAAAAAGGTTGTGCCCAGGGGCCCCTGGACCTGGGCTGGGGCCTCATTGCAAAGAATCCTTATATCGAAGGATGGACCCCACACCGAAGTTGTCCCCACCTCAAACTTGTGCTGCCCTGATAGACCCAAGGGAGCCCTACAAACTGACATCAGGAACCTGGACTGCTGAGTTTTCTTTCCCAGGGAAAATGGAAAAAGGATGTGCCCAGGGGCCCCTGGCCGTGGGCTGGGGCCTCACTACAAAAAATCCTTATATCGAAGGATGGACCCCACACCGAAGTTGTCCACACCTCACACTTGTGCTGCCCTGATAGACCCAAGGAACCCTACAAACTGACATCAGGAACCTGGACTGCTGAGTTTTCTTTCCCAGGGGAAATGGAAAAAGGATGTGCCCAGGGGCCCCTGGCCCTGGGCTGGGGCCTAACTGCAAAGAGTCTTTATATCGAAGGATGGACCCCACACCGAAGTTGTCCCCACCTCACACTTGTGCTGCCCTGATACACCCAAGAGAGCCCTACAAACTGACATAAGGAACTTGGACTGCTGAGTTTTCTTTCCCAGGGAAAATGGAAAAAGGATGTGCCCAGGGGCCCCTGGCCCTGACTGCAAAAAATCCTTATATCGAAGGATGCACCGCACACCGAAGTTGTCCCCACCTCAAACTTGTGCTGCCCTGATAGACCCAAGGGAACCCTACAAACTGACATCAGGAACCTGGACTGCTGAGTTTTCTTTCCCAGGGAAAATGGAAAAAGGATGTGCCCAGAGGCCCCTGGCCCTGGGCTGGGGCCTCACTGCAAAGAATCCTTATATCGAAGGATGGACCCCACACCGAAGTTGTCCCAACCTCAAACTTGTGCTGCCCTGATAGACCCAAGGGAGCCCTACAAACTGACATCAGGAACCTGGACTGCTGAGTTTTCTTTCCCAGGGAAAATGGAAAAAGGATGTGCCCAGGGGCCCCTGGCCCTGACTGCAAAAAATCCTTATATTGAAGGACGGACCCCACACCGAAGTTGTCCCCACCTAAAACTTGTGCTGCCCTGATAGACCCAAGGGAGCCCTACAAACTGACATCAGGAACCTGGACTGCTGAGTTTGCTTTCCCAGGGAAAATGGAAAAAGGATGTGCCCAGGGGCCCCTGGCACTCGGCCCCTGGCCCTGACAGCAAAAAATCCTTATATCGAAGGATGGACCCCACACCGAATTTGTCCCCACCTCAAACTTGTGCTGCCCTGATACACCCAAGGGAGCCCTACAAACTGACATCAGGAACCTGGACTGCTGAGTTTTCTTTCCCAGGGAAAATGGAAAAATGATGTGCCCAGGGTCCCCTGGCCCTTGGCTGGAGCCTCTCTGCAAAGAATCCTTATATCGAAGGATGGACACCACACCGAAGATGTCCCCACCTCTAACTTGTGCTGCCCTGATACACCCAAGGGAGCCCTACAAACTGACATCAGGAACCTGGACTGCTGAGTTTTCTTTCCCAGGGAAAATGATAAAAGGGTGTGCCCAGGGGCCCCTGGCCCTGACTGCAAAAAATCCTTATATCGAAGGATGGACCCCACACCGAAGTTGTCCCCACCTCAAACTTGTGCTGCCCTGATAGACCCAAGGGAGCCCTACAAACTGACATCAGGAACCTGGACTACTGAGTTTTCTTTCCCAGGGAAAATGGAAAAAGGATGTGCCCAGGGGCCCCTGGCCCTGACTGCAAAAAATCCTTATATCGAAGGATGGACCCCACACCGAAGTTGTCCCCACCTCAAACTTGTGCTGCCCTGATAGACCCAAGGGAGCCCTACAAACTGACATCAGGAACCTGGACTGCTGAGTTTTCTTTCCCAGGGAAAATGGAAAAAGGATGTGCCCAGGGGCCCCTGGCCCTGACTGCAAAAAATCCTTATATCGAAGGATGGACCCCACACCGAAGTTGTCCCCACCTCAAACTTGTGCTGCCCTGATAGACCCAAGGGAGCCCTACAAACTGACATCAGGAACCTGGACTGCTGAGTTTTCTTTCCCAGGGAAAATGGAAAAAGGATGTGCCCAGGGGCCCCTGGCCCTGGGCTGGGGCCTCACTGCAAAGAATCCTTATATCGAAGGATGCACCCCACACCGAAGTTGTCCCCACCTCAAACTTGTGCTGCCCTGATAGACCCAAGGGAACCCTACAAACTGACATCAGGAACCTGGACTGCTGAGTTTTCTTTCCCAGGGAAAATGGAAAAAGGATGTGCCCAGAGGCCCCTGGCCCTGGGCTGGGGCCTCACTGCAAAGAATCCTTATATCGAAGGATGGACCCCACACCGAAGTTGTCCCAACCTCAAACTTGTGCTGCCCTGATAGACCCAAGGGAGCCCTACAAACTGACATCAGGAACCTGGACTGCTGAGTTTTCTTTCCCAGGGAAAATGGAAAAAGGATGTGCCCAGGGGCCCCTGGCCCTGACTGCAAAAAATCCTTATATTGAAGGACGGACCCCACACCGAAGTTGTCCCCACCTCAAACTTGTGCTGCCCTGATAGACCCAAGGGAGCCCTACAAACTGACATCAGGAACCTGGACTGCTGAGTTTTCTTTCCCAGGGAAAATGGAAAAAGGATGTGCCCAGGGGCCCCTGGCCCTGGGCCCCTGGCCCTGACAGCAAAAAATCCTTATATCGAAGGATGGACCCCACACCGAATTTGTCCCCACCTCAAACTTGTGCTGCCCTGATACACCCAAGGGAGCCCTACAAACTGACATCAGGAACCTGGACTGCTGAGTTTTCTTTCCCAGGGAAAATGGAAAAATGATGTGCCCAGGGTCCCCTGGCCCTTGGCTGGAGCCTCTCTGCAAAGAATCCTTATATCGAAGGATGGACCCCACACCGAAGATGTCCCCACCTCTAACTTGTGCTGCCCTGATACACCCAAGGGAGCCCTACAAACTGACATCAGGAACCTGGACTGCTGAGTTTTCTTTCCCAGGGAAAATGATAAAAGGGTGTGCCCAGGGGCCCCTGGCCCTGACTGCAAAAAATCCTTATATCGAAGGATGGACCCCACACCGAAGTTGTCCCCACCTCAAACTTGTGCTGCCCTGATAGACCCAAGGGAGCCCTACAAACTGACATCAGGAACCTGGACTACTGAGTTTTCTTTCCCAGGGAAAATGGAAAAAGGATCTGCCCAGGGGCCCCTGGCCCTGACTGCAAAAAATCCTTATATCGAAGGATGGACCCCACACCGAAGTTGTCCCCACCTCAAACTTGTGCTGCCCTGATAGACCCAAGGGAGCCCTACAAACTGACATCAGGAACCTGGACTGCTGAGTTTTCTTTCCCAGGGAAAATGGAAAAAGGATGTGCCCAGAGGCCCCTGGCCCTGGGCTGGGGCCTCACTGCAAAGAATCCTTATATCGAAGGATGGACCCCACACCGAAGTTGTCCCAACCTCAAACTTGTGCTGCCCTGATAGACCCAAGGGAGCCCTACAAACTGACATCAGGAACCTGGACTGCTGAGTTTTCTTTCCCAGGGAAAATGGAAAAAGGATGTGCCCAGGGGCCCCTGGCCCTGACTGCAAAAAATCCTTATATTGAAGGACGGACCCCACACCGAAGTTGTCCCCACCTAAAACTTGTGCTGCCCTGATAGACCCAAGGGAGCCCTACAAACTGACATCAGGAACCTGGACTGCTGAGTTTGCTTTCCCAGGGAAAATGGAAAAAGGATGTGCCCAGGGGCCCCTGGCACTCGGCCCCTGGCCCTGACAGCAAAAAATCCTTATATCGAAGGATGGACCCCACACCGAATTTGTCCCCACCTCAAACTTGTGCTGCCCTGATACACTCAAGGGAGCCCTACAAACTGACATCAGGAACCTGGACTGCTGAGTTTTCTTTCCCAGGGAAAATGGAAAAATGATGTGCCCAGGGTCCCCTGGCCCTTGGCTGGAGCCTCTCTGCAAAGAATCCTTATATCGAAGGATGGACCCCACACCGAAGATGTCCCCACCTCTAACTTGTGCTGCCCTGATACACCCAAGGGAGCCCTACAAACTGACATCAGGAACCTGGACTGCTGAGTTTTCTTTCCCAGGGAAAATGATAAAAGGGTGTGCCCAGGGGCCCCTGGCCCTGACTGCAAAAAATCCTTATATCGAAGGATGGACCCCACACCGAAGTTGTCCCCACCTCAAACTTGTGCTGCCCTGATAGACCCAAGGGAGCCCTACAAACTGACATCAGGAACCTGGACTACTGAGTTTTCTTTCCCAGGGAAAATGGAAAAAGGATCTGCCCAGGGGCCCCTGGCCCTGACTGCAAAAAATCCTTATATCGAAGGATGGACCCCACACCGAAGTTGTCCCCACCTCAAACTTGTGCTGCCCTGATAGACCCAAGGGAGCCCTACAAACTGACATCAGGAACCTGGACTGCTGAGTTTTCTTTCCCAGGGAAAATGGAAAAAGGATGTGCCCAGGGGCCCCTGGCCCTGACTGCAAAAAATCCTTATATCGAAGGATGGACCCCACACCGAAGTTGTCCCCACCTCAAACTTGTGCTGCCCTGATAGACCCAAGGGAGCCCTACAAACTGACATCAGGAACCTGGACTGCTGAGTTTTCTTTCCCAGGGAAAATGGAAAAAGGGTGTGCCCAGGGGCCCCTGGCCCTGGGCTGGGGCCTCACTGCAAAGAATCCTTATATCGAAGGATGCACCCCACACCGAAGTTGTCCCCACCTCAAACTTGTGCTGCCCTGATAGACCCAAGGGAGCCCTACAAACTGACATCAGGAACCTGGACTGCTGAGTTTTCTTTCCCAGGGAAAATGGAAAAAGGATGTGCCCAGGGGCCCCTGGCCCTGACTGCAAAAAATCCTTATATCGAAGGATGGACCCCACACCGAAGTTGTCCCCACCTCAAACTTGTGCTGCCCTGATAGACCCAAGGGAACCCTACAAACTGACATCAGGAACCTGGACTGCTGAGTTTTCTTTCCCAGGGAAAATGGAAAAAGGATGTGCCCAGGGGCCCCTGGCCCTAGGCTGGGGCCTCACTGCAAAGAATCCTTATATCGAAGGATGGACCCCACACCGAAGTTGTCCCCACCTCAAACTTGTGCTGCCCTGATACACCCAAGGGAGCCCTACAAACTGACATCAGGAACCTGGACTGCTGAGTTTTTTTTCCCAGGGAAAATGGAAACAGGATGTGCCCAGGGGCCCCTGGCCCTGACTGCAAAAAATCCTTATATTGAAGGACGGACCCCACACCGAAGTTGTCCCCACCTCAAACTTGTGCTGCCCTGATAGACCCAAGGGAGCCCTACAAACTGACATCAGGAACCTGGACTGCTGAGATTTCTTTCCCAGGGAAAATGGAAAAAGGATGTGCCCAGGGGCCTCTGGCCCTGGGCTGGGGCCCCACTACAAAAAAATCCTTATATTGAAGGATGGACCCCACACCGAAGTTGTCCCCACCTCACACTTGTGCTGCCCTGATACACCCCAGGGAGCCCTAAAAACTGACATCAGGAACCTGGACTGCTGAGTTTTCTTTCCCAGGGAAAATGGAAAAAGGATGTGCCCAGGGGCCCCTGGCACTCGGCCCCTGGCCCTGACAGCAAAAAATCCTTATATCGAAGGATGGACCCCACACCGAAGTTTTCCCCACCTCAAACTTGTGCTGCCCTGATAGACCCAAGGGAGCCCTACAAACTGACATCAGGAACCTGGACTGCTGAGTTTCTTTCCCAGGGAAAATGGAAAAAGGATGTGCCCAGGGGCCCCTGGCCCTTGGCTGGAGCCTCTCTGCAAAGAATCCTTATATCGAAGGATGGACACCACACCGAAGATGTCCCCACCTCTAACTTGTGCTGCCATGATACACCCAAGGGAGCCCTACAAACTGACATCAGGAACCTGGACTGCTGAGTTTTCTTTCCCAGGGAAAATGATAAAAGGGTGTGCCCAGGGGCCCCTGGCCCTGACTGCAAAAAATCCTTTTATCGAAGGATGGACCCCACACCGAAGTTGTCCCCACCTCAAACTTGTGCTGCCCTGATAGACCCAAGGGAGCCCTACAAACTGACATCAGGAACCTGGACTACTGAGTTTTCTTTCCCAGGGAAAATGGAAAAAGGATGTGCCCAGGGGCCCCCTGGCCCTGGGCCCCTGGCCCTGACGGCAAAATATCCTTATATCGAAGGATGGACCCCACACCGAAGTTGTCCCCACCTCAAACTTGTGCTGCCCTGATAGACCCAAGGGAGCCCTACAAACTGACATCAGGAACCTGGACTGCTGAGTTTTCTTTCCCAGGGAAAATGGAAAAAGGATGTGCCCAGGGGCCTCTGGCCGTGGGCTGGGGCCTCACTACAAAAAATCCTTATATCGAAGGATGGACCCCACACTGAAGTTGTCCCCACCTCAAACTTGTGCTGCCCTGATAGACCCAAGGGAGCCCTACAAACTGACATCAGGAACCTGGACTGCTGAGTTTTCTTTCCCAGGGAAAATGGAAAAAGGATGTGCCCAGGGGCCCCTGGGCCTGACTGCAAAAAATCCTTATATCGAAGGATGGACCCCACACCGAAGTTGTCCCCACCTCAAACTTGTGCTGCCCTGATAGACCGAAGGGAGCCCTACAAACTGACATCAGGAACCTGAACTGCTGAGTTTTCTTTCCCAGGGAAAATGGAAAAAGGATGTGCCCAGGGGCCCCTGGCCCTGACTGCAAAAAATCCTTATATCGAAGTATGGACCGCACACTGAAGTTGTCCCCACCTCAAACTTGTGCTGCCCTGATAGACCCAAGGGAGCCCTACAAACTGACATCAGGAACTTGGACTGCTGAGTTTTCTTTCCCAGGGAAAATGGAAAAAGGTTGTGCCCAGGGGCCCCTGGACCTGGGCTGGGGCCTCATTGCAAAAAATCCTTATATCGAAGGATGGACCCCACACCGAAGTTGTCCCCACCTCAAACTTGTGCTGCCCTGATAGACCCAAGGGAGCCCTACAAACTGACATCAGGAACCTGGACTGCTGAGTTTTCTTTCCCAGGGAAAATGGAAAAAGGATGTGCCCAGGGGCCCCTGGCCCTGACTGCAAAACATCCTTATATCGAAGGATGGACCCCACACCGAAGTTGTCCCCACCTCAAACTTGTGCTGCCCTGATAGACCCAAGGGAGCCCTACAAACTGACATCAGGAACCTGGACTGCTGAGTTTTCTTTCCCAGGGAAAATGGAAAAAGGATGTGCCCAGGGGCCCCCTGGCCCTGGGCCCCTGGCCCTGACTGCAAAATATCCTTATATCGAAGAATGGACCCCACACCGAAGTTGTCCCCACCTCAAACTTGTGCTGCCCTGATAGACCCAAGGGAGCCCTACAAACTGACATCAGGAACCTGGACTGCTGAGTTTGCTTTCCCAGGGAAAATGGAAAAAGGATGTGCCCAGGGGCCCCTGGCCCTGACTGCAAAAAATCCTTATATCGAAGGATGGACCCCACACCGAATTTGTCCCCACCTGAAACTTGGGCTGCCCTGATACACCCAAGGGAGCCCTACAAACTGACATCAGGAACCTGGACTGCTGAGTTTTCTTTCCCAGGGAAAATGGAAAAAGGATGTGCCCAGGGGTCCCTGGCCCTGACTGCAAAAAATCCTTATATCGAAGGATGGACCCCACACCGAAGTTGTCCCCACCTCAAACTTGTGCTGCCCTGATAGACCCAAGGGAGCCCTACAAACTGACATCAGGAACTTGGACTGCTGAGTTTTCTTTCCCAGGGAAAATGGAAAAAGGTTGTGCCCAGGGGCCCCTGGACCTGGGCTGGGGCCTCATTGCAAAGAATCCTTATATCGAAGGATGGACCCCACACCGAAGTTGTCCCCACCTCAAACTTGTGCTGCCCTGATAGACCCAAGGGAGCCCTACAAACTGACATCAGGAACCTGGACTGCTGAGTTTTCTTTCCCAGGGAAAATGGAAAAAGGATGTGCCCAGGGGCCTCTGGCCGTGGGCTGGGGCCTCACTACAAAAAATCCTTATATCGAAGGATGGACCCCACACCGAAGTTGTCCACACCTCACACTTGTGCTGCCCTGATAGACCCAAGGAACCCTACAAACTGACATCAGGAACCTGGACTGCTGAGTTTTCTTTCCCAGGGGAAATGGAAAAAGGATGTGCCCAGGGGCCCCTGGCCCTGGGCTGGGGCCTAACTGCAAAGAGTCTTTATATCGAAGGATGGACCCCACACCGAAGTTGTCCCCACCTCACACTTGTGCTGCCCTGATACACCCAAGAGAGCCCTACAAACTGACATAAGGAACTTGGACTGCTGAGTTTTCTTTCCCAGGGAAAATGGAAAAAGGATGTGCCCAGGGGCCCCTGGCCCTGACTGCAAAAAATCCTTATATCGAAGGATGCACCGCACACCGAAGTTGTCCCCACCTCAAACTTGTGCTGCCCTGATAGACCCAAGGGAACCCTACAAACTGACATCAGGAACCTGGACTGCTGAGTTTTCTTTCCCAGGGAAAATGGAAAAAGGATGTGCCCAGAGGCCCCTGGCCCTGGGCTGGGGCCTCACTGCAAAGAATCCTTATATCGAAGGATGGACCCCACACCGAAGTTGTCCCAACCTCAAACTTGTGCTGCCCTGATAGACCCAAGGGAGCCCTACAAACTGACATCAGGAACCTGGACTGCTGAGTTTTCTTTCCCAGGGAAAATGAAAAAAGGATGTGCCCAGGGGCCCCTGGCCCTGACTGCAAAAAATCCTTATATTGAAGGACGGACCCCACACCGAAGTTGTCCCCACCTAAAACTTGTGCTGCCCTGATAGACCCAAGGGAGCCCTACAAACTGACATCAGGAACCTGGACTGCTGAGTTTGCTTTCCCAGGGAAAATGGAAAAAGGATGTGCCCAGGGGCCCCTGGCACTCGGCCCCTGGCCCTGACTGCAAAAAATCCTTATATCGAAGGATGGACCCCACACCGAATTTGTCCCCACCTCAAACTTGTGCTGCCCTGATACACCCAAGGGAGCCCTACAAACTGACATCAGGAACCTGGACTGCTGAGTTTTCTTTCCCAGGGAAAATGGAAAAATGATGTGCCCAGGGTCCCCTGGCCCTTGGCTGGAGCCTCTCTGCAAAGAATCCTTATATCGAAGGATGGACACCACACCGAAGATGTCCCCACCTCTAACTTGTGCTGCCCTGATACACCCAAGGGAGCCCTACAAACTGACATCAGGAACCTGGACTGCTGAGTTTTCTTTCCCAGGGAAAATGATAAAAGGGTGTGCCCAGGGGCCCCTGGCCCTGACTGCAAAAAATCCTTATATCGAAGGATGGACCCCACACCGAAGTTGTCCCCACCTCAAACTTGTGCTGCCCTGATAGACCCAAGGGAGCCCTACAAACTGACATCAGGAACCTGGACTACTGAGTTTTCTTTCCCAGGGAAAATGGAAAAAGGATGTGCCCAGGGGCCCCTGGCCCTGACTGCAAAAAATCCTTATATCGAAGGATGGACCCCACACCGAAGTTGTCCCCACCTCAAACTTGTGCTGCCCTGATAGACCCAAGGGAGCCCTACAAACTGACATCAGGAACCTGGACTGCTGAGTTTTCTTTCCCAGGGAAAATGGAAAAAGGATGTGCCCAGGGGCCCCTGGCCCTGACTGCAAAAAATCCTTATATCGAAGGATGGACCCCACACCGAAGTTGTCCCCACCTCAAACTTGTGCTGCCCTGATAGACCCAAGGGAGCCCTACAAACTGACATCAGGAACCTGGACTGCTGAGTTTTCTTTCCCAGGGAAAATGGAAAAAGGATGTGCCCAGGGGCCCCTGGCCCTGGGCTGGGGCCTCACTGCAAAGAATCCTTATATCGAAGGATGCACCCCACACCGAAGTTGTCCCCACCTCAAACTTGTGCTGCCCTGATAGACCCAAGGGAACCCTACAAACTGACATCAGGAACCTGGACTGCTGAGTTTTCTTTCCCAGGGAAAATGGAAAAAGGATGTGCCCAGAGGCCCCTGGCCCTGGGCTGGGGCCTCACTGCAAAGAATCCTTATATCGAAGGATGGACCCCACACCGAAGTTGTCCCAACCTCAAACTTGTGCTGCCCTGATAGACCCAAGGGAGCCCTACAAACTGACATCAGGAACCTGGACTGCTGAGTTTTCTTTCCCAGGGAAAATGGAAAAAGGATGTGCCCAGGGGCCCCTGGCCCTGACTGCAAAAAATCCTTATATTGAAGGACGGACCCCACACCGAAGTTGTCCCCACCTCAAACTTGTGCTGCCCTGATAGACCCAAGGGAGCCCTACAAACTGACATCAGGAACCTGGACTGCTGAGTTTTCTTTCCCAGGGAAAATGGAAAAAGGATGTGCCCAGGGGCCCCTGGCCCTGGGCCCCTGGCCCTGACAGCAAAAAATCCTTATATCGAAGGATGGACCCCACACCGAATTTGTCCCCACCTCAAACTTGTGCTGCCCTGATACACCCAAGGGAGCCCTACAAACTGACATCAGGAACCTGGACTGCTGAGTTTTCTTTCCCAGGGAAAATGGAAAAATGATGTGCCCAGGGGCCCCCTGGCCCTTGGCTGGAGCCTCTCTGCAAAGAATCCTTATATCGAAGGATGGACCCCACACCGAAGATGTCCCCACCTCTAACTTGTGCTGCCCTGATACACCCAAGGGAGCCCTACAAACTGACATCAGGAACCTGGACTGCTGAGTTTTCTTTCCCAGGGAAAATGGAAAAAGGATGTGCCCAGGGGCCCTTGGCCCTGGGCTGGGGCCTAACTGCAAAGAGTCTTTATATCGAAGGATGGACCCCACACCGAAGTTGTCCCCACCTCACACTTGTGCTGCCCTGATACACCCAAGAGAGCCCTACAAACTGACATAAGGAACTTGGACTGCTGAGTTTTCTTTCCCAGGGAAAATGGAAAAAGGATGTGCCCAGGGGCCCCTGGCCCTGACTGCAAAAAATCCTTATATCGAAGGATGCACCCCACACCGAAGTTGTCCCCACCTCAAACTTGTGCTGCCCTGATAGACCCAAGGGAACCCTACAAACTGACATCAGGAACCTGGACTGCTGAGTTTTCTTTCCCAGGGAAAATGGAAAAAGGATGTGCCCAGAGGCCCCTGGCCCTGGGCTGGGGCCTCACTGCAAAGAATCCTTATATCGAAGGATGGACCCCACACCGAAGTTGTCCCAACCTCAAACTTGTGCTGCCCTGATAGACCCAAGGGAGCCCTACAAACTGACATCAGGAACCTGGACTGCTGAGTTTTCTTTCCCAGGGAAAATGGAAAAAGGATGTGCCCAGGGGCCCCTGGCCCTGACTGCAAAAAATCCTTATATTGAAGGACGGACCCCACACCGAAGTTGTCCCCACCTCAAACTTGTGCTGCCCTGATAGACCCAAGGGAGCCCTACAAACTGACATCAGGAACCTGGACTGCTGAGTTTTCTTTCCCAGGGAAAATGGAAAAAGGATGTGCCCAGGGGCCCCTGGCCCTGGGCCCCTGGCCCTGACAGCAAAAAATCCTTATATCGAAGGATGGACCCCACACCGAATTTGTCCCCACCTCAAACTTGTGCTGCCCTGATAGACCCAAGGGAGCCCTACAAACTGACATCAGGAACCTGGACTGCTGAGTTTTCTTTCCCAGGGAAAATGGAAAAATGATGTGCCCAGGGTCCCCTGGCCCTTGGCTGGAGCCTCTCTGCAAAGAATCCTTATATCGAAGGATGGACCCCACACCGAAGATGTCCCCACCTCTAACTTGTGCTGCCCTGATACACCCAAGGGAGCCCTACAAACTGACATCAGGAACCTGGACTGCTGAGTTTTCTTTCCCAGGGAAAATGATAAAAGGGTGTGCCCAGGGGCCCCTGGCCCTGACTGCAAAAAATCCTTATATCGAAGGATGGACCCCACACCGAAGTTGTCCCCACCTCAAACTTGTGCTGCCCTGATAGACCCAAGGGAGCCCTACAAACTGACATCAGGAACCTGGACTACTGAGTTTTCTTTCCCAGGGAAAATGGAAAAAGGATCTGCCCAGGGGCCCCTGGCCCTGACTGCAAAAAATCCTTATATCGAAGGATGGACCCCACACCGAAGTTGTCCCCACCTCAAACTTGTGCTGCCCTGATAGACCCAAGGGAGCCCTACAAACTGACATCAGGAACCTGGACTGCTGAGATTTCTTTCCCAGGGAAAATGGAAAAAGGATGTGCCCAGGGGCCTCTGGCCCTGGGCTGGGGCCCCACTACAAAAAAATCCTTATATTGAAGGATGGACCCCACACCGAAGTTGTCCCCACCTCACACTTGTGCTGCCCTGATACACCCCAGGGAGCCCTAAAAACTGACATCAGGAACCTGGACTGCTGAGTTTTCTTTCCCAGGGAAAATGGAAAAAGGATGTGCCCAGGGGCCCCTGGCACTCGGCCCCTGGCCCTGACAGCAAAAAATCCTTATATCGAAGGATGGACCCCACACCGAAGTTTTCCCCACCTCAAACTTGTGCTGCCCTGATAGACCCAAGGGAGCCCTACAAACTGACATCAGGAACCTGGACTGCTGAGTTTCTTTCCCAGGGAAAATGGAAAAAGGATGTGCCCAGGGGCCCCTGGCCCTTGGCTGGAGCCTCTCTGCAAAGAATCCTTATATCGAAGGATGGACACCACACCGAAGATGTCCCCACCTCTAACTTGTGCTGCCATGATACACCCAAGGGAGCCCTACAAACTGACATCAGGAACCTGGACTGCTGAGTTTTCTTTCCCAGGGAAAATGATAAAAGGGTGTGCCCAGGGGCCCCTGGCCCTGACTGCAAAAAATCCTTATATCGAAGGATGGACCCCACACCGAAGTTGTCCCCACCTCAAACTTGTGCTGCCCTGATAGACCCAAGGGAGCCCTACAAACTGACATCAGGAACCTGGACTACTGAGTTTTCTTTCCCAGGGAAAATGGAAAAAGGATGTGCCCAGGGGCCCCCTGGCCCTGGGCCCCTGGCCCTGACGGCAAAATATCCTTATATCGAAGGATGGACCCCACACCGAAGTTGTCCCCACCTCAAACTTGTGCTGCCCTGATAGACCCAAGGGAGCCCTACAAACTGACATCAGGAACCTGGACTGCTGAGTTTTCTTTCCCAGGGAAAATGGAAAAAGGATGTGCCCAGGGGCCTCTGGCCGTGGGCTGGGGCCTCACTACAAAAAATCCTTATATCGAAGGATGGACCCCACACTGAAGTTGTCCCCACCTCAAACTTGTGCTGCCCTGATAGACCCAAGGGAGCCCTACAAACTGACATCAGGAACCTGGACTGCTGAGTTTTCTTTCCCAGGGAAAATGGAAAAAGGATGTGCCCAGGGGCCCCTGGCCCTGACTGCAAAACATCCTTATATCGAAGGATGGACCCCACACCGAAGTTGTCCCCACCTCAAACTTGTGCTGCCCTGATAGACCCAAGGGAGCCCTACAAACTGACATCAGGAACCTGGACTGCTGAGTTTTCTTTCCCAGGGAAAATGGAAAAAGGATGTGCCCAGGGGCCCCCTGGCCCTGGGCCCCTGGCCCTGACTGCAAAATATCCTTATATCGAAGGATGGACCCCACACCGAAGTTGTCCCCACCTCAAACTTGTGCTGCCCTGATAGACCCAAGGGAGCCCTACAAACTGACATCAGGAACCTGGACTGCTGAGTTTGCTTTCCCAGGGAAAATGGAAAAAGGATGTGCCCAGGGGCCCCTGGCCCTGACTGCAAAAAATCCTTATATCGAAGGATGGACCCCACACCGAATTTGTCCCCACCTGAAACTTGGGCTGCCCTGATACACCCAAGGGAGCCCTACAAACTGACATCAGGAACCTGGACTGCTGAGTTTTCTTTCCCAGGGAAAATGGAAAAAGGATGTGCCCAGGGGTCCCTGGCCCTGACTGCAAAAAATCCTTATATCGAAGGATGGACCCCACACCGAAGTTGTCCCCACCTCAAACTTGTGCTGCCCTGATAGACCCAAGGGAGCCCTACAAACTGACATCAGGAACTTGGACTGCTGAGTTTTCTTTCCCAGGGAAAATGGAAAAAGGTTGTGCCCAGGGGCCCCTGGACCTGGGCTGGGGCCTCATTGCAAAGAATCCTTATATCGAAGGATGGACCCCACACCGAAGTTGTCCCCACCTCAAACTTGTGCTGCCCTGATAGACCCAAGGGAGCCCTACAAACTGACATCAGGAACCTGGACTGCTGAGTTTTCTTTCCCAGGGAAAATGGAAAAAGGATGTGCCCAGGGGCCTCTGGCCGTGGGCTGGGGCCTCACTACAAAAAATCCTTATATCGAAGGATGGACCCCACACCGAAGTTGTCCACACCTCACACTTGTGCTGCCCTGATAGACCCAAGGAACCCTACAAACTGACATCAGGAACCTGGACTGCTGAGTTTTCTTTCCCAGGGGAAATGGAAAAAGGATGTGCCCAGGGGCCCCTGGCCCTGGGCTGGGGCCTAACTGCAAAGAGTCTTTATATCGAAGGATGGACCCCACACCGAAGTTGTCCCCACCTCACACTTGTGCTGCCCTGATACACCCAAGAGAGCCCTACAAACTGACATAAGGAACTTGGACTGCTGAGTTTTCTTTCCCAGGGAAAATGGAAAAAGGATGTGCCCAGGGGCCCCTGGCCCTGACTGCAAAAAATCCTTATATCGAAGGATGCACCGCACACCGAAGTTGTCCCCACCTCAAACTTGTGCTGCCCTGATAGACCCAAGGGAACCCTACAAACTGACATCAGGAACCTGGACTGCTGAGTTTTCTTTCCCAGGGAAAATGGAAAAAGGATGTGCCCAGAGGCCCCTGGCCCTGGGCTGGGGCCTCACTGCAAAGAATCCTTATATCGAAGGATGGACCCCACACCGAAGTTGTCCCAACCTCAAACTTGTGCTGCCCTGATAGACCCAAGGGAGCCCTACAAACTGACATCAGGAACCTGGACTGCTGAGTTTTCTTTCCCAGGGAAAATGGAAAAAGGATGTGCCCAGGGGCCCCTGGCCCTGACTGCAAAAAATCCTTATATTGAAGGACGGACCCCACACCGAAGTTGTCCCCACCTAAAACTTGTGCTGCCCTGATAGACCCAAGGGAGCCCTACAAACTGACATCAGGAACCTGGACTGCTGAGTTTGCTTTCCCAGGGAAAATGGAAAAAGGATGTGCCCAGGGGCCCCTGGCACTCGGCCCCTGGCCCTGACAGCAAAAAATCCTTATATCGAAGGATGGACCCCACACCGAATTTGTCCCCACCTCAAACTTGTGCTGCCCTGATACACCCAAGGGAGCCCTACAAACTGACATCAGGAACCTGGACTGCTGAGTTTTCTTTCCCAGGGAAAATGGAAAAATGATGTGACCAGGGTCCCCTGGCCCTTGGCTGGAGCCTCTCTGCAAAGAATCCTTATATCGAAGGATGGACACCACACCGAAGATGTCCCCACCTCTAACTTGTGCTGCCCTGATACACCCAAGGGAGCCCTACAAACTGACATCAGGAACCTGGACTGCTGAGTTTTCTTTCCCAGGGAAAATGATAAAAGGGTGTGCCCAGGGGCCCCTGGCCCTGACTGCAAAAAATCCTTATATCGAAGGATGGACCCCACACCGAAGTTGTCCCCACCTCAAACTTGTGCTGCCCTGATAGACCCAAGGGAGCCCTACAAACTGACATCAGGAACCTGGACTACTGAGTTTTCTTTCCAAGGGAAAATGGAAAAAGGATGTGCCCAGGGGCCCCTGGCCCTGACTGCAAAAAATCCTTATATCGAAGGATGGACCCCACACCGAAGTTGTCCCCACCTCAAACTTGTGCTGCCCTGATAGACCCAAGGGAGCCCTACAAACTGACATCAGGAACCTGGACTGCTGAGTTTTCTTTCCCAGGGAAAATGGAAAAAGGATGTGCCCAGGGGCCCCTGGCCCTGACTGCAAAAAATCCTTATATCGAAGGATGGACCCCACACCGAAGTTGTCCCCACCTCAAACTTGTGCTGCCCTGATAGACCCAAGGGAGCCCTACAAACTGACATCAGGAACCTGGACTGCTGAGTTTTCTTTCCCAGGGAAAATGGAAAAAGGATGTGCCCAGGGGCCCCTGGCCCTGGGCTGGGGCCTCACTGCAAAGAATCCTTATATCGAAGGATGCACCCCACACCGAAGTTGTCCCCACCTCAAACTTGTGCTGCCCTGATAGACCCAAGGGAACCCTACAAACTGACATCAGGAACCTGGACTGCTGAGTTTTCTTTCCCAGGGAAAATGGAAAAAGGATGTGCCCAGAGGACCCTGGCCCTGGGCTGGGGCCTCACTGCAAAGAATCCTTATATCGAAGGATGGACCCCACACCGAAGTTGTCCCAACCTCAAACTTGTGCTGCCCTGATAGACCCAAGGGAGCCCTACAAACTGACATCAGGAACCTGGACTGCTGAGTTTTCTTTCCCAGGGAAAATGGAAAAAGGATGTGCCCAGGGGCCCCTGGCCCTGACTGCAAAAAATCCTTATATTGAAGGACGGACCCCACACCGAAGTTGTCCCCACCTCAAACTTGTGCTGCCCTGATAGACCCAAGGGAGCCCTACAAACTGACATCAGGAACCTGGACTGCTGAGTTTTCTTTCCCAGGGAAAATGGAAAAAGGATGTGCCCAGGGGCCCCTGGCCCTGGGCCCCTGGCCCTGACAGCAAAAAATCCTTATATCGAAGGATGGACCCCACACCGAATTTGTCCCCACCTCAAACTTGTGCTGCCCTGATACACCCAAGGGAGCCCTACAAACTGACATCAGGAACCTGGACTGCTGAGTTTTCTTTCCCAGGGAAAATGGAAAAAGGATGTGCCCAGAGGCCCCTGGCCCTTGGCTGGAGCCTCTCTGCAAAGAATCCTTATATCGAAGGATGGACCCCACACCGAAGATGTCCCCACCTCTAACTTGTGCTGCCCTGATAGACCCAAGGGAGCCCTACAAACTGACATCAGGAACCTGGACTGCTGAGTTTTCTTTCCCAGGGAAAATGGAAAAATGATGTGCCCAGGGTCCCCTGGCCCTTGGCTGGAGCCTCTCTGCAAAGAATCCTTATATCGAAGGATGGACCCCACACCGAAGATGTCCCCACCTCTAACTTGTGCTGCCCTGATACACCCAAGGGAGCCCTACAAACTGACATCAGGAACCTGGACTGCTGAGTTTTCTTTCCCAGGGAAAATGATAAAAGGGTGTGCCCAGGGGCCCCTGGCCCTGACTGCAAAAAATCCTTATATCGAAGGATGGACCCCACACCGAAGTTGTCCCCACCTCAAACTTGTGCTGCCCTGATAGACCCAAGGGAGCCCTACAAACTGACATCAGGAACCTGGACTACTGAGTTTTCTTTCCCAGGGAAAATGGAAAAAGGATCTGCCCAGGGGCCCCTGGCCCTGACTGCAAAAAATCCTTATATCAAAGGATGGACCCCACACCGAAGTTGTCCCCACCTCAAACTTGTGCTGCCCTGATAGACCCAAGGGAGCCCTACAAACTGACATCAGGAACCTGGACTGCTGAGTTTTCTTTCCCAGGGAAAATGGAAAAAGGATGTGCCCAGGGGCCCCTGGCCCTGACTGCAAAAAATCCTTATATCGAAGGATGGACCCCACACCGAAGTTGTCCCCACCTCAAACTTGTGCTGCCCTGATAGACCCAAGGGAGCCCTACAAACTGACATCAGGAACCTGGACTGCTGAGTTTTCTTTCCCAGGGAAAATGGAAAAAGGATGTGCCCAGAGGCCCCTGGCCCTGGGCTGGGGCCTCACTGCAAAGAATCCTTATATCGAAGGATGGACCCCACACCGAAGTTGTCCCAACCTCAAACTTGTGCTGCCCTGATAGACCCAAGGGAGCCCTACAAACTGACATCAGGAACCTGGACTGCTGAGTTTTCTTTCCCAGGGAAAATGGAAAAAGGATGTGCCCAGGGGCCCCTGGCCCTGACTGCAAAAAATCCTTATATTGAAGGACGGACCCCACACCGAAGTTGTCCCCACCTAAAACTTGTGCTGCCCTGATAGACCCAAGGGAGCCCTACAAACTGACATCAGGAACCTGGACTGCTGAGTTTGCTTTCCCAGGGAAAATGGAAAAAGGATGTGCCCAGGGGCCCCTGGCACTCGGCCCCTGGCCCTGACAGCAAAAAATCCTTATATCGAAGGATGGACCCCACACCGAATTTGTCCCCACCTCAAACTTGTGCTGCCCTGATACACCCAAGGGAGCCCTACAAACTGACATCAGGAACCTGGACTGCTGAGTTTTCTTTCCCAGGGAAAATGGAAAAATGATGTGCCCAGGGTCCCCTGGCCCTTGGCTGGAGCCTCTCTGCAAAGAATCCTTATATCGAAGGATGGACCCCACACCGAAGATGTCCCCACCTCTAACTTGTGCTGCCCTGATACACCCAAGGGAGCCCTACAAACTGACATCAGGAACCTGGACTGCTGAGTTTTCTTTCCCAGGGAAAATGATAAAAGGGTGTGCCCAGGGGCCCCTGGCCCTGACTGCAAAAAATCCTTATATCGAAGGATGGACCCCACACCGAAGTTGTCCCCACCTCAAACTTGTGCTGCCCTGATAGACCCAAGGGAGCCCTACAAACTGACATCAGGAACCTGGACTACTGAGTTTTCTTTCCCAGGGAAAATGGAAAAAGGATCTGCCCAGGGGCCCCTGGCCCTGACTGCAAAAAATCCTTATATCGAAGGATGGACCCCACACCGAAGTTGTCCCCACCTCAAACTTGTGCTGCCCTGATAGACCCAAGGGAGCCCTACAAACTGACATCAGGAACCTGGACTGCTGAGTTTTCTTTCCCAGGGAAAATGGAAAAAGGATGTGCCCAGGGGCCCCTGGCCCTGACTGCAAAAAATCCTTATATCGAAGGATGGACCCCACACCGAAGTTGTCCCCACCTCAAACTTGTGCTGCCCTGATAGACCCAAGGGAGCCCTACAAACTGACATCAGGAACCTGGACTGCTGAGTTTTCTTTCCCAGGGAAAATGGAAAAAGGGTGTGCCCAGGGGCCCCTGGCCCTGGGCTGGGGCCTCACTGCAAAGAATCCTTATATCGAAGGATGCACCCCACACCGAAGTTGTCCCCACCTCAAACTTGTGCTGCCCTGATAGACCCAAGGGAGCCCTACAAACTGACATCAGGAACCTGGACTGCTGAGTTTTCTTTCCCAGGGAAAATGGAAAAAGGATGTGCCCAGGGGCCCCTGGCCCTGACTGCAAAAAATCCTTATATCGAAGGATGGACCCCACACCGAAGTTGTCCCCACCTCAAACTTGTGCTGCCCTGATAGACCCAAGGGAACCCTACAAACTGACATCAGGAACCTGGACTGCTGAGTTTTCTTTCCCAGGGAAAATGGAAAAAGGATGTGCCCAGGGGCCCCTGGCCCTAGGCTGGGGCCTCACTGCAAAGAATCCTTATATCGAAGGATGGACCCCACACCGAAGTTGTCCCCACCTCAAACTTGTGCTGCCCTGATACACCCAAGGGAGCCCTACAAACTGACATCAGGAACCTGGACTGCTGAGTTTTTTTTCCCAGGGAAAATGGAAACAGGATGTGCCCAGGGGCCCCTGGCCCTGACTGCAAAAAATCCTTATATTGAAGGACGGACCCCACACCGAAGTTGTCCCCACCTCAAACTTGTGCTGCCCTGATAGACCCAAGGGAGCCCTACAAACTGACATCAGGAACCTGGACTGCTGAGTTTTCTTTCCCAGGGAAAATGGAAAAAGGATGTGCCCAGGGGCCTCTGGCCCTGGGCTGGGGCCCCACTACAAAAAAATCCTTATATTGAAGGATGGACCCCACACCGAAGTTGTCCCCACCTCACACTTGTGCTGCCCTGATACACCCCAGGGAGCCCTAAAAACTGACATCAGGAACCTGGACTGCTGAGTTTTCTTTCCCAGGGAAACTGGAAAAAGGATGTGCCCAGGGGCCCCTGGCACTCGGCCCCTGGCCCTGATAGCAAAAAATCCTTATATCGAAGGATGGACCCCACACCGAAGTTGTCCCCACCTCAAACTTGTGCTGCCCTGATACACCCAAGGGAGCCCTACAAACTGACATCAGGAACCTGGACTGCTGAGTTTCTTTCCCAGGGAAAATGGAAAAAGGATGTGCCCAGGGGCCCCTGGCCCTTGGCTGCAGCCTCTCTGCAAAGAATCCTTATATCGAAGGATGGACACCACACCGAAGATGTCCCCACCTCTAACTTGTGCTGCCCTGATACACCCAAGGGAGCCCTACAAACTGACATCAGGAACCTGGACTGCTGAGTTTTCTTTCCCAGGGAAAATGATAAAAGGGTGTGCCCAGGGGTCCCTGGCCCTGACTGCAAAAAATCCTTATATCGAAGGATGGACCCCACACCGAAGTTGTCCCCACCTCAAACTTGTGCTGCCCTGATAGACCCAAGGGAGCCCTACAAACTGACATCAGGAACCTGGACTACTGAGTTTTCTTTCCCAGGGAAAATGGAAAAAGGATGTGCCCAGGGGCCCCCTGGCCCTGGGCCCCTGGCCCTGACGGCAAAATATCCTTATATCGAAGGATGGACCCCACACCGAAGTTGTCCCCACCTCAAACTTGTGCTGCCCTGATAGACCCAAGGGAGCCCTACAAACTGACATCAGGAACCTGGACTGCTGAGTTTTCTTTCCCAGGGAAAATGGAAAAAGGATGTGCCCAGGGGCCTCTGGCCGTGGGCTGGGGCCTCACTACAAAAAATCCTTATATCGAAGGATGGACCCCACACCGAAGTTGTCCCCACCTCACACTTGTGCTGCCCTGATAGACCCAAGGGAGCCCTAGAAACGGACATCAGGAACCTGGACTGCTGAGTTTTCTTTCCCAGGGAAAATGGAAAAAGGATGTGCCCAGGGGCCTCTGGCCCTGACTGCAAAAAATCCTTATATCGAAGGATGGACCCCACACTGAAGTTGTCCCCACCTCAAACTTGTGCTGCCCTGATAGACCCAAGGGAGCCCTACAAACTGACATCAGGAACCTGGACTGCTGAGTTTTCTTTCCCAGGGAAAATGGAAAAAGGATGTGCCCAGGGGCCCCTGGGCCTGACTGCAAAAAATCCTTATATCGAAGGATGGACCCCACACCGAAGTTGTCCCCACCTCAAACTTGTGCTGCCCTGATAGACCGAAGGGAGCCCTACAAACTGACATCAGGAACCTGAACTGCTGAATTTTCTTTCCCAGGGAAAATGGAAAAAGGATGTGCCCAGGGGCCCCTGGCCCTGACTGCAAAAAATCCTTATATCGAAGGATGGACCCCACACTGAAGTTGTCCCCACCTCAAACTTGTGCTGCCCTGATAGACCCAAGGGAGCCCTACAAACTGACATCAGGAACTTGGACTGCTGAGTTTTCTTTCCCAGGGAAAATGGAAAAAGGTTGTGCCCAGGGGCCCCTGGACCTGGGCTGGGGCCTCATTGCAAAAAATCCTTATATCGAAGGATGGACCCCACACCGAAGTTGTCCCCACCTCAAACTTGTGCTGCCCTGATAGAACCAAGGGAACGCTACAAACTGACATCAGGAACCTGGACTGCTGAGTTTTCTTTCCCAGGGAAAATGGAAAAAGGATGTGCCCAGGGGCCCCCTGGCCCTGGGCCCCTGGCCCTGACTGCAAAATATCCTTATATCGAAGGATGGACCCCACACCGAAGTTGTCCCCACCTCAAACTTGTGCTGCCCTGATAGACCCAAGGGAGCCCTACAAACTGACATCAGCAACCTGGACTGCTGAGTTTTCTTTCCCAGGGAAAATGGAAAAAGGATGTGCCCAGGGGCCCCTGGCCCTGACTGCAAAAAATCCTTATATCGAAGGATGGACCCCACACCGAATTTGTCCCCACCTGAAACTTGGGCTGCCCTGATACACCCAAGGGAGCCCTACAAACTGACATCAGGAACCTGGACTGCTGAGTTTTCTTTCCCAGGGAAAATGGAAAAAGGATGTGCCCAGGGGTCCCTGGCCCTGACTGCAAAAAATCCTTATATCGAAGGATGGACCCCACACCGAAGTTGTCCCCACCTCAAACTTGTGCTGCCCTGATAGACCCAAGGGAGCCCTACAAACTGACATCAGGAACTTGGACTGCTGAGTTTTCTTTCCCAGGGAAAATGGAAAAAGGTTGTGCCCAGGGGCCCCTGGACCTGGGCTGGGGCCTCATTGCAAAGAATCCTTATATCGAAGGATGGACCCCACACCGAAGTTGTCCCCACCTCAAACTTGTGCTGCCCTGATAGACCCAAGGGAGCCCTACAAACTGACATCAGGAACCTGGACTGCTGAGTTTTCTTTCCCAGGGAAAATGGAAAAAGGATGTGCCCAGGGGCCTCTGGCCGTGGGCTGGGGCCTCACTACAAAAAATCCTTATATCGAAGGATGGACCCCACACCGAAGTTGTCCACACCTCACACTTGTGCTGCCCTGATAGACCCAAGGAACCCTACAAACTGACATCAGGAACCTGGACTGCTGAGTTTTCTTTCCCAGGGGAAATGGAAAAAGGATGTGCCCAGGGGCCCCTGGCCCTGGGCTGGGGCCTAACTGCAAAGAATCCTTATATCGAAGGATGCACCCCACACCGAAGTTGTCCCCACCTCACACTTGTGCTGCCCTGATACACCCAAGAGAGCCCTACAAACTGACATAAGGAACTTGGACTGCTGAGTTTTCTTTCCCAGGGAAAATGGAAAAAGGATGTGCCCAGGGGCCCCTGGCCCTGACAGCAAAAAATCCTTATATCGAAGGATGCACCCCACACCGAAGTTGTCCCCACCTCAAACTTGTGCTGCCCTGATAGACCCAAGGGAACCCTACAAACTGACATCAGGAACCTGGACTGCTGAGTTTTCTTTCCCAGGGAAAATGGAAAAAGGATGTGCCCAGAGGCCCCTGGCCCTGGGCTGGGGCCTCACTGCAAAGAATCCTTATATCGAAGGATGGACCCCACACCGAAGTTGTCCCAACCTCAAACTTGTGCTGCCCTGATAGACCCAAGGGAGCCCTACAAACTGACATCAGGAACCTGGACTGCTGAGTTTTCTTTCCCAGGGAAAATGGAAAAAGGATGTGCCCAGGGGCCCCTGGCCCTGACTGCAAAAAATCCTTATATTGAAGGACGGACCCCACACCGAAGTTGTCCCCACCTCAAACTTGTGCTGCCCTGATAGACCCAAGGGAGCCCTACAAACTGACATCAGGAACCTGGACTGCTGAGTTTGCTTTCCCAGGGAAAATGGAAAAAGGATGTGCCCAGGGGCCCCTGGCACTCGGCCCCTGGCCCTGACAGCAAAAAATCCTTATATCGAAGGATGGACCCCACACCGAATTTGTCCCCACCTCAAACTTGTGCTGCCCTGATACACCCAAGGGAGCCCTACAAACTGACATCAGGAACCTGGACTGCTGAGTTTTCTTTCCCAGGGAAAATGGAAAAATGATGTGCCCAGGGTCCCCTGGCCCTTGGCTGGAGCCTCTCTGCAAAGAATCCTTATATCGAAGGATGGACACCACACCGAAGATGTCCCCACCTCTAACTTGTGCTGCCCTGATACACCCAAGGGAGCCCTACAAACTGACATCAGGAACCTGGACTGCTGAGTTTTCTTTCCCAGGGAAAATGATAAAAGGGTGTGCCCAGGGGCCCCTGGCCCTGACTGCAAAAAATCCTTATATCGAAGGATGGACCCCACACCGAAGTTGTCCCCACCTCAAACTTGTGCTGCCCTGATAGACCCAAGGGAGCCCTACAAACTGACATCAGGAACCTGGACTACTGAGTTTTCTTTCCCAGGGAAAATGGAAAAAGGATGTGCCCAGGGGCCCCTGGCCCTGACTGCAAAAAATCCTTATATCGAAGGATGGACCCCACACCGAAGTTGTCCCCACCTCAAACTTGTGCTGCCCTGATAGACCCAAGGGAGCCCTACAAACTGACATCAGGAACCTGGACTGCTGAGTTTTCTTTCCCAGGGAAAATGGAAAAAGGATGTGCCCAGGGGCCCCTGGCCCTGGGCTGGGGCCTCACTGCAAAGAATCCTTATATCGAAGGATGCACCCCACACCGAAGTTGTCCCCACCTCAAACTTGTGCTGCCCTGATAGACCCAAGGGAACCCTACAAACTGACATCAGGAACCTGGACTGCTGAGTTTTCTTTCCCAGGGAAAATGGAAAAAGGATGTGCCCAGAGGCCCCTGGCCCCGGGCTGGGGCCTCACTGCAAAGAATCCTTATATCGAAGGATGGACCCCACACCGAAGTTGTCCCAACCTCAAACTTGTGCTGCCCTGATAGACCCAAGGGAGCCCTACAAACTGACATCAGGAACCTGGACTGCTGAGTTTTCTTTCCCAGGGAAAATGGAAAAAGGATGTGCCCAGGGGCCCCTGGCCCTGACTGCAAAAAATCCTTATATTGAAGGACGGACCCCACACCGAAGTTGTCCCCACCTAAAACTTGTGCTGCCCTGATAGACCCAAGGGAGCCCTACAAACTGACATCAGGAACCTGGACTGCTGAGTTTGCTTTCCCAGGGAAAATGGAAAAAGGATGTGCCCAGGGGCCCCTGGCACTCGGCCCCTGGCCCTGACAGCAAAAAATCCTTATATCGAAGGATGGACCCCACACCGAATTTGTCCCCACCTCAAACTTGTGCTGCCCTGATACACCCAAGGGAGCCCTACAAACTGACATCAGGAACCTGGACTGCTGAGTTTTCTTTCCCAGGGAAAATGGAAAAATGATGTGCCCAGGGTCCCCTGGCCCTTGGCTGGAGCCTCTCTGCAAAGAATCCTTATATCGAAGGATGGACCCCACACCGAAGATGTCCCCACCTCTAACTTGTGCTGCCCTGATACACCCAAGGGAGCCCTACAAACTGACATCAGGAACCTGGACTGCTGAGTTTTCTTTCCCAGGGAAAATGATAAAAGGGTGTGCCCAGGGGCCCCTGGCCCTGACTGCAAAAAATCCTTATATCGAAGGATGGACCCCACACCGAAGTTGTCCCCACCTCAAACTTGTGCTGCCCTGATAGACCCAAGGGAGCCCTACAAACTGACATCAGGAACCTGGACTACTGAGTTTTCTTTCCCAGGGAAAATGGAAAAAGGATCTGCCCAGGGGCCCCTGGCCCTGACTGCAAAAAATCCTTATATCGAAGGATGGACCCCACACCGAAGTTGTCCCCACCTCAAACTTGTGCTGCCCTGATAGACCCAAGGGAGCCCTACAAACTGACATCAGCAACCTGGACTGCTGAGTTTTCTTTCCCAGGGAAAATGGAAAAAGGATGTGCCCAGGGGCCCCTGGCCCTGACTGCAAAAAATCCTTATATCGAAGGGTGGACCCCACACCGAAGTTGTCCCCACCTCAAACTTGTGCTGCCCTGATAGACCCAAGGGAGCCCTACAAACTGACATCAGGAACCTGGACTGCTGAGTTTTCTTTCCCAGGGAAAATGGAAAAAGGATGTGCCCAGGGGCCCCTGGCCCTGGGCTGGGGCCTCACTGCAAAGAATCCTTATATCGAAGGATGCACCCCACACCGAAGTTGTCCCCACCTCAAACTTGTGCTGCCCTGATAGACCCAAGGGAGCCCTACAAACTGACATCAGGAACCTGGACTGCTGAGTTTTCTTTCCCAGGGAAAATGGAAAAAGGATGTGCCCAGGGGCCCCTGGCCCTGACTGCAAAAAATCCTTATATCGAAGGATGGACCCCACACCGAAGTTGTCCCCACCTCAAACTTGTGCTGCCCTGATAGACGCAAGGGAACCCTACAAACTGACATCAGGAACCTGGACTGCTGAGTTTTCTTTCCCAGGGAAAATGGAAAAAGGATGTGCCCAGGGGCCCCTGGCCCTAGGCTGGGGCCTCACTTCAAAAAATCCTTATATCGAAGGATGGACCCCACACCGAAGTTGTCCCCACCTCAAACTTGTGCTGCCCTGATAGACCCAAGGGAGCCCTACAAACTGACATCAGGAACCTGGACTGCTGAGTTTTTTTTCCCAGGGAAAATGGAAACAGGATGTGCCCAGGGGCCCCTGGCCCTGACTGCAAAAAATCCTTATATTGAAGGACGGACCCCACACCGAAGTTGTCCCCACCTCAAACTTGTGCTGCCCTGATAGACCCAAGGGAGCCCTACAAACTGACATCAGCAACCTGGACTGCTGAGTTTTCTTTCCCAGGGAAAATGGAAAAAGGATGTGCCCAGGGGCCTCTGGCCCTGGGCTGGGGCCCCACTACAAAAAAATCCTTATATTGAAGGATGGACCCCACACCGAAGTTGTCCCCACCTCACACTTGTGCTGCCCTGATACACCCCAGGGAGCCTTAAAAACTGACATCAGGAACCTGGACTGCTGAGTTTTCTTTCCCAGGGAAAATGGAAAAAGGATGTGCCCAGGGGCCCCTGGCACTCGGCCCCTGGCCCTGACATCAAAAAATCCTTATATCGAAGGATGGACCCCACACCGAAGTTGTCCCCACCTCAAACTTGTGCTGCCCTGATAGACCCAAGGGAGCCCTACAAACTGACATCAGGAACCTGGAATGCTGAGTTTCTTTCCCAGGGAAAATGGAAAAAGGATGTGCCCAGGGGCCCCTGGCCCTTGGCTGGAGCCTCTCTGCAAAGAATCCTTATATCGAAGGATGGACACCACACCGAAGATGTCCCCACCTCAAACTTGTGCTGCCCTGATAGACCCAAGGGAGCCCTACAAACTGACATCAGGAACCTGGACTGCTGAGTTTTCTTTCCCAGGGAAAATGATAAAAGGGTGTGCCCAGGGGTCCCTGGCCCTGACTGCAAAAAATCCTTATATCGAAGGATGGACCCCACACCGAAGTTGTCCCCACCTCAAACTTGTGCTGCCCTGATAGACCCAAGGGAGCCCTACAAACTGACATCAGGAACCTGGACTACTGAGTTTTCTTTCCCAGGGAAAATGGAAAAAGGATGTGCCCAGGGGCCCCCTGGCCCTGGGCCCCTGGCCCTGACTGCAAAATATCCTTATATCGAAGGATGGACCCCACACCGAAGTTGTCCCCACCTCAAACTTGTGCTGCCCTGATAGACCCAAGGGAGCCCTACAAACTGACATCAGGAACCTGGACTGCTGAGTTTTCTTTCCCAGGGAAAATGGAAAAAGGTTGTGCCCAGGGGCCCCTGGACCTGGGCTGGGGCCTCATTGCAAAAAATCCTTATATCGAAGGATGGACCCCACACCGAAGTTGTCCCCACCTCAAACTTGTGCTGCCCTGATAGAACCAAGGGAACGCTACAAACTGACATCAGGAACCTGGACTGCTGAGTTTTCTTTCCCAGGGAAAATGGAAAAAGGATGTGCCCAGGGGCCCCCTGGCCCTGGGCCCCTGGCCCTGACTGCAAAATATCCTTATATCGAAGGATGGACCCCACACCGAAGTTGTCCCCACCTCAAACTTGTGCTGCCCTGATAGACCCAAGGGAGCCCTACAAACTGACATCAGCAACCTGGACTGCTGAGTTTTCTTTCCCAGGGAAAATGGAAAAAGGATGTGCCCAGGGGCCCCTGGCCCTGACTGCAAAAAATCCTTATATCGAAGGATGGACCCCACACCGAATTTGTCCCCACCTGAAACTTGGGCTGCCCTGATACACCCAAGGGAGCCCTACAAACTGACATCAGGAACCTGGACTGCTGAGTTTTCTTTCCCAGGGAAAATGGAAAAAGGATGTGCCCAGGGGTCCCTGGCCCTGACTGCAAAAAATCCTTATATCGAAGGATGGACCCCACACCGAAGTTGTCCCCACCTCAAACTTGTGCTGCCCTGATAGACCCAAGGGAGCCCTACAAACTGACATCAGGAACTTGGACTGCTGAGTTTTCTTTCCCAGGGAAAATGGAAAAAGGTTGTGCCCAGGGGCCCCTGGACCTGGGCTGGGGCCTCATTGCAAAGAATCCTTATATCGAAGGATGGACCCCACACCGAAGTTGTCCCCACCTCAAACTTGTGCTGCCCTGATAGACCCAAGGGAGCCCTACAAACTGACATCAGGAACCTGGACTACTGAGTTTTCTTTCCCAGGGAAAATGGAAAAAGGATCTGCCCAGGGGCCCCTGGCCCTGACTGCAAAAAATCCTTATATCGAAGGATGGACCCCACACCGAAGTTGTCCCCACCTCAAACTTGTGCTGCCCTGATAGACCCAAGGGAGCCCTACAAACTGACATCAGCAACCTGGACTGCTGAGTTTTCTTTCCCAGGGAAAATGGAAAAAGGATGTGCCCAGGGGCCCCTGGCCCTGACTGCAAAAAATCCTTATATCGAAGGGTGGACCCCACACCGAAGTTGTCCCCACCTCAAACTTGTGCTGCCCTGATAGACCCAAGGGAGCCCTACAAACTGACATCAGGAACCTGGACTGCTGAGTTTTCTTTCCCAGGGAAAATGGAAAAAGGATGTGCCCAGGGGCCCCTGGCCCTGGGCTGGGGCCTCACTGCAAAGAATCCTTATATCGAAGGATGCACCCCACACCGAAGTTGTCCCCACCTCAAACTTGTGCTGCCCTGATAGACCCAAGGGAGCCCTACAAACTGACATCAGGAACCTGGACTGCTGAGTTTTCTTTCCCAGGGAAAATGGAAAAAGGATGTGCCCAGGGGCCCCTGGCCCTGACTGCAAAAAATCCTTATATCGAAGGATGGACCCCACACCGAAGTTGTCCCCACCTCAAACTTGTGCTGCCCTGATAGACGCAAGGGAACCCTACAAACTGACATCAGGAACCTGGACTGCTGAGTTTTCTTTCCCAGGGAAAATGGAAAAAGGATGTGCCCAGGGGCCCCTGGCCCTAGGCTGGGGCCTCACTTCAAAAAATCCTTATATCGAAGGATGGACCCCACACCGAAGTTGTCCCCACCTCAAACTTGTGCTGCCCTGATAGACCCAAGGGAGCCCTACAAACTGACATCAGGAACCTGGACTGCTGAGTTTTTTTTCCCAGGGAAAATGGAAACAGGATGTGCCCAGGGGCCCCTGGCCCTGACTGCAAAAAATCCTTATATTGAAGGACGGACCCCACACCGAAGTTGTCCCCACCTCAAACTTGTGCTGCCCTGATAGACCCAAGGGAGCCCTACAAACTGACATCAGCAACCTGGACTGCTGAGTTTTCTTTCCCAGGGAAAATGGAAAAAGGATGTGCCCAGGGGCCTCTGGCCCTGGGCTGGGGCCCCACTACAAAAAAATCCTTATATTGAAGGATGGACCCCACACCGAAGTTGTCCCCACCTCACACTTGTGCTGCCCTGATACACCCCAGGGAGCCTTAAAAACTGACATCAGGAACCTGGACTGCTGAGTTTTCTTTCCCAGGGAAAATGGAAAAAGGATGTGCCCAGGGGCCCCTGGCACTCGGCCCCTGGCCCTGACATCAAAAAATCCTTATATCGAAGGATGGACCCCACACCGAAGTTGTCCCCACCTCAAACTTGTGCTGCCCTGATAGACCCAAGGGAGCCCTACAAACTGACATCAGGAACCTGGAATGCTGAGTTTCTTTCCCAGGGAAAATGGAAAAAGGATGTGCCCAGGGGCCCCTGGCCCTTGGCTGGAGCCTCTCTGCAAAGAATCCTTATATCGAAGGATGGACACCACACCGAAGATGTCCCCACCTCAAACTTGTGCTGCCCTGATAGACCCAAGGGAGCCCTACAAACTGACATCAGGAACCTGGACTGCTGAGTTTTCTTTCCCAGGGAAAATGATAAAAGGGTGTGCCCAGGGGTCCCTGGCCCTGACTGCAAAAAATCCTTATATCGAAGGATGGACCCCACACCGAAGTTGTCCCCACCTCAAACTTGTGCTGCCCTGATAGACCCAAGGGAGCCCTACAAACTGACATCAGGAACCTGGACTACTGAGTTTTCTTTCCCAGGGAAAATGGAAAAAGGATGTGCCCAGGGGCCCCCTGGCCCTGGGCCCCTGGCCCTGACTGCAAAATATCCTTATATCGAAGGATGGACCCCACACCGAAGTTGTCCCCACCTCAAACTTGTGCTGCCCTGATAGACCCAAGGGAGCCCTACAAACTGACATCAGGAACCTGGACTGCTGAGTTTTCTTTCCCAGGGAAAATGGAAAAAGGTTGTGCCCAGGGGCCCCTGGACCTGGGCTGGGGCCTCATTGCAAAAAATCCTTATATCGAAGGATGGACCCCACACCGAAGTTGTCCCCACCTCAAACTTGTGCTGCCCTGATAGAACCAAGGGAACGCTACAAACTGACATCAGGAACCTGGACTGCTGAGTTTTCTTTCCCAGGGAAAATGGAAAAAGGATGTGCCCAGGGGCCCCCTGGCCCTGGGCCCCTGGCCCTGACTGCAAAATATCCTTATATCGAAGGATGGACCCCACACCGAAGTTGTCCCCACCTCAAACTTGTGCTGCCCTGATAGACCCAAGGGAGCCCTACAAACTGACATCAGCAACCTGGACTGCTGAGTTTTCTTTCCCAGGGAAAATGGAAAAAGGATGTGCCCAGGGGCCCCTGGCCCTGACTGCAAAAAATCCTTATATCGAAGGATGGACCCCACACCGAATTTGTCCCCACCTGAAACTTGGGCTGCCCTGATACACCCAAGGGAGCCCTACAAACTGACATCAGGAACCTGGACTGCTGAGTTTTCTTTCCCAGGGAAAATGGAAAAAGGATGTGCCCAGGGGTCCCTGGCCCTGACTGCAAA
This sequence comes from Lonchura striata, assembly GCF_050655825.1. Lineage (NCBI taxonomy): Eukaryota > Metazoa > Chordata > Aves > Passeriformes > Estrildidae > Lonchura > Lonchura striata. Next base: position 7,512,295 of record NC_140733.1, on the reverse strand, counting down.
AAATCCTTATATCGAAGGATGGACCCCACACCGAAGTTGTCCCCACCTCAAACTTGTGCTGCCCTGATAGACCCAAGGGAGCCCTACAAACTGACATCAGGAACTTGGACTGCTGAGTTTTCTTTCCCAGGGAAAATGGAAAAAGGTTGTGCCCAGGGGCCCCTGGACCTGGGCTGGGGCCTCATTGCAAAGAATCCTTATATCGAAGGATGGACCCCACACCGAAGTTGTCCCCACCTCAAACTTGTGCTGCCCTGATAGACCCAAGGGAGCCCTACAAACTGACATCAGGAACCTGGACTGCTGAGTTTTCTTTCCCAGGGAAAATGGAAAAAGGATGTGCCCAGGGGCCTCTGGCCGTGGGCTGGGGCCTCACTACAAAAAATCCTTATATCGAAGGATGGACCCCACACCGAAGTTGTCCACACCTCACACTTGTGCTGCCCTGATAGACCCAAGGAACCCTACAAACTGACATCAGGAACCTGGACTGCTGAGTTTTCTTTCCCAGGGGAAATGGAAAAAGGATGTGCCCAGGGGCCCCTGGCCCTGGGCTGGGGCCTAACTGCAAAGAATCCTTATATCGAAGGTAGCACCCCACACCGAAGTTGTCCCCACCTCACACTTGTGCTGCCCTGATACACCCAAGAGAGCCCTACAAACTGACATAAGGAACTTGGACTGCTGAGTTTTCTTTCCCAGGGAAAATGGAAAAAGGATGTGCCCAGGGGCCCCTGGCCCTGACAGCAAAAAATCCTTATATCGAAGGATGCACCCCACACCGAAGTTGTCCCCACCTCAAACTTGTGCTGCCCTGATAGACCCAAGGGAACCCTACAAACTGACATCAGGAACCTGGACTGCTGAGTTTTCTTTCCCAGGGAAAATGGAAAAAGGATGTGCCCAGAGGCCCCTGGCCCTGGGCTGGGGCCTCACTGCAAAGAATCCTTATATCGAAGGATGGACCCCACACCGAAGTTGTCCCAACCTCAAACTTGTGCTGCCCTGATAGACCCAAGGGAGCCCTACAAACTGACATCAGGAACCTGGACTGCTGAGTTTTCTTTCCCAGGGAAAATGGAAAAAGGATGTGCCCAGGGGCCCCTGGCCCTGACTGCAAAAAATCCTTATATTGAAGGACGGACCCCACACCGAAGTTGTCCCCACCTCAAACTTGTGCTGCCCTGATAGACCCAAGGGAGCCCTACAAACTGACATCAGGAACCTGGACTGCTGAGTTTGCTTTCCCAGGGAAAATGGAAAAAGGATGTGCCCAGGGGCCCCTGGCACTCGGCCCCTGGCCCTGACAGCAAAAAATCCTTATATCGAAGGATGGACCCCACACCGAATTTGTCCCCACCTCAAACTTGTGCTGCCCTGATACACCCAAGGGAGCCCTACAAACTGACATCAGGAACCTGGACTGCTGAGTTTTCTTTCCCAGGGAAAATGGAAAAATGATGTGCCCAGGGTCCCCTGGCCCTTGGCTGGAGCCTCTCTGCAAAGAATCCTTATATCGAAGGATGGACACCACACCGAAGATGTCCCCACCTCTAACTTGTGCTGCCCTGATACACCCAAGGGAGCCCTACAAACTGACATCAGGAACCTGGACTGCTGAGTTTTCTTTCCCAGGGAAAATGATAAAAGGGTGTGCCCAGGGGCCCCTGGCCCTGACTGCAAAAAATCCTTATATCGAAGGATGGACCCCACACCGAAGTTGTCCCCACCTCAAACTTGTGCTGCCCTGATAGACCCAAGGGAGCCCTACAAACTGACATCAGGAACCTGGACTACTGAGTTTTCTTTCCCAGGGAAAATGGAAAAAGGATGTGCCCAGGGGCCCCTGGCCCTGACTGCAAAAAATCCTTATATCGAAGGATGGACCCCACACCGAATTTGTCCCCACCTCAAACTTGTGCTGCCCTGATAGACCCAAGGGAGCCCTACAAACTGACATCAGGAACCTGGACTGCTGAGTTTTCTTTCCCAGGGAAAATGGAAAAAGGATGTGCCCAGGGGCCCCTGGCCCTGGGCTGGGGCCTCACTGCAAAGAATCCTTATATCGAAGGATGCACCCCACACCGAAGTTGTCCCCACCTCAAACTTGTGCTGCCCTGATAGACCCAAGGGAACCCTACAAACTGACATCAGGAACCTGGACTGCTGAGTTTTCTTTCCCAGGGAAAATGGAAAAAGGATGTGCCCAGAGGCCCCTGGCCCCGGGCTGGGGCCTCACTGCAAAGAATCCTTATATCGAAGGATGGACCCCACACCGAAGTTGTCCCAACCTCAAACTTGTGCTGCCCTGATAGACCCAAGGGAGCCCTACAAACTGACATCAGGAACCTGGACTGCTGAGTTTTCTTTCCCAGGGAAAATGGAAAAAGGATGTGCCCAGGGGCCCCTGGCCCTGACTGCAAAAAATCCTTATATTGAAGGACGGACCCCACACCGAAGTTGTCCCCACCTAAAACTTGTGCTGCCCTGATAGACCCAAGGGAGCCCTACAAACTGACATCAGGAACCTGGACTGCTGAGTTTGCTTTCCCAGGGAAAATGGAAAAAGGATGTGCCCAGGGGCCCCTGGCACTCGGCCCCTGGCCCTGACAGCAAAAAATCCTTATATCGAAGGATGGACCCCACACCGAATTTGTCCCCACCTCAAACTTGTGCTGCCCTGATACACCCAAGGGAGCCCTACAAACTGACATCAGGAACCTGGACTGCTGAGTTTTCTTTCCCAGGGAAAATGGAAAAATGATGTGCCCAGGGTCCCCTGGCCCTTGGCTGGAGCCTCTCTGCAAAGAATCCTTATATCGAAGGATGGACCCCACACCGAAGATGTCCCCACCTCTAACTTGTGCTGCCCTGATACACCCAAGGGAGCCCTACAAACTGACATCAGGAACCTGGACTGCTGAGTTTTCTTTCCCAGGGAAAATGATAAAAGGGTGTGCCCAGGGGCCCCTGGCCCTGACTTCAAAAAATCCTTATATCGAAGGATGGACCCCACACCGAAGTTGTCCCCACCTCAAACTTGTGCTGCCCTGATAGACCCAAGGGAGCCCTACAAACTGACATCAGGAACCTGGACTACTGAGTTTTCTTTCCCAGGGAAAATGGAAAAAGGATCTGCCCAGGGGCCCCTGGCCCTGACTGCAAAAAATCCTTATATCGAAGGATGGACCCCACACCGAAGTTGTCCCCACCTCAAACTTGTGCTGCCCTGATAGACCCAAGGGAGCCCTACAAACTGACATCAGCAACCTGGACTGCTGAGTTTTCTTTCCCAGGGAAAATGGAAAAAGGATGTGCCCAGGGGCCCCTGGCCCTGACTGCAAAAAATCCTTATATCGAAGGGTGGACCCCACACCGAAGTTGTCCCCACCTCAAACTTGTGCTGCCCTGATAGACCCAAGGGAGCCCTACAAACTGACATCAGGAACCTGGACTGCTGAGTTTTCTTTCCCAGGGAAAATGGAAAAAGGATGTGCCCAGGGGCCCCTGGCCCTGGGCTGGGGCCTCACTGCAAAGAATCCTTATATCGAAGGATGCACCCCACACCGAAGTTGTCCCCACCTCAAACTTGTGCTGCCCTGATAGACCCAAGGGAGCCCTACAAACTGACATCAGGAACCTGGACTGCTGAGTTTTCTTTCCCAGGGAAAATGGAAAAAGGATGTGCCCAGGGGCCCCTGGCCCTGACTGCAAAAAATCCTTATATCGAAGGATGGACCCCACACCGAAGTTGTCCCCACCTCAAACTTGTGCTGCCCTGATAGACGCAAGGGAACCCTACAAACTGACATCAGGAACCTGGACTGCTGAGTTTTCTTTCCCAGGGAAAATGGAAAAAGGATGTGCCCAGGGGCCCCTGGCCCTAGGCTGGGGCCTCACTTCAAAAAATCCTTATATCGAAGGATGGACCCCACACCGAAGTTGTCCCCACCTCAAACTTGTGCTGCCCTGATAGACCCAAGGGAGCCCTACAAACTGACATCAGGAACCTGGACTGCTGAGTTTTTTTTCCCAGGGAAAATGGAAACAGGATGTGCCCAGGGGCCCCTGGCCCTGACTGCAAAAAATCCTTATATTGAAGGACGGACCCCACACCGAAGTTGTCCCCACCTCAAACTTGTGCTGCCCTGATAGACCCAAGGGAGCCCTACAAACTGACATCAGCAACCTGGACTGCTGAGTTTTCTTTCCCAGGGAAAATGGAAAAAGGATGTGCCCAGGGGCCTCTGGCCCTGGGCTGGGGCCCCACTACAAAAAAATCCTTATATTGAAGGATGGACCCCACACCGAAGTTGTCCCCACCTCACACTTGTGCTGCCCTGATACACCCCAGGGAGCCTTAAAAACTGACATCAGGAACCTGGACTGCTGAGTTTTCTTTCCCAGGGAAAATGGAAAAAGGATGTGCCCAGGGGCCCCTGGCACTCGGCCCCTGGCCCTGACATCAAAAAATCCTTATATCGAAGGATGGACCCCACACCGAAGTTGTCCCCACCTCAAACTTGTGCTGCCCTGATAGACCCAAGGGAGCCCTACAAACTGACATCAGGAACCTGGAATGCTGAGTTTCTTTCCCAGGGAAAATGGAAAAAGGATGTGCCCAGGGGCCCCTGGCCCTTGGCTGGAGCCTCTCTGCAAAGAATCCTTATATCGAAGGATGGACACCACACCGAAGATGTCCCCACCTCAAACTTGTGCTGCCCTGATAGACCCAAGGGAGCCCTACAAACTGACATCAGGAACCTGGACTGCTGAGTTTTCTTTCCCAGGGAAAATGATAAAAGGGTGTGCCCAGGGGTCCCTGGCCCTGACTGCAAAAAATCCTTATATCGAAGGATGGACCCCACACCGAAGTTGTCCCCACCTCAAACTTGTGCTGCCCTGATAGACCCAAGGGAGCCCTACAAACTGACATCAGGAACCTGGACTACTGAGTTTTCTTTCCCAGGGAAAATGGAAAAAGGATGTGCCCAGGGGCCCCCTGGCCCTGGGCCCCTGGCCCTGACTGCAAAATATCCTTATATCGAAGGATGGACCCCACACCGAAGTTGTCCCCACCTCAAACTTGTGCTGCCCTGATAGACCCAAGGGAGCCCTACAAACTGACATCAGGAACCTGGACTGCTGAGTTTTCTTTCCCAGGGAAAATGGAAAAAGGATGTGCCCAGGGGCCTCTGGCCGTGGGCTGGGGCCTCACTACAAAAAATCCTTATATCGAAGGATGGACCCCACACCGAAGTTGTCCCCACCTCAAACTTGTGCTGCCCTGATAGACCCAAGGGAACCCTACAAACGGACATCAGGAACCTGGACTGCTGAGTTTTCTTTCCCAGGGAAAATGGAAAAAGGATGTGCCCAGGGGCCTCTGGCCCTGACTGCAAAAAATCCTTATATCGAAGGATGGACCCCACACTGAAGTTGTCCCCACCTCAAACTTGTGCTGCCCTGATAGACCCAAGGGAGCCCTACAAACTGACATCAGGAACCTGGACTGCTGAGTTTTCTTTCCCAGGGAAAATGGAAAAAGGATGTGCCCAGGGGCCCCTGGGCCTGACTGCAAAAAATCCTTATATCGAAGGATGGACCCCACACCGAAGTTGTCCCCACCTCAAACTTGTGCTGCCCTGATAGACCGAAGGGAGCCCTACAAACTGACATGAGGAACCTGAACTGCTGAGTTTTCTTTCCCAGGGAAAATGGAAAAAGGATGTGCCCAGGGGCCCCTGGCCCTGACTGCAAAAAATCCTTATATCGAAGGATGGACCCCACACTGAAGTTGTCCCCACCTCAAACTTGTGCTGCCCTGATAGACCCAAGGGAGCCCTACAAACTGACATCAGGAACTTGGACTGCTGAGTTTTCTTTCCCAGGGAAAATGGAAAAAGGTTGTGCCCAGGGGCCCCTGGACCTGGGCTGGGGCCTCATTGCAAAAAATCATTATATCGAAGGATGGACCCCACACCGAAGTTGTCCCCACCTCAAACTTGTGCTGCCCTGATAGACCCAAGGGAGCCCTACAAACTGACATCAGGAACCTGGACTGCTGAGTTTTCTTTCCCAGGGAAAATGGAAAAAGGATGTGCCCAGGGGCCCCCTGGCCCTGGGCCCCTGGCCCTGACTGCAAAATATCCTTATATCGAAGGATGGACCCCACACCGAATTTGTCCCCACCTCAAACTTGTGCTGCCCTGATAGACCCAAGGGAGCCCTACAAACTGACATCAGCAACCTGGACTGCTGAGTTTTCTTTCCCAGGGAAAATGGAAAAAGGATGTGCCCAGGGGTCCCTGGCCCTGACTGCAAAAAATCCTTATATCGAAGGATGGACCCCACACCGAAGTTGTCCCCACCTCAAACTTGTGCTGCCCTGATAGACCCAAGGGAGCCCTACAAACTGACATCAGGAACTTGGACTGCTGAGTTTTCTTTCCCAGGGAAAATGGAAAAAGGTTGTGCCCAGGGGCCCCTGGACCTGGGCTGGGGCCTCATTGCAAAGAATCCTTATATCGAAGGATGGACCCCACACCGAAGTTGTCCCCACCTCAAACTTGTGCTGCCCTGATAGACCCAAGCGAGCCCTACAAACTGACATCAGGAACCTGGACTGCTGAGTTTTCTTTCCCAGGGAAAATGGAAAAAGGATGTGCCCAGGGGCCTCTGGCCGTGGGCTGGGACCTAACTACAAAAAATCCTTATATCGAAGGATGGACCCCACACCGAAGTTGTCCACACCTCACACTTGTGCTGCCCTGATAGACCCAAGGAACCCTACAAATTGACATCAGGAACCTGGACTGCTGAGTTTTCTTTCCCAGGGGAAATGGAAAAAGGATGTGCCCAGGGGCCCCTGGCCCTGGGCTGGGGCCTAACTGCAAAGAGTCTTTATATCGAAGGATGGACCCCACACCGAAGTTGTCCCCACCTCACACTTGTGCTGCCCTGATACACCCAAGAGAGCCCTACAAACTGACATAAGGAACTTGGACTGCTGAGTTTTCTTTCCCAGGGAAAATGGAAAAAGGATGTGCCCAGGGGCCCCTGGCCCTGACTGCAAAAAATCCTTATATCGAAGGATGGACCCCACACCGAAGTTGTCCCCACCTCAAACTTGTGCTGCCCTGATACACCCAAGGGAGCCCTACAAACTGACATCAGGAACCTGGACTGCTGAGTTTTCTTTCCCAGGGAAAATGGAAAAAGGTTGTGCCCAGGGGCCCCTGGCCCTGAGCTAGGGCCTCACTGCAAAGAATCTTTATATCGAAGGATGGACCCCACACCGAAGTTGTCCCCACCTCAAACTTGTGCTGCCCTGATAGACCCAAGGGAGCCCTACAAACTGACATCAGGAACCTGGACTGCTGAGTTTTCTTTCCCAGGGAAAATGGAAAAAGGAGGTGCCCAGAGGCCCCTGGCGGTGGGCTGGGGCCTCACTGCAAAGAATCCTTATATCGAAGGATGGACCCCACACCGAAGTTGTCCCCACCTCAAACTTGTGCTGCCCTGATAGACGCAAGGGAGCCCTACAAACTGACATCAGGAACCTGGACTGCTGAGTTTTCTTTCCCAGGGAAAATGGAAAAAGGATGTGCCCAGGGGCTCCTGGCCCTGACTGCATAAAATCCTTATATCGAAGGATGGACCCCACACCGAAGTTGTCCCGACCTCACACTTGTGCTGCCCTGATAGACCCAAGGGAGCCCTACAAACTGACATCAGGAACCTGGACTGCTGAGTTTTCTTTCCCAGGGAAAATGGAAAAAGGATGTGCCCAGGGGCCCCTGGCCCTGACTGCAAAAAATCCTTATATCGAAGGATGGACCCCACACCGAATTTGTCCCCACCTCAAACTTGTGCTGCCCTGATAGAACCAAGGGAGCCCTACAAACTGACATCAGGAACTTGGACTGCTGAGTTTCTTTCCCAGGGAAAATGGAAAAAGGATGTGCCCAGGGGCCCCTGGCTCCGGGCTGGGGCCTCACTGCAAAGAATCCTTATATCGAAGGATGGACCCCACACCGAAGTTCTCCACACCTCAAACTTGTGCTGCCCTGATAGACCCAAGGGAGCCCTACAAACTGACATCAGGAACCTGGACTGCTGAGTTTGGTTTCCCAGGGAAAATGGAAAAAGGATGTGCCCAGGGGCCCCTGGCCCTGACTGCAAAAAATCCTTATATAGAAGGATGGACCCCACACCGAAGTTGTCCCCACCTCAAACTTGTGCTGCCCTGATAGACCCAAGGGAGCCCTACAAACTGACATCAGGAACCTGGACTGCTGAGTTTTCTTTCCCAGGGAAAATGGAAAAAGGATGTGCCCAGGGGCCTCTGGCCGTGGGCTGGTGCCTCACTACAAAAAATCCTTATATCGAAGGATGGACCCCACACCGAAGTTGTCCCCACCTCACACTTGTGCTGCCCTGATAGACCCAAGGGAACCCTACAAACTGACATCAGCAACCTGGACTGCTGAGTTTTCTTTCCCAGGGAAAATGGAAAAAGGATGTGCCCAGGGGCCTCTGGCCCTGACTGCAAAAAATCCTTATATCGAAGGATGGACCCCACATTTAAGTTGTCCCCACCTCAAACTTGTGCTGCCCTGATAGACCCAAGGGAGCCCTACAAACTGACATCAGGAACCTGGACTGCTGAGTTTTCTTTCCCAGGGAAAATGGAAAAAGGATGTGCCCAGGGGCCCCTGGCCCTGACTGCAAAATATCCTTATATCGAAGGATGGACCCCACACCGAAGTTGTCCCCACCTCAAACTTGTGCTGCCCTGATAGACCCAAGGGAGCCCTACAAACTGACATCAGGAACCTGGACTACTGAGTTTTCTTTCCCAGGGAAAATGGAAAAAGGATGTGCTCAGGGGCCCCTGGCCCTGACTGCAAAAAATCCTTATATCGAAGGATGGACCCCACACCGAAGTTGTCCCCACCTCAAACTTGTGCTGCCCTGATAGACCCAAGGGAGCCCTACAAACTGACATCAGGAACCTGGACTGCTGAGTTTTCTTTCCCAGGGAAAATGGAAAAAGGATGTGCCCAGGGTCCCCTGGCCCTGACTGCAAAAAATCCTTATATCGAAGGATGGACCCCACACCGAAGTTGTCCCCACCTCAAACTTGTGCTGCCCTGATAGACCCAAGGGAGCCCTACAAACTGACATCAGGAACTTGGACTGCTGAGTTTTCTTTCCCAGGGAAAATGGAAAAAGGTTGTGCCCAGGGGCCCCTGGACCTGGGCTGGGGCCTCATTGCAAAGAATCCTTATATCGAAGGATGGACCCCAGACAGAAGTTGTCCCCACCTCAAACTTGTGCTGCCCTGATAGACCCAAGGGAGCCCTACAAACTGACATCAGGAACCTGGACTGCTGAGTTTTCTTTCCCAGGGAAAATGAAAAAGGATGTGCCCAGGGGCCCCTGGCCCTGGACCCCGGGCCCTGACTGCAAAAAATCCTTATATCGAAGGATGGACCCCACAACGAAGTTGTCCCCACCTCAAACTTGTGCTGCCCTGATAGACCCAAGGGAGGCCTACAAACTGACATCAGCAACCTGGACTGCTGAGTTTTCTTTCCCAGGGAAAATGGAAAAAGGATGTGCCCAGGGGCCCATGGCCCTGACTGCAAAAAATCCTTATATCGAAGGATGGACCCCACACCAAAGTTGTCCCCACCTCGAACTTGGGCTGCCCTGATACACCCAAGGGAGCCCTACAAACTGACATCAGGAACCTGGACTGCTGAGTTTTCTTTCCCAGGGAAAATGATAAAAGGGTGTGCCCAGGGGCCCCTGGCCCTGGGCTGGGGCCTCACTGCAAAGAATCGTTATATCGAAGGATGGACCCCACACCGAAATTCTCCACACCTCAAACTTGTGCTGCCCTGATAGACCCAAGGGAGCCCTACAAACTGACATCAGGAACCTGGACTGCTGAGTTTCCTTTCCCAGGGAAAATGGAAAAAGGATGTGCCCAGGGGCCCCTGGCCCTGACTGCAAAAAATCCTTATATCGAAGGATGGACCCAACACCGAAATTGTCCCCACCTCAAACTTGTGCTGCCCTGATACACCCAAGGGAGCCCTACAAACTGACATCAGGAACCTGGACTGCTGAGTTTTCTTTCCCAGGGAAAATGATAAAAGGGTGTGCCCAGGGGCCTCTGGCCCTGACTGCAAAAAATCCTTATATCGAAGGATGGACCCCACACTGAAGTTGTCCCCACCTCAAACTTGTGCTGCCCTGATAGACCCAAGGGAGCCCTACAAACTGACATCAGGAACCTGGACTGCTGAGTTTTCTTTCCCAGGGAAAATGGAAAAAGGATGTGCCCAGGGGCCCCTGGACCTGGGCTGGGGCCTCATTGCAAAAAATCCATATATCGAAGGATGGACCCCACACCGAAGTTGTCCCCACCTCAAACTTGTGCTGCCCTGATAGACCCAAGGGAGCCCTACAAACTGACATCAGGAACCTGGACTGCTGAGTTTTCTTTCCCAGGGAAAATGGAAAAAGGATGTGCCCAGGGGCCCCTGTCCCTGACTGCAAAAAATCCTTATATCAAAGGATGGACCCCAAACCGAAGTTTTCCCCACCTCAAACTTGTGCTGCCCTGATAGACCCAAGGGAACGCTACAAACTGACATCAGGAACCTGGACTGCTGAGTTTGCTTTCCCAGGGAAAATGGAAAAAGGATGTGCCCAGGGGCCCCTGGCCCTGACTGCAAAAAATCCTTATATCGAAGGATGGACCCCACACCGAAGTTGTCCCCACCTCAAACTTGTGCTGCCCTGATAGACCCAAGGGAGCCCTACAAACTGACATCAGGAACCTGGACTGCTGAGTTTTCTTTCCCTGGGGAAATGGAAAAAGGATGTGCCCAGGGGCCCCTGGCCCTGACTGCAAAAAATCCTTATATAGAAGGATGGACCCCACACCGAAGTTGTCCCCACCTCAAACTTGTGCTGCCCTGATAGACCCAAGGGAGCCCTACAAACTGACATCAGGAACCTGGACTGCTGAGTTTTCTTTCCCAGGGAAAATGGAAAAAGGATGTGCCCAGGGGCCTCTGGCCGTGGGCTGGTGCCTCACTACAAAAAATCCTTATATCGAAGGATGGACCCCACACCGAAGTTGTCCCCACCTCACACTTGTGCTGCCCTGATAGACCCAAGGGAACCCTACAAACTGACATCAGCAACCTGGACTGCTGAGTTTTCTTTCCCAGGGAAAATGGAAAAAGGATGTGCCCAGGGGCCTCTGGCCCTGACTGCAAAAAATCCTTATATCGAAGGATGGACCCCACATTTAAGTTGTCCCCACCTCAAACTTGTGCTGCCCTGATAGACCCAAGGGAGCCCTACAAACTGACATCAGGAACCTGGACTGCTGAGTTTTCTTTCCCAGGGAAAATGGAAAAAGGATGTGCTCAGGGGCCCCTGGCCCTGACTGCAAAAAATCCTTATATCGAAGGATGGACCCCACACCGAAGTTGTCCCCACCTCAAACTTGTGCTGCCCTGATAGACCCAAGGGAGCCCTACAAACTGACATCAGGAACCTGGACTGCTGAGTTTTCTTTCCCAGGGAAAATGGAAAAAGGATGTGCCCAGGGTCCCCTGGCCCTGACTGCAAAAAATCCTTATATCGAAGGATGGACCCCACACCGAAGTTGTCCCCACCTCAAACTTGTGCTGCCCTGATAGACCCAAGGGAGCCCTACAAACTGACATCAGGAACTTGGACTGCTGAGTTTTCTTTCCCAGGGAAAATGGAAAAAGGTTGTGCCCAGGGGCCCCTGGACCTGGGCTGGGGCCTCATTGCAAAGAATCCTTATATCGAAGGATGGACCCCAGACAGAAGTTGTCCCCACCTCAAACTTGTGCTGCCCTGATAGACCCAAGGGAGCCCTACAAACTGACATCAGGAACCTGGACTGCTGAGTTTTCTTTCCCAGGGAAAATGGAAAAAGGATGTGCCCAGGGGCCCCTGGCCCTGGGCCCCTGGCCCTGACTGCAAAATATCCTTATATCGAAGGATGGACCCCACAACGAAGTTGTCCCCACCTCAAACTTGTGCTGCCCTGATAGACCCAAGGGAGGCCTACAAACTGACATCAGCAACCTGGACTGCTGAGTTTTCTTTCCCAGGGAAAATGGAAAAAGGATGTGCCCAGGGGCCCATGGCCCTGACTGCAAAAAATCCTTATATCGAAGGATGGACCCCACACCGAATTTGTCCCCACCTCGAACTTGGGCTGCCCTGATACACCCAAGGGAGCCCTACAAACTGACATCAGGAACCTGGACTGCTGAGTTTCTTTCCCAGGGAAAATGGAAAAAGGATGTGCCCAGGGGCCCCTGGCCCTGGGCTGGGGCCTCACTGCAAAGAATCGTTATATCGAAGGATGGACCCCACACCGAAATTCTCCACACCTCAAACTTGTGCTGCCCTGATAGACCCAAGGGAGCCCTACAAACTGACATCAGGAACCTGGACTGCTGAGTTTCCTTTCCCAGGGAAAATGGAAAAAGGATGTGCCCAGGGGCCCCTGGCCCTGACTGCAAAAAATCCTTATATCGAAGGATGGACCCAACACCGAAATTGTCCCCACCTCAAACTTGTGCTGCCCTGATACACCCAAGGGAGCCCTACAAACTGACATCAGGAACCTGGACTGCTGAGTTTTCTTTCCCAGGGAAAATGGAAAAAGGATGTGCCCAGGGGCCTCTGGCCCTGACTGCAAAAAATCCTTATATCGAAGGATGGACCCCACACTGAAGTTGTCCCCACCTCAAACTTGTGCTGCCCTGATAGACCCAAGGGAGCCCTACAAACTGACATCAGGAACCTGGACTGCTGAGTTTTCTTTCCCAGGGAAAATGGAAAAAGGATGTGCCCAGGGGCCCCTGGCCCTGACTGCAAAAAATCCTTATATCGAAGGATGGACCCAACACCGAAATTGTCCCCACCTCAAACTTGTGCTGCCCTGATAGACCCAAGGGAGCCCTACAAACTGACATCAGGAACCTGGACTGCTGAGTTTTCTTTCCCAGGGAAAATGGAAAAAGGATGTGCCCAGGGGCCCCTGGCCCTGTCTGCAAAAAATCCTTATATCGAAGGATGGACCCCACACCGAAGTTGTCCCCACCTCAAACTTGTGCTGCCCTGATACACCCAAGGGAGCCCTACAAACTGACATCAGGAACTTGGACTGCTGAGTTTTCTTTCCCAGGGAAAATGGAAAAAGGATGTGCCCAGGGGCCCCTGGACCTGGGCTGGGGCCTCATTGCAAAAAATCCATATATCGAAGGATGGACCCCACACCGAAGTTGTCCCCACCTCAAACTTGTGCTGCCCTGATAGACCCAAGGGAGCCCTACAAACTGACATCAGGAACCTGGACTGCTGAGTTTTCTTTCCCAGGGAAAATGGAAAAAGGATGTGCCCAGGGGCCCCTGTCCCTGACTGCAAAAAATCCTTATATCAAAGGATGGACCCCACACCGAAGTTTTCCCCACCTCAAATTTGTGCTGCCCTGATAGACCCAAGGGAACGCTACAAACTGACATCAGGAACCTGGACTGCTGAGTTTGCTTTCCCAGGGAAAATGGAAAAAGGATGTGCCCAGGGGCCCCTGGCCCTGACTGCAAAAAATCCTTATATCGAAGGATGGACCCCACACCGAAGTTGTCCCCACCTCAAACTTGTGCTGCCCTGATAGACCCAAGGGAGCCCTACAAACTGACATCAGGAACCTGGACTGCTGAGTTTTCTTTCCCTGGGGAAATGGAAAAAGGATGTGCCCAGGGGCCCCTGGCCCTGACTGCAAAAAATCCTTATATCGAAGGATGGACCCCACACCGAAGATGTGCCCACCTCAAATTTGTGCTGCCCTGATAGACCCAAGGGAGCCCTACAAACTGACATCAGGAACCTGGACTGCTGAGTTTTCTTTCCCAGGGAAAATGGAAAAAGGATGTGCCCAGGGGCCTCTGGCCCTGGGCTGGAGCCCCACTACAAAAAAATCCTTATATCGAAGGATGGACCCCACACCGAAGTTCTCCACACCTCACACTTGTGCTGCCCTGATACACCCCAGGGAGCCCTAAAAACTGACATCAGGAACTTGGACTGCTGAGTTTTCTTTCCCAGGGAAAATGGAAAAAGGATGTGCCCAGGGGCCCCTGGCCCTGACTGCAAAAAATCCTTATATCGAAGGATGGACCCCAGACCGAAGTTGTCCCCACCTCAAACTTGTGCTGCCCTGATACACCCAAGGGAGCCCTACAAACTGACATCAGGAACCTGGACTGCTGAGTTTTCTTTCCCAGGGAAAATGGAAAAAGGATGTGCCCAGGGGCCCCTGGCCCTGGGCTCGGGCCTCACTGCAAAGAATCCGTATATCGAAGGATGGACCCCACACCGAAGTTCTCCACACCTCAAACTTGTGCTGCCCTGATAGACCCAAGGGAGCCCTACAAACTGACATCAGGAACCTGGACTGCTGAGTTTTCTTTCCCAGGGAAAATGGAAAAAGGATGTGCCCATGGGCCCCTGGCCCTGACTGCAAAAAATCCTTATATCGAAGGATGGACCCCACACCGAATTTATCCCCACCTCAAACTTGTGCTGCCCTGATAGACCCAAGGGAGCCCTACAAACTGACATCAGGAACCTGGACTGCTGAGTTTTCTTTCCCAGGGAAAATGGAAAAAGGATGTGCCCAGGGGCCCCTGGCCCTGACTGCAAAAAATCCTTATATCAAAGGATGGACCCCACACCGAAGTTGTCCCCACCTCAAACTTGTGCTGCCCTGATAGACCCAAGGGAGCCCTACAAACTGACATCAGGAACCTGGACTGCTGAGTTTTCTTTCCCAGGGAAAATGGAAAAAGGATGTGCCCAGGGGCCCCTGGCCCTGACTGCAAAAAATCCTTATATCAAAGGATGGACCCCACACCGAAGTTGTCCCCACCTCAAACTTGTGCTGCCCTGATAGACCCAAGGGAGCCCTACAAACTGACATCAGGAACTTGGACTGCTGAGTTTTCTTTCCCAGGGAAAATGGAAAAAGGTTGTGCCCAGGGGCCCCTGGACCTGGGCTGGGGCCTCATTGCAAAGAATCCTTATATCGAAGGATGGACCCCACACCGAAGTTGTCCCCACCTCAAACTTGTGCTGCCCTGATAGACCCAAGGGAGCCCTACAAACTGACATCAGGAACCTGGACTGCTGAGTTTTCTTTCCCAGGGAAAATGGAAAAAGGATGTGCCCAGGCGCCCCTGGCTCTGACTGCAAAAAATCCTTATATCAAAGGATGGACCCCACACCGAAGTTTTCCCCACCTCAAACTTGTGCTGCCCTGATAGACCCAAGGGAGCCCTACAAACTGACATCAGGAACTTGGACTGCTGAGTTTTCTTTCCCAGGGAAAATGGAAAAAGGTTGTGCCCAGGGGCCCCTGGACCTGGGCTGGGGCCTCATTGCAAAGAATCCTTATATCGAAGGATGGACCCCACACCGAAGTTGTCCCCACCTCAAACTTGTGCTGCCCTGATAGACCCAAGGGAGCCCTACAAACTGACATCAGGAACCTGGACTGCTGAGTTTTCTTTCCCAGGGAAAATGGAAAAAGGATGTGCCCAGGGGCCCCTGGCCCTGGGCCCCTGGCCCTGACTGCAAAATATCCTTATATCGAAGGATGGACCCCACAACGAAGTTGTCCCCACCTCAAACTTGTGCTGCCCTGATAGACCCAAGGGAGGCCTACAAACTGACATCAGCAACCTGGACTGCTGAGTTTTCTTTCCCAGGGAAAATGGAAAAAGGATGTGCCCAGGGGCCCATGGCCCTGACTGCAAAAAATCCTTATATCGAAGGATGGACCCCACACCGAATTTGTCCCCACCTCGAACTTGGGCTGCCCTGATACACCCAAGGGAGCCCTACAAACTGACATCAGGAACCTGGACTGCTGAGTTTCTTTCCCAGGGAAAATGGAAAAAGGATGTGCCCAGGGGCCCCTGGCCCTGGGCTGGGGCCTCACTGCAAAGAATCGTTATATCGAAGGATGGACCCCACACCGAAATTCTCCACACCTCAAACTTGTGCTGCCCTGATAGACCCAAGGGAGCCCTACAAACTGACATCAGGAACCTGGACTGCTGAGTTTCCTTTCCCAGGGAAAATGGAAAAAGGATGTGCCCAGGGGCCCCTGGCCCTGACTGCAAAAAATCCTTATATCGAAGGATGGACCCAACACCGAAATTGTCCCCACCTCAAACTTGTGCTGCCCTGATACACCCAAGGGAGCCCTACAAACTGACATCAGGAACCTGGACTGCTGAGTTTTCTTTCCCAGGGAAAATGGAAAAAGGATGTGCCCAGGGGCCTCTGGCCCTGACTGCAAAAAATCCTTATATCGAAGGATGGACCCCACACTGAAGTTGTCCCCACCTCAAACTTGTGCTGCCCTGATAGACCCAAGGGAGCCCTACAAACTGACATCAGGAACCTGGACTGCTGAGTTTTCTTTCCCAGGGAAAATGGAAAAAGGATGTGCCCAGGGGCCCCTGGCCCTGACTGCAAAAAATCCTTATATCGAAGGATGGACCCAACACCGAAATTGTCCCCACCTCAAACTTGTGCTGCCCTGATAGACCCAAGGGAGCCCTACAAACTGACATCAGGAACCTGGACTGCTGAGTTTTCTTTCCCAGGGAAAATGGAAAAAGGATGTGCCCAGGGGCCCCTGGCCCTGTCTGCAAAAAATCCTTATATCGAAGGATGGACCCCACACCGAAGTTGTCCCCACCTCAAACTTGTGCTGCCCTGATACACCCAAGGGAGCCCTACAAACTGACATCAGGAACTTGGACTGCTGAGTTTTCTTTCCCAGGGAAAATGGAAAAAGGATGTGCCCAGGGGCCCCTGGACCTGGGCTGGGGCCTCATTGCAAAAAATCCATATATCGAAGGATGGACCCCACACCGAAGTTGTCCCCACCTCAAACTTGTGCTGCCCTGATAGACCCAAGGGAGCCCTACAAACTGACATCAGGAACCTGGACTGCTGAGTTTTCTTTCCCAGGGAAAATGGAAAAAGGATGTGCCCAGGGGCCCCTGTCCCTGACTGCAAAAAATCCTTATATCAAAGGATGGACCCCACACCGAAGTTTTCCCCACCTCAAATTTGTGCTGCCCTGATAGACCCAAGGGAACGCTACAAACTGACATCAGGAACCTGGACTGCTGAGTTTGCTTTCCCAGGGAAAATGGAAAAAGGATGTGCCCAGGGGCCCCTGGCCCTGACTGCAAAAAATCCTTATATCGAAGGATGGACCCCACACCGAAGTTGTCCCCACCTCAAACTTGTGCTGCCCTGATAGACCCAAGGGAGCCCTACAAACTGACATCAGGAACCTGGACTGCTGAGTTTTCTTTCCCTGGGGAAATGGAAAAAGGATGTGCCCAGGGGCCCCTGGCCCTGACTGCAAAAAATCCTTATATCGAAGGATGGACCCCACACCGAAGATGTGCCCACCTCAAATTTGTGCTGCCCTGATAGACCCAAGGGAGCCCTACAAACTGACATCAGGAACCTGGACTGCTGAGTTTTCTTTCCCAGGGAAAATGGAAAAAGGATGTGCCCAGGGGCCTCTGGCCCTGGGCTGGAGCCCCACTACAAAAAAATCCTTATATCGAAGGATGGACCCCACACCGAAGTTCTCCACACCTCACACTTGTGCTGCCCTGATACACCCCAGGGAGCCCTAAAAACTGACATCAGGAACTTGGACTGCTGAGTTTTCTTTCCCAGGGAAAATGGAAAAAGGATGTGCCCAGGGGCCCCTGGCCCTGACTGCAAAAAATCCTTATATCGAAGGATGGACCCCAGACCGAAGTTGTCCCCACCTCAAACTTGTGCTGCCCTGATACACCCAAGGGAGCCCTACAAACTGACATCAGGAACCTGGACTGCTGAGTTTTCTTTCCCAGGGAAAATGGAAAAAGGATGTGCCCAGGGGCCCCTGGCCCTGGGCTCGGGCCTCACTGCAAAGAATCCGTATATCGAAGGATGGACCCCACACCGAAGTTCTCCACACCTCAAACTTGTGCTGCCCTGATAGACCCAAGGGAGCCCTACAAACTGACATCAGGAACCTGGACTGCTGAGTTTTCTTTCCCAGGGAAAATGGAAAAAGGATGTGCCCATGGGCCCCTGGCCCTGACTGCAAAAAATCCTTATATCGAAGGATGGACCCCACACCGAATTTATCCCCACCTCAAACTTGTGCTGCCCTGATAGACCCAAGGGAGCCCTACAAACTGACATCAGGAACCTGGACTGCTGAGTTTTCTTTCCCAGGGAAAATGGAAAAAGGATGTGCCCAGGGGCCCCTGGCCCTGACTGCAAAAAATCCTTATATCAAAGGATGGACCCCACACCGAAGTTGTCCCCACCTCAAACTTGTGCTGCCCTGATAGACCCAAGGGAGCCCTACAAACTGACATCAGGAACCTGGACTGCTGAGTTTTCTTTCCCAGGGAAAATGGAAAAAGGATGTGCCCAGGGGCCCCTGGCCCTGACTGCAAAAAATCCTTATATCAAAGGATGGACCCCACACCGAAGTTGTCCCCACCTCAAACTTGTGCTGCCCTGATAGACCCAAGGGAGCCCTACAAACTGACATCAGGAACTTGGACTGCTGAGTTTTCTTTCCCAGGGAAAATGGAAAAAGGTTGTGCCCAGGGGCCCCTGGACCTGGGCTGGGGCCTCATTGCAAAGAATCCTTATATCGAAGGATGGACCCCACACCGAAGTTGTCCCCACCTCAAACTTGTGCTGCCCTGATAGACCCAAGGGAGCCCTACAAACTGACATCAGGAACCTGGACTGCTGAGTTTTCTTTCCCAGGGAAAATGGAAAAAGGATGTGCCCAGGCGCCCCTGGCTCTGACTGCAAAAAATCCTTATATCAAAGGATGGACCCCACACCGAAGTTTTCCCCACCTCAAACTTGTGCTGCCCTGATAGACCCAAGGGAGCCCTACAAACTGACATCAGGAACTTGGACTGCTGAGTTTTCTTTCCCAGGGAAAATGGAAAAAGGTTGTGCCCAGGGGCCCCTGGACCTGGGCTGGGGCCTCATTGCAAAGAATCCTTATATCGAAGGATGGACCCCACACCGAAGTTGTCCCCACCTCAAACTTGTGCTGCCCTGATAGACCCAAGGGAGCCCTACAAACTGACATCAGGAACCTGGACTGCTGAGTTTTCTTTCCCAGGGAAAATGGCCAAAGGATGTGCCCAGGGGCCCCTGGCCCTGACTGCAAAAAATCCTTATATCGAAGGATGGACCCCACACCGAAGTTTTCCCCACCTCAAAGTTGTGCTGCCCTAGTAGACCCAAGGGAACGCTACAAACTGACATCAGGAACCTGGACTGCTGAGTTTGCTTTCCCAGGGAAAATGGAAAAAGGATGTGCCCAGGGGCCCCTGGCCCTGACTGCAAAAAATCCTTATATAGAAGGATGGAGCCCACACCGAATTTGTCCCCACCTCAAACTTGTGCTGCCCTGATAGAACCAAGGGAGCCCTACAAACTGACATCAGGAACCTGGACTGCTGAGTTTTCTTTCCCTGGGGAAATGGAAAAAGGATGTGCCCAGGGGCCCCTGGCCCTGACTGCAAAAATCCTTATATCGAAGGATGGACCCCACTCCGAAGATGTGCCCACCTCAAACTTGTGCTGCCCTGATAGACCCAAGGGAGCCCTACAAACTGACATCAGGAACCTGGACTGCTGAGTTTTCTTTCCCAGGGAAAATGGAAAAAGGATGTGCCCAGGGGCCCCTGGCCCTGACTGCAAAAAATCCTTATATTGAAGGACGGACCCCACACCGAAGTTGTCCCCACCTCAAACTTGTGCTGCCCTGATAGACCCAAGGGAGCCCTACAAACTGACATCAGGAACCTGGACTGCTGAGTTTTCTTTCCCAGGGAAAATGGAAAAAGGATGTGCCCAGGGGCCTCTGGCCCTGGGCTGGAGCCCCACTACAAAAAAATCCTTATATTGAAGGATGGACCCCACACCGAAGTTGTCCCCACCTCAAACTTGTGCTGCCCTGATACACCCCAGGGAGCCCTAAAAACTGACATCAGGAACTTGGACTGCTGAGTTTTCTTTCCCAGGGAAAATGGAAAAAGGATGTGCCCAGGGGCCCCTGGCCCTGACTGCAAAAAATCCTTATATCGAAGGATGGACCCCAGACCGAAGTTGTCCCCACCTCAAACTTGTGCTGCCCTGATACACCCAAGGGAGCCCTACAAACTGACATCAGGAACCTGGACTGCTGAGTTTTCTTTCCCAGGGAAAATGGAAAAAGGATGTGCCCAGGGGCCCCTGGCACTCGGCCCCTGGCCCTGACAGCAAAAAATCCTTATATCGAAGGATGGACCCCACACCGAAATTGTCCCCACCTCAAACTTGTGCTGCCCTGATACACCCAAGGGAGCCCTAAAAACTGACATCAGGAACCTGGACTGCTGAGTTTCTTTCCCAGGGAAAATGGAAAAAGGATGAGCCCAGGGTCCCCTGGTCCTTGGCTGGAGCCTCTCTGCAAAGAATCCTTATACCGAAGGATGGACCCCACACCGAAGTTGTCCCCACCTCAAACTTGTGCTGCCCTGATAGACCCAAGGGAGCCCTACAAACTGACATCAGGAACCTGGACTGCTGAGTTTTCTTTCCCAGGGAAAATGGATAAAGGGTGTGCCCAGGGGCCCCTGGCCCTGACTGCAAAAAATCCTTATATCGAAGGATGGACCCCACACCGAAGTTGTCCCCACCTCAAACTTGTGCTGCCCTGATAGACCCAAGGGAGCCCTACAAACTGACATCAGGAACCTGGACTGCTGAGTTTTCTTTCCCAGGGAAAATGGAAAAAGGATGTGCCCAGGGGCCCCTGGCCCTGACTGCAAAAAATCCTTATATCGAAGGATGGAGCCCACACCGAATTTGTCCCCACCTCAAACTTGTGCTGCCCTGATACAACCAAGGGAGCCATACAAACTGACATCAGGAACCTGGACTGCTGAGTTTTCTTTCCCTGGGGAAATGGAAAAAGGATGTGCCCAGGGGCCCCTGGCCCTGACTGCAAAAAATCCTTATATTGAAGGACGGACCCTACACCGAAGTTGTCCCCACCTCAAACTTGTGCTGCCCTGATAGACCCAAGGGAGCCCTACAAACTGACATCAGGAACCTGGACTGCTGAGTTTTCTTTCCCAGGGAAAATGGAAAAAGGATGTGCCCAGGGGCCTCTGGCCCTGGGCTGGAGCCCCACTACAAAAAAATCCTTATATTGAAGGATGGACCCCACACCGAAGTTGTCCCCACCTCAAACTTGTGCTGCCCTGATACACCCCAGGGAGCCCTAAAAACTGACATCAGGAACTTGGACTGCTGAGTTTTCTTTCCCAGGGAAAATGGAAAAAGGATGTGCCCAGGGGACCCTGGCCCTGACTGCAAAAAATCCTTATATCGAAGGATGGAGCCCAGACCGAAGTTGTCCCCACCTCAAACTTGTGCTGCCCTGATACACCCAAGGGAGCCCTACAAACTGACATCAGGAACCTGGACTGCTGAGTTTTCTTTCCCAGGGAAAATGGAAAAAGGATGTGCCCAGGGGCCCCTGGCACTCGGCCCCTGGCCCTGACAGCAAAAAATCCTTATATCGAAGGATGGACCCCACACCGAAATTGTCCCCACCTCAAACTTGTGCTGCCCTGATACACCGAAGGGAGCCCTAAAAACTGACATCAGGAACCTGGACTGCTGAGTTTCTTTCCCAGGGAAAATGGAAAAAGGATGTGCCCAGGGGCCCCTGGTCCTTGGCTGGAGCCTCTCTGCAAAGAATCCTTATACCGAAGGATGGACCCCACACCGAAGTTGTCCCCACCTCAAACTTGTGCTGCCCTGATAGACCCAAGGGAGCCCTACAAACTGACATCAGGAACCTGGACTGCTGAGTTTTCTTTCCCAGGGAAAATGGAAAAAGGGTGTGCCCAGGGGCCCCTGGCCCTGACTGCAAAAAATCCTTATATCGAAGGATGGACCCCACACCGAAGTTGTCCCCACCTCAAACTTGTGCTGCCCTGATAGACCCAAGGGAGCCCTACAAACTGACATCAGGAACCTGGACTGCTGAGTTTTCTTTCCCAGGGAAAATGGAAAAAGGATGTGCCCAGGGGCCCCTGGCCCTGACTGCAAAAAATCCTTATATCGAAGGATGGAGCCCACACCGAATTTGTCCCCACCTCAAACTTGTGCTGCCCTGATACACCCAAGGGAGCCCTACAAACTGACATCAGGAACCTGGACTGCTGAGTTTTCTTTCCCTGGGGAAATGGAAAAAGGATGTGCCCAGGGGCCCCTGGCCCTGACTGCAAAAATCCTTATATCGAAGGATGGACCCCACACCGAAGATGTGCCCACCTCAAACTTGTGCTGCCCTGATAGACCCAAGGGAGCCCTACAAACTGACATCAGGAACCTGGACTGCTGAGTTTTCTTTCCCAGGGAAAATGGAAAAAGGATGTGCCCAGGGGCCTCTGGCCCTGGGCTGGGGCCCCACTACAAAAAAATCCTTATATCGAAGGATGGACCCCACACCGAAGTTGTCCCAACCTCAAACTTGTGCTGCCCTGATAGACCCAAGGGAGCCCTACAAACTGACATCAGGAACCTGGACTGCTGAGTTTTCTTTCCCAGGGAAAATGGAAAAAGGATGTGCCCAGGGGCCCCTGGCCCTGACTGCAAAAAATCCTTATATTGAAGGACGGACCCCACACCGAAGTTGTCCCCACCTCAAACTTGTGCTGCCCTGATAGACCCAAGGGAGCCCTACAAACTGACATCAGGAACCTGGACTGCTGAGTTTTCTTTCCCAGGGAAAATGGAAAAAGGATGTGCCCAGGGGCCTCTGGCCCTGGGCTGGGGCCCCACTACAAAAAAATCCTTATATCGAAGGATGGACCCCACACCGAAGTTGTCCCCACCTCAAACTTGTGCTGCCCTGATACACCCAAGGGAGCCCTACAAACTGACATCAGGAACCTGGACTGCTGAGTTTCTTTCCCAGGGAAAATGGAAAAAGGATGTGCCCAGGGGCCGTGGCCCTGACTGCAAAGAATCCTTATATCGAAGGATGGACCCCAGACCGAAGTTGTCCCCACCTCAAACTTGTGCTGCCCTGAGAGACCCAAGGGAGCCCTACAAACTGACATCAGGAACCTGGACTGCTGAGTTTTCTTTCCCAGGGAAAATGGAAAAAGGATGTGCCCAGGGGCCCCTGGCACTCGGCCCCTGGCCCTGACAGCAAAAAATCCTTATATCGAAGGATGGACCCCACACCGAATTTGTCCCCACCTCAAACTTGTGCTGCCCTGATACACCCAAGGGAGCCCTACAAACTGACATCAGGAACCTGGACTGCTGAGTTTTCTTTCCCTGGGGAAATGGAAAAAGGATGTGCCCAGGGGCCCCTGGCCCTGACTGCAAAAATCCTTATATCGAAGGATGGACCCCACACCGAAGATGTGCCCACCTCAAACTTGTGCTGCCCTGATAGACCCAAGGGAGCCCTACAAACTGACATCAGGAACCTGGACTGCTGAGTTTTCTTTCCCAGGGAAAATGGAAAAAGGATGTGCCCAGGGGCCCCTGGCCCTGGGCTGGGGCCTCACTACAAAGAATCCTTATATCGAAGGATGCACCCCACACCGAAGTTGTCCCCACCTCAAACTTGTGCTGCCCTGATAGACCCAAGGGAACCCTACAAACTGACATCAGGAACCTGGACTGCTGAGTTTTCTTTCCCAGGGAAAATGGAAAAAGGATGTGCCCAGAGGCCCCTGGCCCTGGGCTGGGGCCTCACTGCAAAGAATCCTTATATCGAAGGATGGACCCCACACCGAAGTTGTCCCAACCTCAAACTTGTGCTGCCCTGATAGACCCAAGGGAGCCCTACAAACTGACATCAGGAACCTGGACTGCTGAGTTTTCTTTCCCAGGGAAAATGGAAAAAGGATGTGCCCAGGGGCCCCTGGCCCTGACTGCAAAAAATCCTTATATTGAAGGACGGACCCCACACCGAAGTTGTCCCCACCTAAAACTTGTGCTGCCCTGATAGACCCAAGGGAGCCCTACAAACTGACATCAGGAACCTGGACTGCTGAGTTTGCTTTCCCAGGGAAAATGGAAAAAGGATGTGCCCAGGGGCCCCTGGCACTCGGCCCCTGGCCCTGACAGCAAAAAATCCTTATATCGAAGGATGGACCCCACACCGAATTTGTCCCCACCTCAAACTTGTGCTGCCCTGATACACCCAAGGGAGCCCTACAAACTGACATCAGGAACCTGGACTGCTGAGTTTTCTTTCCCAGGGAAAATGGAAAAATGATGTGCCCAGGGTCCCCTGGCCCTTGGCTGGAGCCTCTCTGCAAAGAATCCTTATATCGAAGGATGGACACCACACCGAAGATGTCCCCACCTCTAACTTGTGCTGCCCTGATACACCCAAGGGAGCCCTACAAACTGACATCAGGAACCTGGACTGCTGAGTTTTCTTTCCCAGGGAAAATGATAAAAGGGTGTGCCCAGGGGCCCCTGGCCCTGACTGCAAAAAATCCTTATATCGAAGGATGGACCCCACACCGAAGTTGTCCCCACCTCAAACTTGTGCTGCCCTGATAGACCCAAGGGAGCCCTACAAACTGACATCAGGAACCTGGACTACTGAGTTTTCTTTCCCAGGGAAAATGGAAAAAGGATGTGCCCAGGGGCCCCTGGCCCTGACTGCAAAAAATCCTTATATCGAAGGATGGACCCCACACCGAAGTTGTCCCCACCTCAAACTTGTGCTGCCCTGATAGACCCAAGGGAGCCCTACAAACTGACATCAGGAACCTGGACTGCTGAGTTTTCTTTCCCAGGGAAAATGGAAAAAGGATGTGCCCAGGGGCCCCTGGCCCTGACTGCAAAAAATCCTTATATCGAAGGATGGACCCCACACCGAAGTTGTCCCCACCTCAAACTTGTGCTGCCCTGATAGACCCAAGGGAACCCTACAAACTGACATCAGGAACCTGGACTGCTGAGTTTTCTTTCCCAGGGAAAATGGAAAAAGGATGTGCCCAGGGGCCCCTGGCCCTAGGCTGGGGCCTCACTGCAAAGAATCCTTATATCGAAGGATGGACCCCACACCGAAGTTGTCCCCACCTCAAACTTGTGCTGCCCTGATACACCCAAGGGAGCCCTACAAACTGACATCAGGAACCTGGACTGCTGAGTTTTTTTTCCCAGGGAAAATGGAAACAGGATGTGCCCAGGGGCCCCTGGCCCTGACTGCAACAAATCCTTATATTGAAGGACGGACCCCACACCGAAGTTGTCCCCACCTCAAACTTGTGCTGCCCTGATAGACCCAAGGGAGCCCTACAAACTGACATCAGGAACCTGGACTGCTGAGTTTTCTTTCCCAGGGAAAATGGAAAAAGGATGTGCCCAGGGGCCTCTGGCCCTGGGCTGGGGCCCCACTACAAAAAAATCCTTATATTGAAGGATGGACCCCACACCGAAGTTGTCCCCACCTCACACTTGTGCTGCCCTGATACACCCCAGGGAGCCCTAAAAACTGACATCAGGAACCTGGACTGCTGAGTTTTCTTTCCCAGGGAAAATGGAAAAAGGATGTGCCCAGGGGCCCCTGGCACTCGGCCCCTGGCCCTGACAGCAAAAAATCCTTATATCGAAGGATGGACCCCACACCGAAGTTGTCCCCACCTCAAACTTGTGCTGCCCTGATAGACCCAAGGGAGCCCTACAAACTGACATCAGGAACCTGGACTGCTGAGTTTCTTTCCCAGGGAAAATGGAAAAAGGATGTGCCCAGGGGCCCCTGGCCCTTGGCTGGAGCCTCTCTGCAAAGAATCCTTATATCGAAGGATGGACACCACACCGAAGATGTCCCCACCTCTAACTTGTGCTGCCCTGATAGACCCAAGGGAGCCCTACAAACTGACATCAGGAACCTGGACTGCTGAGTTTTCTTTCCCAGGGAAAATGATAAAAGGGTGTGCCCAGGGGTCCCTGGCCCTGACTGCAAAAAATCCTTATATCGAAGGATGGACCCCACACCGAAGTTGTCCCCACCTCAAACTTGTGCTGCCCTGATAGACCCAAGGGAGCCCTACAAACTGACATCAGGAACCTGGACTACTGAGTTTTCTTTCCCAGGGAAAATGGAAAAAGGATGTGCCCAGGGGCCCCTGGCCCTGACTGCAAAAAATCCTTATATCGAAGGATGGACCCCACACCGAAGTTGTCCCCACCTCAAACTTGTGCTGCCCTGATAGACCCAAGGGAGCCCTACAAACTGACATCAGGAACCTGGACTGCTGAGTTTTCTTTCCCAGGGAAAATGGAAAAAGGTTGTGCCCAGGGGCCCCTGGCCCTGACTGCAAAAAATCCTTATATTGAAGGATGGACCCCACACCGAAGTTGTCCCCACCTCAAACTTGTGCTGCCCTGATAGACCCAAGGGAACCCTACAAACTGACATCAGGAACCTGGACTGCTGAGTTTTCTTTCCCAGGGAAAATGGAAAAAGGATGTGCCCAGAGGCCCCTGGCCCTGACTGCAAAAAATCCTTATATCGAAGGATGGAGCCCACACCGAATTTGTCCCCACCTCAAACTTGTGCTGCCCTGATACACCCAAGGGAGCCCTACAAACTGACATCAGGAACCTGGACTGCTGAGTTTTCTTTCCCAGGGAAAATGGAAAAAGGATGTGCCCAGGGGCCCCTGGCCCTTACTGCAAAAAATCCTTATATCGAAGGATGGGCCCCACACCGAATTTGTCCCTACCTCAAACTTGTGCTGCCCTGATACACCCAAGGGAGCCCTACAAACTGACATCAGGAACCTGGACTGCTGAGTTTCTTTCCCAGGGAAAATGGAAAAAGGATGTGCCCAGGGTCCCCTGGCCCTTGGCTGGAGCCTCTCTGCAAAAAATCCTTATATCGAAGGATGGACACCACACCGAAGATGTCCCCACCTCTAACTTGTGCTGCCCTGATACACCCAAGGGAGCCCTACAAACTGACATCAGGAACCTGGACTGCTGAGTTTTCTTTCCCAGGGAAAATGGCCAAAGGATGTGCCCAGGGGCCCCTGGCCCTGACTGCAAAAAATCCTTATATCGAAGGATGGACCCCACACCGAAGTTGTCCCCACCTCAAACTTGTGCTGCCCTGATAGACCCAAGGGAGCCCAACAAACTGACATCAGGAACCTGGACTGCTGAGTTTTCTTTCCCAGGGAAAATGGAAAAAGGATGTGCCCAGGGGCCCCTGGCCCTGACTGCAAAAAATCCTTATATCAAAGGATGGACCCCACACCGAAGTTGTCCCCACCTCAAACTTGTGCTGCCCTGATAGACCCAAGGGAGCCCTACAAACTGACATCAGGAACCTGGACTGCTGAGTTTTCTTTCCCAGGGAAAATGGAAAAAGGATGTGCCCAGGGGCCCCTGGCCCTGACTGCAAAATATCCTTATATCAAAGGATGGACCCCACACCGAAGTTGTCCCCACCTCAAACTTGTGCTGCCCTGATAGACCCAAGGGAGCCCTACAAACTGACATCAGGAACTTGGACTGCTGAGTTTTCTTTCCCAGGGAAAATGGAAAAAGGTTGTGCCCAGGGGCCCCTGGACCTGGGCTGGGGCCTCATTGCAAAGAATCCTTATATCGAAGGATGGACCCCACACCGAAGTTGTCCCCACCTCAAACTTGTGCTGCCCTGATAGACCCAAGGGAGCCCTACAAACTGACATCAGGAACCTGGACTGCTGAGTTTTCTTTCCCAGGGAAAATGGAAAAAGGATGTGCCCAGGCGCCCCTGGCTCTGACTGCAAAAAATCCTTATATCAAAGGATGGACCCCACACCGAAGTTTTCCCCACCTCAAACTTGTGCTGCCCTGATAGACCCAAGGGAGCCCTACAAACTGACATCAGGAACTTGGACTGCTGAGTTTTCCTTCCCAGGGAAAATGGAAAAAGGTTGTGCCCAGGGGCCCCTGGACCTGGGCTGGGGCCTCATTGCAAAGAATCCTTATATCGAAGGATGGACCCCACACCGAAGTTGTCCCCACCTCAAACTTGTGCTGCCCTGATAGACCCAAGGGAGCCCTACAAACTGACATCAGGAACCTGGACTGCTGAGTTTTCTTTCCCAGGGAAAATGGCCAAAGGATGTGCCCAGGGGCCCCTGGCCCTGACTGCAAAAAATCCTTATATCGAAGGATGGACCCCACACCGAAGTTTTCCCCACCTCAAAGTTGTGCTGCCCTAATAGACCCAAGGGAACGCTACAAACTGACATCAGGAACCTGGACTGCTGAGTTTGCTTTCCCAGGGAAAATGGAAAAAGGATGTGCCCAGGGGCCCCTGGCCCTGACTGCAAAAAATCCTTATATAGAAGAATGGAGCCCACACCGAATTTCTCCCCACCTCAAACTTGTGCTGCCCTGATAGAACCAAGGGAGCCCTACAAACTGACATCAGGAACCTGGACTGCTGAGTTTTCTTTCCCTGGGGAAATGGAAAAAGGATGTGCCCAGGGGCCCCTGGCCCTGACTGCAAAAATCCTTATATCGAAGGATGGACCCCACTCCGAAGATGTGCCCACCTCAAACTTGTGCTGCCCTGATAGACCCAAGGGAGCCCTACAAACTGACATCAGGAACCTGGACTGCTGAGTTTTCTTTCCCAGGGAAAATGGAAAAAGGATGTGCCCAGGGGCCCCTGGCCCTGACTGCAAAAAATCCTTATATTGAAGGACGGACCCCACACCGAAGTTGTCCCCACCTCAAACTTGTGCTGCCCTGATAGACCCAAGGGAGCCCTACAAACTGACATCAGGAACCTGGACTGCTGAGTTTTCTTTCCCAGGGAAAATGGAAAAAGGATGTGCCCAGGGGCCTCTGGCCCTGGGCTGGAGCCCCACTACAAAAAAATCCTTATATTGAAGGATGGACCCCACACCGAAGTTGTCCCCACCTCAAACTTGTGCTGCCCTGATACACCCCAGGGAGCCCTAAAAACTGACATCAGGAACTTGGACTGCTGAGTTTTCTTTCCCAGGGAAAATGGAAAAAGGATGTGCCCAGGGGCCCCTGGCCCTGACTGCAAAAAATCCTTATATCGAAGGATGGACCCCAGACCGAAGTTGTCCCCACCTCAAACTTGTGCTGCCCTGATACACCCAAGGGAGCCCTACAAACTGACATCAGGAACCTGGACTGCTGAGTTTTCTTTCCCAGGGAAAATGGAAAAAGGATGTGCCCAGGGGCCCCTGGCACTCGGCCCCTGGCCCTGACAGCAAAAAATCCTTATATCGAAGGATGGACCCCACACCGAAATTGTCCCCACCTCAAACTTGTGCTGCCCTGATACACCCAAGGGAGCCCTAAAAACTGACATCAGGAACCTGGACTGCTGAGTTTCTTTCCCAGGGAAAATGGAAAAAGGATGTGCCCAGGGTCCCCTGGTCCTTGGCTGGAGCCTCTCTGCAAAGAATCCTTATACCGAAGGATGGACCCCACACCGAAGTTGTCCCCACCTCAAACTTGTGCTGCCCTGATAGACCCAAGGGAGCCCTACAAACTGACATCAGGAACCTGGACTGCTGAGTTTTCTTTCCCAGGGAAAATGGATAAAGGGTGTGCCCAGGGGCCCCTGGCCCTGACTGCAAAAAATCCTTATATCGAAGGATGGACCCCACACCGAAGTTGTCCCCACCTCAAACTTGTGCTGCCCTGATAGACCCAAGGGAGCCCTACAAACTGACATCAGGAACCTGGACTGCTGAGTTTTCTTTCCCAGGGAAAATGGAAAAAGGATGTGCCCAGGGGCCCCTGGCCCTGACTGCAAAAAATCCTTATATCGAAGGATGGAGCCCACACCGAATTTGTCCCCACCTCAAACTTGTGCTGCCCTGATACACCCAAGGGAGCCCTACAAACTGACATCAGGAACCTGGACTGCTGAGTTTTCTTTCCCTGGGGAAATGGAAAAAGGATGTGCCCAGGGGCCCCTGGCCCTGACTGCAAAAAATCCTTATATTGAAGGACGGACCCTACACCGAAGTTGTCCCCACCTCAAACTTGTGCTGCCCTGATAGACCCAAGGGAGCCCTACAAACTGACATCAGGAACCTGGACTGCTGAGTTTTCTTTCCCAGGGAAAATGGAAAAAGGATGTGCCCAGGGGCCTCTGGCCCTGGGCTGGAGCCCCACTACAAAAAAATCCTTATATTGAAGGATGGACCCCACACCGAAGTTGTCCCCACCTCAAACTTGTGCTGCCCTGATACACCCCAGGGAGCCCTAAAAACTGACATCAGGAACTTGGACTGCTGAGTTTTCTTTCCCAGGGAAAATGGAAAAAGGATGTGCCCAGGGGCCCCTGGCACTCGGCCCCTGGCCCTGACAGCAAAAAATCCTTATATCGAAGGATGGACCCCACACCGAAATTGTCCCCACCTCAAACTTGTGCTGCCCTGATACACCGAAGGGAGCCCTAAAAACTGACATCAGGAACCTGGACTGCTGAGTTTCTTTCCCAGGGAAAATGGAAAAAGGATGTGCCCAGGGGCCCCTGGTCCTTGGCTGGAGCCTCTCTGCAAAGAATCCTTATACCGAAGGATGGACCCCACACCGAAGTTGTCCCCACCTCAAACTTGTGCTGCCCTGATAGACCCAAGGGAGCCCTACAAACTGACATCAGGAACCTGGACTGCTGAGTTTTCTTTCCCAGGGAAAATGGAAAAAGGGTGTGCCCAGGGGCCCCTGGCCCTGACTGCAAAAAATCCTTATATCGAAGGATGGACCCCACACCGAAGTTGTCCCCACCTCAAACTTGTGCTGCCCTGATAGACCCAAGGGAGCCCTACAAACTGACATCAGGAACCTGGACTGCTGAGTTTTCTTTCCCAGGGAAAATGGAAAAAGGATGTGCCCAGGGGCCCCTGGCCCTGATTGCAAAAAATCCTTATATCGAAGGATGGAGCCCACACCGAATTTGTCCCCACCTCAAACTTGTGCTGCCCTGATACACCCAAGGGAGCCCTACAAACTGACATCAGGAACCTGGACTGCTGAGTTTTCTTTCCCAGGGAAAATGGAAAAAGGATGTGCCCAGGGGCCCCTGGCCCTGACTGCAAAAAATCCTTATATTGAAGGACGGACCCCACACCGAAGTTGTCCCCACCTCAAACTTGTGCTGCCCTGATAGACCCAAGGGAGCCCTACAAACTGACATCAGGAACCTGGACTGCTGAGTTTTCTTTCCCAGGGAAAATGGAAAAAGGATGTGCCCAGGGGCCTCTGGCCCTGGGCTGGGGCCCCACTACAAAAAAATCCTTATATCGAAGGATGGACCCCACACCGAATTTGTCCCCACCTCAAACTTGTGCTGCCCTGATACACCCAAGGGAGCCCTACAAACTGACATCAGGAACCTGGACTGCTGAGTTTCTTTCCCAGGGAAAATGGAAAAAGGATGTGCCCAGGGGCCGTGGCCCTGACTGCAAAGAATCCTTATATCGAAGGATGGACCCCAGACCGAAGTTGTCCCCACCTCAAACTTGTGCTGCCCTGAGAGACCCAAGGGAGCCCTACAAACTGACATCAGGAACCTGGACTGCTGAGTTTTCTTTCCCAGGGAAAATGGAAAAAGGATGTGCCCAGGGGCCCCTGGCACTCGGCCCCTGGCCCTGACAGCAAAAAATCCTTATATCGAAGGATGGACCCCACACCGAATTTGTCCCCACCTCAAACTTGTGCTGCCCTGATACACCCAAGGGAGCCCTACAAACTGACATCAGGAACCTGGACTGCTGAGTTTTCTTTCCCTGGGGAAATGGAAAAAGGATGTGCCCAGGGGCCCCTGGCCCTGACTGCAAAAATCCTTATATCGAAGGATGGACCCCACACCGAAGATGTGCCCACCTCAAACTTGTGCTGCCCTGATAGACCCAAGGGAGCCCTACAAACTGACATCAGGAACCTGGACTGCTGAGTTTTCTTTCCCAGGGAAAATGGAAAAAGGATGTGCCCAGAGGCCCCTGGCCCTGGGCTGGGGCCTCACTGCAAAGAATCCTTATATCGAAGGATGGACCCCACACCGAAGTTGTCCCAACCTCAAACTTGTGCTGCCCTGATAGACCCAAGGGAGCCCTACAAACTGACATCAGGAACCTGGACTGCTGAGTTTTCTTTCCCAGGGAAAATGGAAAAAGGATGTGCCCAGGGGCCCCTGGCCCTGACTGCAAAAAATCCTTATATTGAAGGACGGACCCCACACCGAAGTTGTCCCCACCTAAAACTTGTGCTGCCCTGATAGACCCAAGGGAGCCCTACAAACTGACATCAGGAACCTGGACTGCTGAGTTTGCTTTCCCAGGGAAAATGGAAAAAGGATGTGCCCAGGGGCCCCTGGCACTCGGCCCCTGGCCCTGACAGCAAAAAATCCTTATATCGAAGGATGGACCCCACACCGAATTTGTCCCCACCTCAAACTTGTGCTGCCCTGATACACCCAAGGGAGCCCTACAAACTGACATCAGGAACCTGGACTGCTGAGTTTTCTTTCCCAGGGAAAATGGAAAAATGATGTGCCCAGGGTCCCCTGGCCCTTGGCTGGAGCCTCTCTGCAAAGAATCCTTATATCGAAGGATGGACACCACACCGAAGATGTCCCCACCTCTAACTTGTGCTGCCCTGATACACCCAAGGGAGCCCTACAAACTGACATCAGGAACCTGGACTGCTGAGTTTTCTTTCCCAGGGAAAATGATAAAAGGGTGTGCCCAGGGGCCCCTGGCCCTGACTGCAAAAATCCTTATATCGAAGGATGGACCCCACACCGAAGTTGTCCCCACCTCAAACTTGTGCTGCCCTGATAGACCCAAGGGAGCCCTACAAACTGACATCAGGAACCTGGACTACTGAGTTTTCTTTCCCAGGGAAAATGGAAAAAGGATGTGCCCAGGGGCCCCTGGCCCTGACTGCAAAAAATCCTTATATCGAAGGATGGACCCCACACCGAAGTTGTCCCCACCTCAAACTTGTGCTGCCCTGATAGACCCAAGGGAGCCCTACAAACTGACATCAGGAACCTGGACTGCTGAGTTTTCTTTCCCAGGGAAAATGGAAAAAGGATGTGCCCAGGGGCCCCTGGCCCTGACTGCAAAAAATCCTTATATCGAAGGATGGACCCCACACCGAAGTTGTCCCCACCTCAAACTTGTGCTGCCCTGATAGACCCAAGGGAGCCCTACAAACTGACATCAGGAACCTGGACTGCTGAGTTTTCTTTCCCAGGGAAAATGGAAAAAGGATGTGCCCAGGGGCCCCTGGCCCTGGGCTGGGGCCTCACTGCAAAGAATCCTTATATCGAAGGATGCACCCCACACCGAAGTTGTCCCCACCTCAAACTTGTGCTGCCCTGATAGACCCAAGGGAGCCCTACAAACTGACATCAGGAACCTGGACTGCTGAGTTTTCTTTCCCAGGGAAAATGGAAAAAGGATGTGCCCAGGGGCCCCTGGCCCTGACTGCAAAAAATCCTTATATCGAAGGATGGACCCCACACCGAAGTTGTCCCCACCTCAAACTTGTGCTGCCCTGATAGACCCAAGGGAACCCTACAAACTGACATCAGGAACCTGGACTGCTGAGTTTTCTTTCCCAGGGAAAATGGAAAAAGGATGTGCCCAGGGGCCCCTGGCCCTAGGCTGGGGCCTCACTGCAAAGAATCCTTATATCGAAGGATGGACCCCACACCGAAGTTGTCCCCACCTCAAACTTGTGCTGCCCTGATACACCCAAGGGAGCCCTACAAACTGACATCAGGAACCTGGACTGCTGAGTTTTTTTTCCCAGGGAAAATGGAAACAGGATGTGCCCAGGGGCCCCTGGCCCTGACTGCAAAAAATCCTTATATTGAAGGACGGACCCCACACCGAAGTTGTCCCCACCTCAAACTTGTGCTGCCCTGATAGACCCAAGGGAGCCCTACAAACTGACATCAGGAACCTGGACTGCTGAGTTTTCTTTCCCAGGGAAAATGGAAAAAGGATGTGCCCAGGGGCCTCTGGCCCTGGGCTGGGGCCCCACTACAAAAAAATCCTTATATTGAAGGATGGACCCCACACCGAAGTTGTCCCCACCTCACACTTGTGCTGCCCTGATACACCCCAGGGAGCCCTAAAAACTGACATCAGGAACCTGGACTGCTGAGTTTTCTTTCCCAGGGAAAATGGAAAAAGGATGTGCCCAGGGGCCCCTGGCACTCGGCCCCTGGCCCTGACAGCAAAAAATCCTTATATCGAAGGATGGACCCCACACCGAAGTTGTCCCCACCTCAAACTTGTGCTGCCCTGATAGACCCAAGGGAGCCCTACAAACTGACATCAGGAACCTGGACTGCTGAGTTTCTTTCCCAGGGAAAATGGAAAAAGGATGTGCCCAGGGGCCCCTGGCCCTTGGCTGGAGCCTCTCTGCAAAGAATCCTTATATCGAAGGATGGACACCACACCGAAGATGTCCCCACCTCTAACTTGTGCTGCCCTGATACACCCAAGGGAGCCCTACAAACTGACATCAGGAACCTGGACTGCTGAGTTTTCTTTCCCAGGGAAAATGATAAAAGGGTGTGCCCAGGGGTCCCTGGCCCTGCTGCAAAAAATCCTTATATCGAAGGATGGACCCCACACCGAAGTTGTCCCCACCTCAAACTTGTGCTGCCCTGATAGACCCAAGGGAGCCCTACAAACTGACATCAGGAACCTGGACTACTGAGTTTTCTTTCCCAGGGAAAATGGAAAAAGGATGTGCCCAGGGGCCCCTGGCCCTGACTGCAAAAAATCCTTATATCGAAGGATGGACCCCACACCGAAGTTGTCCCCACCTCAAACTTGTGCTGCCCTGATACACCCAAGGGAGCCCTACAAACTGACATCAGGAACCTGGACTGCTGAGTTTTCTTTCCCAGGGAAAATGGAAAAAGGTTGTGCCCAGGGGCCCCTGGCCCTGACTGCAAAAAATCCTTATATTGAAGGATGGACCCCACACCGAAGTTGTCCCCACCTCAAACTTGTGCTGCCCTGATAGACCCAAGGGAGCCCTACAAACTGACATCAGGAACCTGGACTGCTGAGTTTTCTTTCCCAGGGAAAATGGAAAAAGGATGTGCCCAGAGGCCCCTGGCCCTGACTGCAAAAAATCCTTATATCGAAGGATGGAGCCCACACCGAATTTGTCCCCACCTCAAACTTGTGCTGCCCTGATAGACCCAAGGGAGCCCTACAAACTGACATCAGGAACCTGGACTGCTGAGTTTTCTTTCCCAGGGAAAATGGAAAAAGGATGTGCCCAGGGGCCCCTGGCCCTGACTGCAAAAAATTCTTATATCGAAGGATGGGCCCCACACCGAATTTGTCCCTACCTCAAACTTGTGCTGCCCTGATACACCCAAGGGAGCCCTACAAACTGACATCAGGAACCTGGACTGCTGAGTTTCTTTCCCAGGGAAAATGGAAAAAGGATGTGCCCAGGTTCCCCTGGCCCTTGGCTGGAGCCTCTCTGCAAAAAATCCTTATATCGAAGGATGGACACCACACCGAAGATGTCCCCACCTCTAACTTGTGCTGCCCTGATACACCCAAGGGAGCCCTACAAACTGACGTCAGGAACCTGGACTGCTGAGTTTTCTTTCCCAGGGAAAATGGCCAAAGGATGTGCCCAGGGGCCCCTGGCCCTGACTGCAAAAAATCCTTATATCGAAGGATGGACCCCACACCGAAGTTGTCCCCACCTCAAACTTGTGCTGCCCTGATAGACCCAAGGGAGCCCTACAAACTGACATCAGGAACCTGGACTGCTGAGTTTTCTTTCCCAGGGAAAATGGAAAATGGATGTGCCCAGGGGCCCCTGGCCCTGACTGCAAAAAATCCTTATATCGAAGGATGGACCCCACACCGAAGTTGTCCCCACCTCAAACTTGTGCTGCCCTGATAGACCCAAGGGAGCCCTACAAACTGACATCAGGAACCTGGACTGCTGAGTTTTCTTTCCCAGGGAAAATGGAAAAAGGATGTGCCCAGGGGCCCCTGGCCCTGACTGCAAAAAATCCTTATATTGAAGGACGGACCCCACACCGAAGTTGTCCCCACCTCAAACTTGTGCTGCCCTGATAGACCCAAGGGAGCCCTACAAACTGACATCAGGAACCTGGACTGCTGAGTTTTCTTTCCCAGGGAAAATGGAAAAAGGATGTGCCCAGGGGCCTCTGGCCCTGGGCTGGAGCCCCACTGCAAAAAATCCTTATATCGAAGGATGGACCCCACACCGAAGTTGTCCCCACCTCAAACTTGTGCTGCCCTGATAGACCCAAGGGAGCCCTACAAACTGACATCAGGAACCTGGACTCCTGAGTTTTCTTTCCCAGGGAAAATGGAAAAAGGATGTGCCCAGGGGCCCCTGGCCCTGACTGCAAAAAATCCTTATATTGAAGGACGGACCCCACACCGAAGTTGTCCCCACCTCAAACTTGTGCTGCCCTGATAGACCCAAGGGAGCCCTACAAACTGACATCAGGAACCTGGACTGCTGAGTTTTCTTTCCCAGGGAAAATGATAAAAGGTATTGCCCAGGGGCCCCTGGCCCTGACTGCAAAAAATCCTTATATCGAAGGATGGACCCCAGACCGAAGTTGTCCCCACCTCAAACTTGTGCTGCCCTGATAGACCCAAGGGAGCCCTACAAACTGACATCAGGAACCTGGACTGCTGAGTTTTCTTTCCCAGGGAAAATGGAAAAAGGATGTGCCCAGGGGCCCCTGGCCCTCGGCCCCTGGCCCTGACAGCAAAAAATCCTTACATCGAAGGCTGGACCCCAGACCAAAGTTGTCCCCACCTCAAACTTGTGCTGCCCTGATAGACCCAAGGGAGCCCTACAAACTGACATCAGGAACCTGGACTGCTGAGTTTTCTTTCCCAGGGAAAATGGAAAAACGACGTGCCCAGGGGCCCCTGGCCCTGGGCCCCTGGCCCTGACTGCAAAAAATCCTTATATCGAAGGATGGACCCCACACCGAAGTTGTCCCCACCTCAAACTTGTGCTGCCCTGATAGACCCAAGGGAACCCTACAAACTGACATCAGGAACCTGGACTGCTGAGTTTTCTTTCCCAGGGAAAATGGAAAAAGGATGTGCCCAGGGGCCTCTGGCCCTGGGCTGGGGCCTCACTACAAAAAATCCTTATATCGAAGGATGGACCCCACACCGAAGTTGTCCCCACCTCACACTTGTGCTGCCCTGATAGACCCAAGGGAGCCCTACAAACTGACATCAGGAACTTGGACTGCTGAGTTTTCTTTCCCAGGGAAAATGGAAAAAGGATGTGCCCAGGGGCTCCTGGCCCTGGGCCCCTGGCCCTGACAGCAAAAAATCCTTATATCGAAGGATGGACCCCAGACCGAAGTTGTCCCCACCTCAAACTTCTACTGCCCTGATACACTCAAGGGAGCCCTACAAACTGACATCAGGAACCTGGACTGCTGAGTTTTCTTTCCCAGGGAAAATGGAAAAAAGATGTGCCCAGGGGCCCCTGGCCCTGACAGCAAAAAATCCTTATATCGAAGGATGGACCCCACACCGAAGTTGTCCCCACCTCAAACTTGTGCTGCCCTGATAGACCCAAGGGAGCCCTACAAGCTAACATCAGGAACCTGGACTGCTGAGTTTTCTTTCCCAGGGAAAATGGAAAAAGGATGTGCCCAGGGGCCCCTGGCCCTGGACAGGGACCTCACTACAAAAAACCCTTATATCGAAGGATGGACCCCACACCGAAGTTGTCCCCACCTCAAACTTGTGCTACCCTGATAGACCCAAGGGAGCCCTACAAACTGACATCAGGAACCTGGACTGCTGAGTTTTCTTTCCCAGGGAAAATGGAAAAAGGATGTGCCCAGGGGCCCCTGGCCCTGGACAGGGACCTCGCTGCAAAAAATCCTTATATCGAAGGATGAAGCCCACACCGAAGTTGTCCCCACCTCAAACTTGTGCTGCCCTGATAGACCCAAGGGAGCCCTATAAACTGACATCAGGAACCTGGACTGCTGAGTTTTCTTTCCCAGGGAAAATGGAAAAAGGATGTGCCCTAGGGCCCCTGGTCCTGGCTCGGCCTCACTGAAAAAAATCCTTATATCGAAGGATGGACCCCACACCGAAGTTGTCCCCACCTCAAACTTGTGCTGCCCTGATAGACCGAAGGGAGCCCTACAAACTGACATCAGGAACCTGGACTGCTGAGTTTTCTTTCCCAGGGAAAATGGCCAAAGGGTGTGCCAGGGGGCCCCTGGCCCTGACTGCAAAGAATCCTTATATCGAAGGATGGACCCCACACCGAAGTTGTCCCCACCTCAAACTTGTGCTGCCCTGATAGACCCAAGGGAGCCCTATAAACTGACATCAGGAACCTGGACTGCTGAGTTTTCTTTCCCAGGGAAAATGGAAAAAGGATGTGCCCAGGGGCCCCTGGCCCTGGGCGGGGACCTCACTGCAAAAAATCCTTATATCGAAGGATGGACCCCACACCAAAGTTGTCCCCACCTCAAACTTGTACTGCCCTGATAGACCCAAGGGAGCCCTACAAACTGACATCAGGAACCTGGATTGCTGAGTTTTCTTTCCCAGGGAAAATGGAAAAAGAATATGCCCAGGGGCCCCTGGCCCTGACTGCAAAAAATCCCTATATCGAAGGATGGACCCCACACCGAAGTTGTCCCCACCTCACACTTGTGCTGCCCTGATACACCCAAGGGAGCCCTACAAACTGACATCAGGAACCTGGACTGCTGAGTTTCTTTCCCAGGGAAAATGGAAAAAGGATGTGCCCAGGGTCCCCTGGCCCTTGGCTGGAGCCTCTCTGCAAAGAATCCTTATATCGAAGGATGGACACCACACCGAAGATGTCCCCACCTCTAACTTGTGCTGCCCTGATACACCCAAGGGAGCCCTACAAACTGACATCAGGAACCTGGACTGCTGAGTTTTCTTTCCCAGGGAAAATGATAAAAGGGTGTGCCCAGGGGCCCCTGGCCCTGACTGCAAAGAATCCTTATATCGAAGGATGGACCCCAGACCGTAGTTGTCCCCACCTCAAACTTCTGCTGCCCTGATAGACCCAAGGGAGCCCTACAAACTGACATCAGGAACCTGGACTGCTGAGTTTTCTTTCCCAGGGAAAATGGAAAAAGGATGTGCACAGGGGCCCCTGGCACTGGACCGGGACCTCACTACAAGAAATCCATTTATCAAAGGATGGACCCCACACCGAAGTTGTCCCCACCTCAAACTTGTGCTGCCCTGATAGACCCAAGGGAGCCCTACAAACTGACATCAGGAACCTGGACTGCTGAGTTTTCTTTCCCAGGGAAAATGGAAAAAGGATGTGCCCCGGGGCCCCTGGCCTGGAGTGCAAAAAATCATTATATCGAAGGATGGACCCCACACCAAAGTCGTCCCCACCTCAAACTCGTGCTGCCCTGATAGACCCAAGGGAGCCCTACAAACTGACATCAGGAACCTGGACTGCTGAGATTTCTTTCCCAGGGAAAATGGCCAAAGGATGTGCCCGGGGGCCCCTGGCACTGACTGCAAAGAATCCTTATATCGAAGGATGGAGCCCAGACCGAAGTTGTCCCCACCT
This sequence comes from Lonchura striata, assembly GCF_050655825.1. NCBI lineage: Eukaryota > Metazoa > Chordata > Aves > Passeriformes > Estrildidae > Lonchura > Lonchura striata. The sequence continues at coordinate 7,472,428 of NC_140733.1, read as the reverse complement.
CAAATTTGTGCTGCCCTGATACACCCAAGGGAGCCCTACAAACTGACATCAGGAACCTGGACTGCTGAGTTTTCTTTCCCAGGGAAAATGGAAAAAGGATGTGCCCGGGGGCCCCTGGCCCTGACTGCAAAAAATCCTTATATCGAAGAATGGACCCCACACCGAAGTTGTCCCCACCTCAAACTTGTGCTGCCCTGATAGACCCAAGGGAGCCCTACAAACTGACATCAGGAACCTGGACTGCTGAGTTTTCTTTCCCAGGGAAAATGGAAAAAGGATGTGCCCAGCGGCCCCTGGCCCTTGGCAGGGACCTCACAACAAGAAATCCTTATATCGAAGGATGGACCCCACACCAAAGTTGTCCCCACCTCAAACTTGTGCTGCCCTGATAGACCCAAGGGAGCCCTACAAACTGACATCAGGAACCTGGACTGCTGAGTTTTCTTTCCCAGGGAAAATGGAAAAAGGATGTGCACAGGGGCCCCTGGCCCTGGGCAGGGACCTCACTGCAAAAAATCCTTATATCGAAGGATGGACCCCACACCGAAGTTGTCCCCACCTCAAACTTGTGCTGCCCTGATAGACCCAAGGGAGCCCTACAAACTGACATCAGGAACCTGGACTGCTGAGTTTTCTTTCCCAGGGAAAATGGAAAAAGGATGTGCACAGGGGCCCCTGGCCCTGACTGCAAAAAATCCTTATATCGAAGGATGGACCCCACACCAAATTTGTCCCCACCTCAAACTCGTGCTGCCCTGATAGACCCAAGGGAGCCCTACAAACTGACATCAGGAACCTGGACTGCTGAGTTTTCTTTCCCAGGGAAAATGGCAAAAGGGTGTGCCCGGGGGCCCCTGGCACTGACTGCAAAGAATCCTTATATCGAAGGATGGACCCCACACCGAAGTTGTCCCCACCTCAAACTTGTGCTGCCCTGATAGACCCAAGGGAGCCCTACAAACTGACATCAGGAACCTGGACTGCTGAGTTTTCTTTCCCAGGGAAAATGGAAAAAGGATGTGCCCAGCGGCCCCTGGCCCTGGGCCCCTGGCCCTGACTGCAAAAAATCCTTATATCAAAGGATGGACCCCACACCGAAGTTGTCCCCACCTCAAACTTGTGCTGCCCTGATACACCCAAGGGAGCTCTACAAACTGACATCAGGAACCTGGACTGCTGAGTTTTCTTTCCCAGGGAAAATGGCCAAAGGATGTGCCCAGGGGACCCTGGCCCTGACTGCAAAAAATCCTTATATCGAAGGATGGACCCCACACCGAAGTTGTCCCCACCTCAAACTTGTGCTGCCCTGATAGACCCAAGGGAGCCCTACAAACTGACATCAGGAACCTGGACTGCTGAGTTTTCTTTCCCAGGGAAAATGAAAAAGGATGTGCCCAGGGGCCCCTGGCCCTGGGCTGGGCCTCACTGCAAAAAATCCTTATATCGAAGGATGGACCCCACACCGAAGTTGTCCCCACCTCAAACTTGTGCTGCCCTGATAGACCCAAGGGAGCCCTACAAACTGACATCAGGAACCTGGACTGCTGAGTTTTCTTTCCCAGGGAAAATGGAAAAAGGATGTGCACAGGGGCCCCTGGCCCTGGGCTGGGGCCTGACTGCAAAGAATCCTTATATCGAAGGATGGACCCCACACCGAAGTTGTCCCCACCTCAAACTTGTGCTGCCCTGATAGACCCAAGGGAGCCCTACAAACTGACATCAGGAACCTGGACTGCTGAGTTTTCTTTCCCAGGGAAAATGGAAAAAGGATGTGCCCAGGGGCCCCAGGCCCTGACTGCAAAAAATCCTTATATCGAAGGATGGACCCCACACCGAAGTTGTCCCCACCTCAAACTTGTGCTGCCCTGATAGACCCAAGGGAGCCCTACAAACTGACATCAGGAACCTGGACTGCTGAGTTTTCTTTCCCAGGGAAAATGGAAAAAGGATGTGCCCAGGGGCCCCTGGCCCTGACTGCAAAGAATCCTTATATCGAAGGATGGACCCCACACCGAAGTTGTCCCCACCTCAAACTTGTGCTGCCCTGATAGACCCAAGGCAGCCCTACAAACTGACATCAGGAACCTGGACTGCTGAGTATTCTTTCCCAGGGAAAATGAAAAAGGATGTGCCCAGGGGCTCGTGGCCCTGGGCTGGGCCTCACTGCAAAAAATCCTTATATCGAAGGATGGACCCCACACCGAAGTTGTCCCCATCTCAAACTTGTGCTGCCCTGATAGACCCAAGGGAGCCCTACAAACTGACATCAGGAACCTGGACTGCTGAGTTTTCCTTCCCAGGGAAAATGGCCAAAGGGTGTGCCAGGGGGCCCCTTGCCCTGACTGCAAAGAATCCTTATATCGAAGGATGGACCCCAAACCAAAGTTGTCCCCACCTCAAACTTGTGCTGCCCTGATAGACCCAAGGGAGCCCTACAAACTGACATCAGGAACCTGGACTGCTGAGTTTTCTTTCCCAGGGAAAATGGAAAAAGGATGTGCCCAGGGGCCCGTGGCCCTGGGTCCCTGGCCCTGACTGCAAAAAATCCTTATATCGAAGGATGGACCCCACACCAAAGTTGTCCCCACCTCAAACTTGTGCTGCCCTGATAGACCCAAGGGAGCCCTACAAACTGACATCAGGAACCTGGACTGCTGAGTTTTCTTTCCCAGGGAAAATGGAAAAAGGGTGTGCCAGGGGGCCCCTGGCCCTGACTGCAAAGAATCCTTATATCGAAGGATGGACCCCACACCAAAGTTGTCCCCACCTCAAACTTGTGCTGCCCTGATACACCCAAGGGAGCCCTACAAACTGACATCAGGAACTTGGACTGCTGAGTTTTCTTTCCCAGGGAAAATGATAAAAGGGTGTGCCCAGGGGCCCCTGGCCCTGATTGCAAAAAATCCTTATATCGAAGGATGGACCCCACACCGAAGTTGTCCCCACCTCAAACTTGTGCTGCCCTGATAGACCCAAGGGAGCCCTACAAACTGACATCAGGAACCTGGACTGCTGAGTTTTCTTTCCCAGGGAAAATGGAAAAAGGATGTGCCCAGGGGCCTCTGGCCCTGGGCTGGGTCCTCACTACAAAAAATCCTTATATCGAAGGATGGACCCCACACCGAAGTTGTCCCCACCTCACACTTGTGCTGCCCTGATAGACCCAAGGGAGCCCTACAAACTGACATCAGGAACCTGGACTGCTGAGTTTCCTTTCCCAGGGAAAATGGAAAAAGGATGTGCCCAGGGGCTCCTGGCCCTGGGCCCCTGGCCCTGACAGCAAAAAATCCTTATATCGAAGGATGGACCCCACACCGAAGTTGTCCCCACCTCAAACTTGTACTGCCCTGATACACCCAAGGGAGCCCTACAAACTGACATCAGGAACCTGGACTGCTGAGTTTTCTTTCCCAGGGAAAATGGAAAAAAGGATGTGCCCAGGGGCCCCTGGCCCTGACTGCAAAAAATCCTTATATCGAAGGATGGACCCCACACCGAAGTTGTCCCCACCTCAAACTTGTGCTGCCCTGAGAGACCCAAGGGAACCCTACAAACTGACATCAGGAACCTGGACTGCTGAGTTTTCTTTCCCAGGGAAAATGGAAAAAGGATGTGCCCAGGGGTCTCTGGCCCTGGGCTGGGTCCTCACTACAAAAAATCCTTATATCGAAGGATGGACCCCACACCGAAGTTGTCCCCACCTCACACTTGTGCTGCCCTGATAGACCCAAGGGAGCCCTACAAACTGACATCAGGAACTTGGACTGCTGAGTTTTCTTTCCCAGGGAAAATGGAAAAAGGATGTGCCCAGGGGCTCCTGGTCCTGGCTGGGCCTCACTGAAAAAAATCCTTATATCGAAGGATGGACCCCACACCGAAGTTGTACCCACCGCAAACTTGTGCTGCCCTGATAGACCCAAGGGAGCCCTACAAACTGACATCAGGAACCTGGACTGCTGAGTTTTCTTTCCCAGGGAAAATGGCCAAAGGGTGTGCCAGGGGGCCCCTGGCCCTGACTGCAAAGAATCCTTATATCGAAGAATGGACCCCACACCGAAGTTGTCCCCACCTCAAACTTGTGCTGCCCTGATAGACCCAAGGGAGCCCTACAAACTGACATCAGGAACCTGGACTGCTGAGTTTTCTTTCCCAGGGAAAATGGAAAAAGGATGTGCCCAGCGGCCCCTGGCCCTTGGCAGGGACCTCACAACAAGAAATCCTTATATCGAAGGATGGACCCCACACCAAAGTTGTCCCCACCTCAAACTTGTGCTGCCCTGATAGACCCAAGGGAGCCCTACAAACTGACATCAGGAACCTGGACTGCTGAGTTTGCTTTCCCAGGGAAAATGGCCAAAGGATGTGCCCGGGGGCCCCTGGCACTGACTGCAAAGAATCCTTATATCGAAGGATGGAGCCCAGACCGAAGTTGTCCCCACCTCAAACTTGTGCTGCCCTGATAGACCCAAGGGAGCCCTACAAACTGACATCAGGAACCTGGACTGCTGAGTTTTCTTTCCCAGGGAAAATGAAAAAAGGATGTGACGGGGGCCCCTGTCCCTGGGCCCCCGGCCCTGACTGCAAAAAATCCTTATATCGAAGGATGGAGCCCACACCGAAGTTGTCCCCACCTCAAACTTGTGCTGCCCTGATAGACCCAAGGGAGCCCTACAAACTGACATCAGGAACCTGGACTGCTGAGTTTTCTTTCCCAGGGAAAATGGAAAAAGGATGTGCCCAGGGGCCCCTGGCCCTGACTGCAAAAAATCCTTATATCGAAGGATGGACCCCACACCGAAGTTGTCCCCACCTCAAACTTGTGCTGCCCTGATACACCCAAGGGAGCCCTACAAACTGACATCAGGAACCTGCTGTGCTGAGTTTTTTTTCCCAGGGAAAATGGAAAAAGGATGTGCCCAGCGGCCCCTGGCCCTTGGCAGGGACCTCACTACGAGAAATCCCTATATCGAAGGATGGACCCCACACCGAAGTTGACCCCACCTCAAACTTGTGCTGCCCTGATAGACCCAAGGGAGCCCTACAAACTGACATCAGGAACCTGGACTGCTGAGTTTTCTTTCCCAGGGAAAATGGAAAAATGTTGTGCCCTGGGGCCCCTGGCCCTGGGCTGGACCTCACTGAAAAAAATCCCTATATCAAAGGATGGACCCCACACCGAAGTTGTCCCCACCTCAAACTTGTGCTGCCCTGATACACCCAAGGGAGCCCTACAAACTGACATCAGGAACCTGGACTGCTGAGTTTTCTTTCCCAGGGAAAATGAAAAAGGATGTGCCCAGGGGCCCCTGGCCCTGGGCTGGGCCTCACTGCAAAAAATCCTTATATCGAAGGATGGACCCCACACCGAAGTTGTCCCCACCTCAAACTTGTGCTGCCCTGATAGACCCAAGGGAGCCCTACAAACTGACATCAGGAACCTGGACTGCTGAGTTTTCTTTCCCAGGGAAAATGGAAAAAGGATGTGCACAGGGGCCCCTGGCCCTGGGCTGGGGCCTGACTGCAAAGAATCCTTATATCGAAGGATGGACCCCACACCGAAGTTGTCCCCACCTCAAACTTGTGCTGCCCTGATAGACCCAAGGGAGCCCTACAAACTGACATCAGGAACCTGGACTGCTGAGTTTTCTTTCCCAGGGAAAATGGAAAAAGGATGTGCCCAGGGGCCCCTGGCCCTGACTGCAAAAAATCCTTATATCGAAGGATGGACCCCAAACCAAAGTTGTCCCCACCTCAAACTTGTGCTGCCCTGATAGACCCAAGGGAGCCCTACAAACTGACATCAGGAACCTGGACTGCTGAGTTTTCTTTCCCAGGGAAAATGGAAAAAGGATGTGCCCAGGGGCCCGTGGCCCTGGGTCCCTGGCCCTGACTGCAAAAAATCCTTATATCGAAGGATGGACCCCACACCAAAGTTGTCCCCACCTCAAACTTGTGCTGCCCTGATAGACCCAAGGGAGCCCTACAAACTGACATCAGGAACCTGGACTGCTGAGTTTTCTTTCCCAGGGAAAATGGAAAAAGGGTGTGCCAGGGGGCCCCTGGCCCTGACTGCAAAGAATCCTTATATCGAAGGATGGACCCCACACCAAAGTTGTCCCCACCTCAAACTTGTGCTGCCCTGATACACCCAAGGGAGCCCTACAAACTGACATCAGGAACTTGGACTGCTGAGTTTTCTTTCCCAGGGAAAATGATAAAAGGGTGTGCCCAGGGGCCCCTGGCCCTGATTGCAAAAAATCCTTATATCGAAGGATGGACCCCACACCGAAGTTGTCCCCACCTCAAACTTGTGCTGCCCTGATAGACCCAAGGGAGCCCTACAAACTGACATCAGGAACCTGGACTGCTGAGTTTTCTTTCCCAGGGAAAATGGAAAAAGGATGTGCCCAGGGGCCTCTGGCCCTGGGCTGGGTCCTCACTACAAAAAATCCTTATATCGAAGGATGGACCCCACACCGAAGTTGTCCCCACCTCACACTTGTGCTGCCCTGATAGACCCAAGGGAGCCCTACAAACTGACATCAGGAACCTGGACTGCTGAGTTTCCTTTCCCAGGGAAAATGGAAAAAGGATGTGCCCAGGGGCTCCTGGCCCTGGGCCCCTGGCCCTGACAGCAAAAAATCCTTATATCGAAGGATGGACCCCACACCGAAGTTGTCCCCACCTCAAACTTGTACTGCCCTGATACACCCAAGGGAGCCCTACAAACTGACATCAGGAACCTGGACTGCTGAGTTTTCTTTCCCAGGGAAAATGGAAAAAAGGATGTGCCCAGGGGCCCCTGGCCCTGACTGCAAAAAATCCTTATATCGAAGGATGGACCCCACACCGAAGTTGTCCCCACCTCAAACTTGTGCTGCCCTGAGAGACCCAAGGGAACCCTACAAACTGACATCAGGAACCTGGACTGCTGAGTTTTCTTTCCCAGGGAAAATGGAAAAAGGATGTGCCCAGGGGTCTCTGGCCCTGGGCTGGGTCCTCACTACAAAAAATCCTTATATCGAAGGATGGACCCCACACCGAAGTTGTCCCCACCTCACACTTGTGCTGCCCTGATAGACCCAAGGGAGCCCTACAAACTGACATCAGGAACTTGGACTGCTGAGTTTTCTTTCCCAGGGAAAATGGAAAAAGGATGTGCCCAGGGGCTCCTGGTCCTGGCTGGGCCTCACTGAAAAAAATCCTTATATCGAAGGATGGACCCCACACCGAAGTTGTACCCACCGCAAACTTGTGCTGCCCTGATAGACCCAAGGGAGCCCTACAAACTGACATCAGGAACCTGGACTGCTGAGTTTTCTTTCCCAGGGAAAATGGCCAAAGGGTGTGCCAGGGGGCCCCTGGCCCTGACTGCAAAGAATCCTTATATCGAAGAATGGACCCCACACCGAAGTTGTCCCCACCTCAAACTTGTGCTGCCCTGATAGACCCAAGGGAGCCCTACAAACTGACATCAGGAACCTGGACTGCTGAGTTTTCTTTCCCAGGGAAAATGGAAAAAGGATGTGCCCAGCGGCCCCTGGCCCTTGGCAGGGACCTCACAACAAGAAATCCTTATATCGAAGGATGGACCCCACACCAAAGTTGTCCCCACCTCAAACTTGTGCTGCCCTGATAGACCCAAGGGAGCCCTACAAACTGACATCAGGAACCTGGACTGCTGAGTTTGCTTTCCCAGGGAAAATGGCCAAAGGATGTGCCCGGGGGCCCCTGGCACTGACTGCAAAGAATCCTTATATCGAAGGATGGAGCCCAGACCGAAGTTGTCCCCACCTCAAACTTGTGCTGCCCTGATAGACCCAAGGGAGCCCTACAAACTGACATCAGGAACCTGGACTGCTGAGTTTTCTTTCCCAGGGAAAATGAAAAAAGGATGTGACGGGGGCCCCTGTCCCTGGGCCCCCGGCCCTGACTGCAAAAAATCCTTATATCGAAGGATGGAGCCCACACCGAAGTTGTCCCCACCTCAAACTTGTGCTGCCCTGATAGACCCAAGGGAGCCCTACAAACTGACATCAGGAACCTGGACTGCTGAGTTTTCTTTCCCAGGGAAAATGGAAAAAGGATGTGCCCAGGGGCCCCTGGCCCTGACTGCAAAAAATCCTTATATCGAAGGATGGACCCCACACCGAAGTTGTCCCCACCTCAAACTTGTGCTGCCCTGATACACCCAAGGGAGCCCTACAAACTGACATCAGGAACCTGCTGTGCTGAGTTTTTTTTCCCAGGGAAAATGGAAAAAGGATGTGCCCAGCGGCCCCTGGCCCTTGGCAGGGACCTCACTACGAGAAATCCCTATATCGAAGGATGGACCCCACACCGAAGTTGACCCCACCTCAAACTTGTGCTGCCCTGATAGACCCAAGGGAGCCCTACAAACTGACATCAGGAACCTGGACTGCTGAGTTTTCTTTCCCAGGGAAAATGGAAAAATGTTGTGCCCTGGGGCCCCTGGCCCTGGGCTGGACCTCACTGAAAAAAATCCCTATATCAAAGGATGGACCCCACACCGAAGTTGTCCCCACCTCAAACTTGTGCTGCCCTGATACACCCAAGGGAGCCCTACAAACTGACATCAGGAACCTGGACTGCTGAGTTTTCTTTCCCAGGGAAAATGAAAAAGGATGTGCCCAGGGGCCCCTGGCCCTGGGCTGGGCCTCACTGCAAAAAATCCTTATATCGAAGGATGGACCCCACACCGAAGTTGTCCCCACCTCAAACTTGTGCTGCCCTGATAGACCCAAGGGAGCCCTACAAACTGACATCAGGAACCTGGACTGCTGAGTTTTCTTTCCCAGGGAAAATGGAAAAAGGATGTGCACAGGGGCCCCTGGCCCTGGGCTGGGGCCTGACTGCAAAGAATCCTTATATCGAAGGATGGACCCCACACCGAAGTTGTCCCCACCTCAAACTTGTGCTGCCCTGATAGACCCAAGGGAGCCCTACAAACTGACATCAGGAACCTGGACTGCTGAGTTTTCTTTCCCAGGGAAAATGGAAAAAGGATGTGCCCAGGGGCCCCTGGCCCTGACTGCAAAAAATCCTTATATCGAAGGATGGACCCCACACCGAAGTTGTCCCCACCTCAAACTTGTGCTGCCCTGATACACCCAAGGGAGCCCTACAAACTGACATCAGGAACCTGGACTGCTGAGTTTTTTTTCCCAGGGAAAATGGAAAAAGGATGTGCCCAGGGGCCCCTGGCCCTGACTGCAAAGAATCCTTATATCGAAGGATGGACCCCACACCGAAGTTGTCCCCACCTCAAACTTGTGCTGCCCTGATAGACCCAAGGGAGCCCTACAAACTGACATCAGGAACCTGGACTGCTGAGTTTTCTTTCCCAGGGAAAATGGAAAAAGGATGTGCCCAGGGGCCCGTGGCCCTGGGTCCCTGGCCCTGACTGCAAAAAATCCTTATATCGAAGGATGGAACCCACACCGAAGTTGTCCCCACCTCAAACTTGTGCTGCCCTGATAGACCCAAGGGAGCCCTACAAACTGACATCAGGAACCTGGACTGCTGAGTTTCTTTCCCAGGGAAAATGGAAAAAGGATGTGCCCAGGGTCCCCTGGCCCTTGGCTGGAGCCTCTCTGCAAAGAATCCTTATATCGAAGGATGGACACCACACCGAAGATGTCCCCACCTCTAACTTGTGATGCCCTGATAGACCCAAGGGAGCCCTACAAACTGACATCAGGAACTTGGACTGCTGAGTTTTCTTTCCCAGGGAAAATGATAAAAGGATGTGCCCAGGGGCCCCTGGCCCTGACTGCAAAGAATCCTTATATCGAAGGATGGAGCCCAGACCGAAGTTGTCCCCACCTCAAACTTGTGCTGCCCTGATAGACCCAAGGGAGCCCTACAAACTGACATCAGGAATCTGGACTGCTGAGTTTTCTTTCCCAGGGAAATTGGAAAAAGGATGTGCCCAGGGGCCCCTGGCCCTGACTGCAAAATATCCTTATATCGAAGGATGGACCCCACACCGAAGTTGTCCCCACCTCACACTTGTGCTGCCCTGATAGACCCAAGGGAGCCCTACAAACTGACATCAGGAACCTGGACTGCTGAGTTTTCTTTCCCAGGGAAAATTGAAAAAGGATGTCCCCAGGGGCCCCTGGCCCTGACTGCAAAACATCCTTATATCGAAGGATGGATCCCACACCGAAGTTGTCCCCACCTCAAACTTGTGCTGCCCTGATAGACCCAAGGGAGCCCTACAAACTGACATCAGGAACCTGGACTGCTGAGTTTTCTTTCCCAGGGAAAATGGAAAAAGGATGTGCCCAGGGGCCCCTGGCCCTGACTGCAAAAAATCCTTATATCGAAGGATGGACCCCACACCGAAGTTGTCCCCACCTCAAACTTGTGCTGCCCTGATACACCCAAGGGAGCCCTACAAACTGACATCAGGAACCTGGACTGCTGAGTTTTCTTTCCCAGGGAAAATGGAAAAAGGATGTGCCCAGGGGCCCCTGGCCCTGACTGCAAAACATCCTTATATCGAAGGATGGACCCCACACCGAAGTTGTCCCCACCTCAAACTTGTGCTGCCCTGATAGACCCAAGGGAGCCCTACAAACAGACATCAGGAACCTGGACTGCTGAGTTTTCTTTCCCAGGGAAAATGGCCAAAGGATGTGCCCAGGGGCCCCTGGCCCTGACTGCAAAAAATCCTTATATCGAAGGATGAACCCCACACCGAAGTTGTCCCCACCTCAAACTTGTGCTGCCCTGATAGACCCAAGGGAGCCCTACAAACTGACATCAGGAACCTGGACTGCTGAGTTTTCTTTCCAAGGGAAAATGGAAAAATTATGTGCCCAGGGGCCCCTGGACCTGGGCCGGGGCCTCACTGCAAAGAATCCTTATATCGAAGGATGGACCCCACACCGAAGATGTCCCCACCTCAAACTTGTGCTGCCCTGATAGACCCAAGGGAGCCCTACAAACTGACATCAGGAACCTGGACTGCTGAGTTTTCTTTCCCAGGGAAAATGGAAAAAAGATGTGCCCAGGGGCCCCTGGCCCTGACTGCAAAAAATCCTTATATCGAAGGATGGAGCCCACACCGAATTTGTCCCCACCTCAAACTTGTGCTGCCCTGATACACCCAAGGGAGCCCTACAAACTGACATCAGGAACCTGGACTGCTGAGTTTTCTTTCCCAGGGAAAATGGAAAAAGGATGTGCCCAGGGGCCCATGGTCCTGGGATGGGGCCACACTGCAAAGAATCCTTATATCGAAGGATGGACCCCACACCGAAGTTGTCCCCACCTCAAACTTGTGCTGCCCTGATAGACCCAAGGGAGCCCTACAAACTGACATCAGGAACCTGGACTGCTGAGTTTTCTTTCCCAGGGAAAATGGAAAAAGGATGTGCCCAGGGGCCCCTGGCCCTGACTGCAAAAAATCCTTATATCGAAGGATGGACCCACACCGAAGTTGTCCCCACCTCAAACTTGTGCTGCCCTGATAGACCCAAGGGAGCCCTACAAACTGACATCAGGAACCTGGACTGCTGAGTTTTCTTTCCCAGGGAAAATGGAAAAAGGATGCGCCCAGGGGCCCCTGGCCCTGACTGCAAAGAATCCTTATATCGAAGGATGGACCCCACACCGAAGTTGTCCCCACCTCAAACTTGTGCTGCCCTGATAGACCCAAGGGAGCCCTACAAACTGACATCAGGAACCTGGACTGCTGAGTATTCTTTCCCAGGGAAAATGAAAAAGGATGTGCCCAGGGGCTCCTGGCCCTGGGCTGGGCCTCACTGCAAAAAATCCTTATATCGAAGGATGGACCCCACACCGAAGTTGTCCCCACCTCAAACTTGTGCTGCCCTGATATACCCAAGGGAGCTCTACAAACTGACATCAGGAACCTGGACTGCTGAGTTTTCTTTCCCAGGGAAAATGGAAAAAGGATGTGCCCAGGGGCCCCTGGCCCTGGGCTGGGGCCTCACTGCAAAGAATCTTTATATCGAAGGATGGACCCCACACCGAAGTTGTCCCCACCTCAAACTTGTGCTGCCCTGATACACCCAAGGGAGCCCTACAAACTGACATCAGGAACCTGGACTGCTGAGTTTCTTTCCCAGGGAAAATGGAAAAAGGATGTGCCCAGGGTCCCCTGGCCCTTGGCTGGAGCCTCTCTGCAAAGAATCCTTATATCGAAGGATGGACACCACACCGAAGATGTCCCCACCTCTAACTTGTGCTGCCCTGATACACCCAAGGGAGCCCTACAAACTGACATCAGGAACTTGGACTGCTGAGTTTTCTTTCCCAGGGAAAATGATAAAAGGGTGTGCCCAGGGGCCCCTGGCCCAGATTGCAAAAAATCCTTATATCGAAGGATGGACCCCACACCGAAGTTGTCCCCACCTCAAACTTGTGCTGCCCTGATAGACCCAAGGGAGCCCTACAAACTGACATCAGGAACCTGGACTGCTGAGTTTTCTTTCCCAGGGAAAATGGAAAAAGGATGTGCCCAGGGGCCCCTGGCCCTGACTGCAAAAAATCCTTATATCGAAGGATGGACCCACACCGAAGTTGTCCCCACCTCAAACTTGTGCTGCCCTGATAGACCCAAGGGAGCCCTACAAACTGACATCAGGAACCTGGACTGCTGAGTTTCCTTTCCCAGGGAAAATGGAAAAAGGATGTGCCCAGGGGCTCCTGGCCCTGGGCCCCTGGCCCTGACTGCAAAAAATCCTTATATCGAAGGATGGACCCCACACCGAAGTTGTCCCCACCTCAAACTTGTACTGCCCTGATACACCCAAGGGAGCCCTACAAACTGACATCAGGAACCTGGACTGCTGAGTTTTCTTTCCCAGGGAAAATGGAAAAAGGATGTGCCCAGGGGCCCCTGGCCCTGACTGCAAAAAATCCTTATATCGAAGGATGGACCCCACACCGAAGTTGTCCCCACCTCAAACTTGTGCTGCCCTGAGAGACCCAAGGGAACCCTACAAACTGACATCAGGAACCTGGACTGCTGAGTTTTCTTTCCCAGGGAAAATGGAAAAAGGATGTGCACAGGGGCCCCTGGCACTGGACCGGGACCTCACTACAAGAAATCCATATATCAAAGGATGGACCCCACACCGAAGTTGTCCCCACCTCAAACTTGTGCTGCCCTGATAGACCCAAGGGAGCCCTACAAACTGACATCAGGAACCTGGACTGCTGAGTTTTCTTTCCCAACGAAAATGGAAAAAGGATGTGCCCAGGGGCCCCTGGCCCTGACTGCAAAAAATCCTTATATCGAAGGATGGACCCCACACCGAAGTTGTCCCCACCTCAAACTTGTGCTGCCCTGATAGACCCAAGGGAGCCCTACAAACTGACATCAGGAACCTGGACTGCTGAGTTTTCTTTCCCAGGGAAAATGGAAAAAGGATGTGCACAGGGGCCCCTGGCCCTGACTGCAAAAAATCCTTATATCGAAGGATGGACCCCACACCAAAGTTGTCCCCACCTCAAACTCGTGCTGCCCTGATAGACCCAAGGGAGCCCTACAAACTGACATCAGGAACCTGGACTGCTGAGTTTTCTTTCCCAGGGAAAATGGAAAAAGGATGTGCACAGGGGCCCCTGGCCCTGGGCAGGGCCCTCACTACAAAAAATCCTTATATCGAAGGATGGACCACACACCGAAGTTGTCCCCACCTCAAACTTGTGCTGCCCTGATAGACCCAAGGGAGCTCTACAAACTGACATCAGGAACCTGGACTGCTGAGTTTTCTTTCCCAGGGAAAATGGAAAAAGGATGTGCCCAGGGGCCCCTGGCCCTGACTGCAAAAAATCCTTATATCGAAGGATGGACCCCACACCGAAGTTGTCCCCACCTCACACTTGTGCTGCCCTGATAGACCCAAGGGAGCCCTACAAACTGACATCAGGAACCTGGACTGCTGAGTTTTCTTTCCCAGGGAAAATGGAAAAAGGATGTGCCCAGCGGCCCCTGGCCCTTGGCAGGGGATTCACAACAAGAAATCCTTATATCGAAGGATGGACCCCACACCAAAATTGTCCCCACCTCAAACTTGTGCTGCCCTGATAGACCCAAGGGAGCCCTACAAACTGACATCAGGAGCCTGGACTGCTGAGTTTTCTTTCCCAGGGAAAATGGAGAAAGGATGTGCACAGGGGCCCCTGGCCCTGACTGCAAAAAATCCTTATATCGAAGGATGGACCCCACACCAAAGTTGTCCCCACCTCAAACTTGTGCTGCCCTGATAGACCCAAGGGAGCCCTACAAACTGACATCAGGAACCTGGACTGCTGAGTTTTCTTTCCCAGGGAAAATGGCCAAAGGATGTGCCCGGGGGCCCCTGGCACTGACTGCAAAGAATCCATTTATCGAAGGATGGAGCCCAGACCGAAGTTGTCCCCACCTCAAACTTGTGCTGCCCTGATAGACCCAAGGGAGCCCTACAAACTGACATCAGGAACCTGGTGTGCTGAGTTTTTTTTCCCAGGGAAAATGGAAAAAGGATGTGCCCAGCGGCCCCTGGCCCTGGGCTGGGGCCTCACTACAAAAAATCCTTACATCGAAGGATGCACCCCACACCAAAGTTGTTGCAACCTCAAACTTGTGCTACCCTGATAGACCCAAGGGAGCCCTACAAACTGACATCAGGAACCTGGACTGCTGACTTTTCTTTCCCAGGGAAAATGGAAAAAGGATGTGCCCAGGGGCCCCTGGCCCTAGGCTGGGGCCTCACTGCATAGAATCCTTATATCGAAGGATGGAACCCACACCGAAGTTGTCCCCACCTCAAAATTGTGCTTGCCTGATAGACCCAAGGGAGCCCTACAAACTGACATCAGGAACCTGGACTGCTGAGTTTTCTTTCCCAGGGAAAATGGCCAAAGGATGTGCCCAGGGGCCCCTGGCCCTGACTGCAAAAAATCCTTATATCGAAGGATGGAGCCCACACTGAAGTTGTCCCCACCTCAAACTTGTGCTGCCCTGATAGACCCAAGGCAGCCCTACAAACTGACATCAGGAACCTGGACTGCTGAGTTTTCTTTCCCAGGGAAAATGGAAAAAGGATGTGCCCAGGGGCCCGTGGCCATGACTGCAAAAAATCCTTATATCGAAGGATGGACCCCACACCGAAGTTGTCCCCACCTCAAACATGTGCTGCCCTGATAGACCCAAGGGAGCCCTAAAAAATGACATCAGGAACCTGGACTGCTGAGTTTTCTTTCCCAGGGAAAATGGCCAAAGGTTGTGCCCGGGGACCCCTGGCCCTTACTGCAAAAAATCCTTATATCGAAGGATGGAGCCCACACCGAAGTTGTCCCCACCTCAAACTTGTGCTGCCCTGATAGACCCAAGGGAGCCCTAAAAAATGACATCAGGAACTTGGACTGCTGAGTTTTCTTTCCCAGGGAAAATGGAAAAAGGATGTGCCCAGGGGCCCCTGGCCCTGACTGCAAAAAATCCTTATATCAAAGGATGGACCCCACACCAAAGTTGTCCCCACCTCAAACTTGTGCTGCCCTGATACACCCAAGGGAGCCCTACAAACTGACATCAGGAACCTGGACTGCTGAGTTTTCTTTCCCAGGGAAAATGGAAAAAGGATGTGCCCAGGGGCCCCTGGCCCTGACTGCAAAAAATCCTTATATCGAAGGATGGACCCCACACCGAAGTTGTCCCCACCTCAAACTTGTGCTGCCCTGATAGACCCAAGGGAGCCCTACAAACTGACATCAGGAACCTGGACTGCTGAGTTTTCTTTCCCAGGGAAAATGGAAAAAGGATGTGCCCAGGGGCCCCTGGCCCTGGGTTGGGGCCTCACTGCAAAAAATCCTTATATCGAAGGATGGACCCCACACCGAAGTTGTCCCCACCTCAAACTTGTGCTGCCCTGATAGACCCAAGGGAGCCCTACAAACTGACATCAGGAACCTGGACTGCTGAGTTTTCTTTCCCAGGGAAAATGGAAAAAGGATGTGCCCAGGGGCCTCTGGCCCTGACTGCAAAAAATCCTTATATCGAAGGATGGAGCATACACTGAAGTAGTCCGCACATCAAACTTCTGCTACCCTGATAGACCCAAGGGAGCCCTACAAACTGACATCAGGAACCTGGACTGCTGAGTTTTCTTTCCCAGGGAAAATGGCCAAAGGATGTGCCCAGGGGCCCCTTGCCCTGACTGCAAAGAATCCTTATATCGAAGGATGGACCCCACACCGAAGTTGTCCCCACCTCAAACTTGTGCTGCCCTGATAGACCCAAGGGAGCCCTACAAACTGACATCAGGAACCTGGACTGCTGAGTTTTCTTTCCCAGGGAAAAAGGAAAAAGGATGTGCCGAGGGGCCCCTGGCCCTGACTGCAAAAAATCCTTATATCGAAGGATGGACCCCACACCGAAGTTGTCCCCACCTCAAACTTGTGCTGCCCTGATAGACCCAAGGGAGCCCTACAAACTGACATCAGGAACCTGGACTGCTGAGTTTTCTTTCCCAGGGAAAATGGAAAAAGGATGTGCCCAGGGGCCCATGCCCCTGACTGCAAAAAATCCTTATATCGAAGGATGCACCACACACCAAAGTTGTCCCCACCTCAAACTTGTACTACCCTGATAGACCCAAGGGAGCCCTACAAACTGACATCAGGAACCTGGACTGCTGAGTTTTCTTTCCCAGGGAAAATGGAAAAAGGATGTGCCCAGGGGCCCCTGGCCCTGGACAGGGACCTCACTGCAAAAAATCCTTATATCGAAGGATGGAGCCCACACCGAAGTCGTCCCCACCTCAAACTTGTGCTGCCCTGATAGACTTAAGGGAGCTCTACAAACTGACAGCAGGAACCGGGACTGCTGAGTTTTCTTTCCCAGGGAAAATGGAAAAAGGATGTGCCCTAGGGCCCCTGGTCCTGGCTGGGCCTCACTGAAAAAAATCATTATATCGAAGGATGGACCCCACACCGAAGTTGTCCCCACCTCAAACTTGTGCTGCCCTGATAGACCCAAGGGAGCCCTACAAACTGACATCAGGAACCTGGACTGCTGAGTTTTCTTTCCCAGGGAAAATGGAAAAAGGATGTGCCCAGGGGCCCCTGGCCCTGACTGCAAAAAATCCTTATATCGAAGGATGGACCCCACACCGAAGTTGTCCCCACCTCAAACTTGTGCTGCCCTGATACACCCAAGGGAGCCCTATAAACTGACATCAGGAACCTGGACTGCTGAGTTTTCTTTCCCAGGGAAAATGGAAAAAGGATGTGCCCAGGGGCCCATGGCCCTGGGCAGGGACCTCACTGCAAAAAATCCTTATATCGAAGGATGGACCCCACACCGAAGTTGTCCCCACCTCAAACTTGTGCTGCCCTGATAGACCCAAGGGAGCCCTACAAACTGACATCAGGAACCTGGACTGCTGACTTTTCTTTCCCAGGGGAAATGGAAAAAGGATGTGCCCAGGGGCCCCTGGCCCTGACTGCAAAAAATCCTTATATCGAAGGATGGACCCCACACCGAAGTTGTCCCCACCTCAAACTTGTGCTGCCCTGATAGACCCAAGGGAGCCCTACAAACTGACATCAGGAACCTGGACTGCTGAGTTTTCCTTCCCAGGGAAAATGGAAAAAGGATGTGCACAGGGGCCCCTGGCCCTGGGCTGGGCCTCAATGCAAAAAATCCTTATATCGAAGGATGGACCCCACACCGAAGTTGTCCCCACCTCAAACTTGTGCTGCCCTGATACACCCAAGGGAGCCCTACAAACTGACATCAGGAACCTGGACTGCTGAGTTTTCTTTCCCAGGGAAAATGGAAAAAGGATGTGCCCAGGGGCCCCTGGCCCTGACTGCAAAAAATCTTTGTATCGAAGGATGCACCCCACACCGAAGGTGTCCCCACCTCAAACTTGTGCTGCCCTGATACACCCAAGGAAGCCCTACAAACTGACATCAGGAACCTGGACTGCTGAGTTTTCTTTCCCAGGGAATATGGAAAAAGGATGTGCACAGGGGCCCCTGGCCCTGGGCTGGGACCTGACTGCAAAGAATCCATATATCGAAGGATGGACCCCACACCGAAGTTGTCCCCACCTCAAACTTGTGCTGCCCTGATAGACCCAAGGGAGCTCTACAAACTGACATCAGGAACCTGGACTGCTGAGTTTTCTTTCCCAGGGAAAATGGAAAAAGGATGTGCCCAGGGGCCCCTGGCCCTGACTGCAAAAAATCCTTATATCGAAGGATGGACCCCACACTGAAGTTGTCCCCACCTCAAACTTGTGCTGCCCTGATAGACCCAAGGGAGCCCTACAAACTGACATCAGGAACCTGGACTGCTGACTTTTCTTTCCCAGGGAAAATGGAAAAAGGATGTGCCCAGGGGCCCCTGGCCATGACTGCAAAAAATCCTTATATCGAAGGATGGACCCCACACCAAAGTTGTCCCCACCTCAAACTTGTGCTGCCCTGATAGACCCAAGGGAGCCCTACAAACTGACATCAGGAACCTGGACTGCTGAGTTTTCTTTCCCAGGGAAAATGGAAAAAGGATGTGCCCAGGGGCCCCTGGCCCTGACTGCAAAAAATCCTTATATCGAAGGATGGACCCCACACCGAAGTTGTCCCCACCTCAAACTTGTGCTGCCCTGATAGACCCAAGGGAGCCCTACAAACTGACATCAGGAACCTGGACTGCTGAGTTTTCTTTCCCAGGGAAAATGGAAAAAGGATGTGCCCAGGGGCCCCTGGCCCTGACTGCAAAGAATCCTTATATCGAAGGATGGACCCCACACCGAAGTTGTCCCCACCTCAAACTTGTGCTGCCCTGATAGCCCCAAGGGAGCCCTACAAACTGACATCAGGAACCTGGACTGCTGAGTTTTCTTTCCCAGGGAAAATGGAAAAAGGATGTGCCCAGGGGCCCGTGGCCCTGTGTCCCTGGCCCTGACTGCAAAAAATCCTTATATCGAAGGATGGAACCCACACCGAAGTTGTCCCCACGTCAAACTTGTGCTGCCCTGATACACCCAAGGGAGCCCTACAAACTGACATCAGGAACCTGGACTGCTGAGTTTCTTTCCCAGGGAAAATGGAAAAAGGATGTGCCCAGGGTCCCCTGGCCCTTGGCTGGAGACTCTCTGCAAAGAATCCTTATATCGAAGGATGGACACCACACCGAAGATGTCCCCACCTCTAACTTGTGATGCCCTGATAGACCCAAGGGAGCCCTACAAACTGACATCAGGAACTTGGACTGCTGAGTTTTCTTTCCCAGGGAAAATGGAAAAAGGATGTGCCCAGGGGCCCCTGGCCCTGATTGCAAAAAATCCTTATATCGAAGGATGGACCCCACACCGAAGTTGTCCCCACCTCAAACTTGTGCTGCCCTGATACACCCAAGGGAGCCCTACAAACTGACATCAGGAATCTGGACTGCTGAGTTTTCTTTCCCAGGGAAAATGGAAAAAGGATGTGCCCAGGGGCCCCTGGTCCTGACTGCAAAAAATCCTTATATCGAAGGATGGACCCCACACCGAAGTTGTCCCCACCTCACACTTGTGCTGCCCTGATAGACCCAAGGGAGCCCTACAAACTGACATCAGGAACCTGGACTGCTGAGTTTTCTTTCCCAGGGAAAATGGAAAAAGGATGTGCCCAGGGGCCCCTGGCCCTGACTGCAAAACATCCTTATATCGAAGGATGGACCCCACACCGAAGTTGTCCCCACCTCAAACTTGTGCTGCCCTGATAGACCCAAGGGAGCCCTACAAACTGACATCAGGAACCTGGACTGCTGAGTTTTCTTTCCCAGGGAAAATGGAAAAAGGATGTGCCCAGGGGCCCCTGGCCCTGACTGCAAAAAATCCTTATATCGAAGGATGGACCCCACACCGAAGTTGTCCCCACCTCAAACTTGTGCTGCCCTGATACACCCAAGGGAGCCCTACAAACTGACATCAGGAACCTGGACTGCTGAGTTTTCTTTCCCAGGGAAAATGGAAAAATGATGTGCCCAGGGGCCCCTGGACCTGGGCTGGGGCCTCACTGCAAAGAATCCTTATATCGAAGGATGGACCCCACACCGAAGATGTCCCCACCTCAAACTTGTGCTGCCCTGATAGACCCAAGGGAGCCCTACAAACTGACATCAGGAACCTGGACTGCTGAGTTTTCTTTCCCAGGGAAAATGGAAAAAGGATGTGCACAGGGGCCCCTGGCCCTGACTGCAAAAAATCCTTATATCGAAGGATGGAGCCCACACCGAATTTGTCCCCACCTCAAACTTGTGCTGCCCTGATACACCCAAGGGAGCCCTACAAACTGACATCAGGAACCTGGACTGCTGAGTTTTCTTTCCCAGGGAAAATGGAAAAAGGATGTGCCCAGGGGCCCCTGGCCCTGGGCTGGGGCCACACTGCAAAGAATCCTTATATCGAAGGATGGACCCCACACCGAAGTTGTCCCCACCTCAAACTTGTGCTGCCCTGATACACCCAAGGGAGCCCTACAAACTGACATCAGGAACCTGGACTGCTGAGTTTTCTTTCCCAGGGAAAATGGAAAAAGGATGTGCCCAGGGGCCCCTGGCCCTGACTGCAAAGAATCCTTATATCGAAGGATGGACCCCACACCGAAGTTGTCCCCACCTCAAACTTGTGCTGCCCTGATACACCCAAGGTAGCCCTACAAACTGACATCAGGAACCTGGACTGCTGAGTATTCTTTCCCAGGGAAAATGAAAAAGGATGTGCCCAGGGGCTCCTGGCCCTGGGCTGGGCCTCACTGCAAAAAATCCTTATATCGAAGGATGGACCCCACACCAACGTTGTCCCCACCTCAAACTTGTGCTGCCCTGATATACCCAAGGGAGCTCTACAAACTGACATCAGGAACCTGGACTGCTGAGTTTTCTTTCCCAGGGAAAATGGAAAAAGGATGTGCACAGGGGCCCCTGGCACTGGACCGGGACCTCACTACAAGAAATCCATATATCAAAGGATGGACCCCACACCGAAGTTGTCCCCACCTCAAACTTGTGCTGCCCTGATAGACCCAAGGGAGCCCTACAAACTGACATCAGGGACCTGGACTGCTGAGTTTTCTTTCCCAGGGAAAATGGAAAAAGGATGTGCCCAGGGGCCCCTGGCCCTGACTGCAAAAAATCCTTATATCGAAGGATGGACCCCACACCGAAGTTGTCCCCACCTCAAACTTGTGCTGCCCTGATAGACCCAAGGGAGCCCTACAAACTGACATCAGGAACCTGGACTGCTGAGTTTTCTTTCCCAGGGAAAATGGAAAAAGGATGTGCCCAGGGGCCCCTGGCCCTGACTGCAAAAAATCCTTATATCGAAGGATGGACCCCACACCAAAGTTGTCCCCACCTCAAACTTGTGCTGCCCTGATACACCCAAGGGAGCCCTACAAACTGACATCAGGAACCTGGACTGCTGAGTTTTCTTTCCCAGGGAAAATGGAAAAAGGATGTGCACAGGGGCCCCTGGCCCTGGGCAGGGCCCTCTCTACAAAAAATCCTTATATCGAAGGATGGACCACACACCGAAGTTGTCCCCACCTCAAACTTGTGCTGCCCTGATAGACCCAAGGGAGCTCTACAAACTGACATCAGGAACCTGGACTGCTGAGTTTTCTTTCCCAGGGAAAATGGAAAAAGGATGTGCCCAGGGGCCCCTGGCCCTGACTGCAAAAAATCCTTATATCGAAGAATGGACCCCACACCGAAGTTGTCCCCACCTCAAACTTGTGCTGCCCTGATAGACCCAAGGGAGCCCTACAAACTGACATCAGGAACCTGGACTGCTGAGTTTTCTTTCCCAGGGAAAATGGAAAAAGGATGTGCCCAGCGGCCCCTGGCCCTTGGCAGGGGACTCACAACAAGAAATCCTTATATCGAAGGATGGACCCCACACCAAAATTGTCCCCACCTCAAACTTGTGCTGCCCTGATAGACCCAAGGGAGCCCTACAAACTGACATCAGGAACCTGGACTGCTGAGTTTTCTTTCCCAGGGAAAATGGATAAAGGATGTGCACAGGGGCCCCTGGCCCTGACTGCAAAAAATCCTTATATCGAAGGATGGACCCCACACCAAAGTTGTCCCCACCTCAAACTTGTGCTGCCCTGATAGACCCAAGGAAGCCCTACAAACTGACATCAGGAACCTGGACTGCTGAGTTTTCTTTCCCAGGGAAAATGGAAAAAGGATGTGCCCAGGGGCCCCTGGCCCTGGGCAGGGACCTCACTGCAAAAAATCCTTATATCGAAGGATGGACCACACACCGAAGTTGTCCCCACCTCAAACTTGTGCTGCCCTGATAGACCCAAGGGAGCTCTACAAACTGACATCAGGAACCTGGACTGCTGAGTTTTCTTTCCCAGGGAAAATGGAAAAAGGATGTGCCCAGGGGCCCCTGGCCCTGACTGCAAAAAATCCTTATATCGAAGGATGGACCCCACACCAAAGTTGTCCCCACCTCAAACTTGTGCTGCCCTGATACACCCAAGGGAGCCCTACAAACTGACATCAGGAACCTGGACTGCTGAGTTTTCTTTCCCAGGGAAAATGGCCAAAGGATGTGCCCGGGGGCCCCTGGCACTGACTGCAAAGAATCCTTATATCGAAGGATGGAGCCCAGACCGAAGTTGTCCCCACCTCAAACTTGTGCTGCCCTGATAGACCCAAGGGAGCCCTACAAACTGACATCAGGAACCTGGACTGCTGAGTTTTCTTTCCCAGGGAAAATGGAAAAAGGATGTGCCCAGGGGCCCCTGGCCCTGACTGCAAAAAATCCTTATATCGAAGGATGGACCCCACACCGAAGTTGTCCCCACCTCAAACTTGTGCTGCCCTGATACACCCAAGGGAGCCCTACAAACTGACATCAGGAACCTGGTGCGCTGAGTTTTTTTTCCCAGGGAAAATGGAAAAAGGATGTGCCCAGCGGCCCCTGGCCCTGGGCTGGGGCCTCACTACAAAAAATCCTTACATCGAAGGATGCACCCCACACCAAAGTTGTTGCAACCTCAAACTTGTGCTACCCTGATAGACCCAAGGGAGCCCTACAAACTGACATCAGGAACCTGGACTGCTGAGTTTTCTTTCCCAGGGAAAATGGAAAAAGGATGTGCCCAGGGGCCCGTGGCCCTGGACAGGGACCTCACTGCAAAATATCCTTATATCGAAGGATGGAGCCCACACCGAAGTTGTCCCCACCTCAAACATGTGCAGCTCTGATACACCCAAGGGAGCCCTACAAACTGACATCAGGAACCTGGACTGCTGAGTTTTCTTTCCCAGGGAAAATGGAAAAAGGATGTGCCCTGGGGCCCCTGGCCCTGGGCTGGGCCTCACTGAAAAAAATCCTTATATCGAAGGATGGACCCCACACCCAAGTTGTCCCCACCTCAAACTTGTGCTGCCCTGATAGACCCAAGGGAGCCCTACAAACTGACATCAGGAACCTGGACTGCTGAGTTTTCTTTCCCAGGGAAAATGGATAAAGGATGTGCACAGGGGCCCCTGGCCCTGGGCTGGGCCTCACTACAAAAAATCCTTATATCGAAGGATGGACCCTACACCGAAGTTGTCCCCACCTCAAACTTGTGCTGCCCTGATACACCCAAGGGAGCCCTACAAACTGACATCAGGAACCTGGACTGCTGAGTTTTCTTTCCCAGGGAAAATGAAAAAGGATGTGCCCAGGGGCCCCTGGCTCTGGGCTGGGCCTCACTGCAAAAAATCCTTATATCGAAGGATGGACCCCACACCGAAGTTGTCCCCACCTCAAACTTGTGCTGCCCTGATAGACCCAAGGGAGCCCTACAAACAGACATCAGGAACCTGGACTGCTGAGTTTTCTTTCCCAGGGAAAATGGAAAAAGGATGTGCCCAGGGGCCCCTTGCCCTGACTGCAAAAAATCCTTATATCGAAGGATGGACCCCACACCGAAGTTGTCCCCACCTCAAACTTGTGCTGCCCTGATAGACCCAAGGGAGCCCTACAAACTGACATCAGGAACCTGGACTGCTGAGTTTTCTTTCCCAGGGAAAATGGAAAAAGGATGTGCCCAGGGGCCCCTGGCCCTGGGCAGGGACCTCACTGCAAAAAATCCTTATATCGAAGGATGGACCCCACACCGAAGTTGTCCCCACCTCAAACTTGTGCTGCCCTGATAGACCCAAGGGAGCCCTACAAACTGACATCAGGAACCTGGACTGCTGAATTTTCTTTCCCAGGGAAAATGGAAAAAGGATGTGCACAGGGGCCCCTGGCCCTGGGCTGGGGCCTGACTGCAAAGAATCCTTATATCGAAGGATGGACCCCACACCGAAGTTGTCCCCACCTCAAACTTGTGCTGCCCTGATAGACCCAAGGGAGCCCTACAAACTGACATCAGGAACCTGGACTGCTGAATTTTCTTTCCCAGGGAAAATGGAAAAAGGATGTGCCCAGGGGCCCCTGGCCCTGACTGCAAAAAATCTTTGTATCGAAGGATGCACGCCACACCGAAGGTGTCCCCAACTCAAACTTGTGCTGCCCTGATACACCCAAGGAAGCCCTACAAACTGACATCAGGAACCTGGACTGCTGAGTTTTCTTTCCCAGGGAAAATGGTAAAAGGATGTGCACAGGGGCCCCTGGCCCTGGGCTGGCCAGGACTGCAAAGAATCCTTATATCGAAGGATGGACCCCACACCCAAGTTGTCCCCACCTCAAACTTGTGCTGCCCTGATAGACCCAAGGGAGCCCTACAAACTGACATCAGGAACCTGGACTGCTGAGTTTTCTTTCCCAGGGAAAATGGATAAAGGATGTGCACAGGGGCCCCTGGCCCTGGGCTGGGCCTCACTACAAAAAATCCTTATATCGAAGGATGGACCCTACACCGAAGTTGTCCCCACCTCAAACTTGTGCTGCCCTGATACACCCAAGGGAGCCCTACAAACTGACATCAGGAACCTGGACTGCTGAGTTTTCTTTCCCAGGGAAAATGAAAAAGGATGTGCCCAGGGGCCCCTGGCCCTGGGCTGGGCCTCACTGCAAAAAATCCTTATATCGAAGGATGGACCCCACACCGAAGTTGTCCCCACCTCAAACTTGTGCTGCCCTGATAGACCCAAGGGAGCCCTACAAACTGACATCAGGAACCTGGACTGCTGAATTTTCTTTCCCAGGGAAAATGGAAAAAGGATGTGCACAGGGGCCCCTGGCCCTGGGCTGGGGCCTGACTGCAAAGAATCCTTATATCGAAGGATGGACCCCACACCGAAGTTGTCCCCACCTCAAACTTGTGCTGCCCTGATAGACCCAAGGGAGCCCTACAAACTGACATCAGGAACCTGGACTGCTGACTTTTCTTTCCCAGGGAAAATGGAAAAAGGATGTGCCCAGGGGCCCCTGGCCCTGGGCTGGGGCCTCACTGCATAGAATCCTTATATCGAAGGATGGAACCCACACCGAAGTTGTCCCCACCTCAAAATTGTGCTTGCCTGATAGACCCAAGGGAGCCCTACAAACTGACATCAGGAACCTGGACTGCTGAGTTTTCTTTCCCAGGGAAAATGGCCAAAGGATGTGCCCAGGGGCCCCTGGCCCTGACTGCAAAAAATCCTTATATCGAAGGATGGACCCCACACCGAAGTTGTCCCCACCTCAAACTTGTGCTGCCTTGATAGACCCAAGGGAGCCCTACAAACTGACATCAGGAACCTGGACTGCTGAGTTTTCTTTCCCAGGGAAAATGGAAAAAGGATGTGCCCAGGGGCCCCTGGCCCTGACTGCAAAGAATCCTTATATCGAAGGATGGACCCCACACCGAAGTTGTCCCCACCTCAAACTTGTGCTGCCCTGATAGACCCAAGGGAGCCCTACAAACTGACATCAGGAACCTGGACTGCTGAGTTTTCTTTCCCAGGGAAAATGGAAAAAGGATGTGCCCAGGGGCCCCTGGCCCTGGGCTGGGGCCTGACTGCAAAGAATCCTTATATCGAAGGATGGACGCCACACCGAAGTTGTCCCCACCTCAAACTTGTGCTGCCCTGATACACCCAAGGGAGCCCTACAAACTGACATCAGGAACCTGGACTGCTGAGTTTTCTTTCCCAGGGAAAATGGAAAAAGATGTGCCCAGGGGCCCCTGGCCCTGACTGCAAAAAATCTTTATATCGAAGGATGCAACCCACACCGAAGTTGTCCCCACCTCAAACTTGTGCTGCCCTGATAGACCCAAGGGAGCCCTACAAACTGACATCAGGAACCTGGACTGCTGAGTTTTCCTTCCCAGGGAAAATGGAAAAAGGATGTGCACAGGGGCCCCTGGCCCTGGGCTGGGCCTCAATGCAAAAAATCCTTATATCGAAGGATGGACCCCACACCGAAGTTGTCCCCACCTCAAACTTGTGCTGCCCTGATACACCCAAGGGAGCCCTACAAACTGACATCAGGAACCTGGACTGCTGAGTTTTCTTTCCCAGGGAAAATGGAAAAAGGATGTGCCCAGGGGCCCCTGGCCCTGACTGCAAAAAATCTTTGTATCGAAGGATGCACCCCACACCGAAGGTGTCCCCAACTCAAACTTGTGCTGCCCTGATACACCCAAGGAAGCCCTACAAACTGACATCAGGAACCTGGACTGCTGAGTTTTCTTTCCCAGGGAAAATGGAAAAAGGATGTGCACAGGGGCCCCTGGCCCTGGGCTGGGACCTGACTGCAAAGAATCCTTATATCGAAGGATGGACCCCACACCGAAGTTGTCCCCACCTCAAACTTGTGCTGCCCTGATAGACCCAAGGGAGCCCTACAAACTGACATCAGGAACCTGGACTGCTGAGTTTTCTTTCCCAGGGAAAATGGAAAAAGGATGTGCCCAGGGGCCCCTGGCCCTGACTGCAAAGAATCCTTATATCGAAGGATGGACCCCACACCGAAGTTGTCCCCACCTCAAACTTGTGCTGCCCTGATAGACCCAAGGGAGCCCTACAAACTGACATCAGGAACCTGGACTGCTGAGTTTTCTTTCCCAGGGAAAATGGAAAAAGGATGTGCACAGGGGCCCCTGGCCATGACTGCAAAAAATCTTATATCGAAGGATGGACCCCACACCAAAGTTGTCCCCACCTCAAACTCGTGCTGCCCTGATAGACCCAAGGGAGCCCTACAAACTGACATCAGGAACCTGGACTGCTGAGTTTTCTTTCCCAGGGAAAATGGCCAAAGGATGTGCCCGGGGGCCCCTGGCACTGACTGCAAAGAATCCTTATATCGAAGGATGGAGCCCAGACCGAAGTTGTCCCCACCTCAAACTTGTGCTGCCCTGATAGACCCAAGGGAGCCCTACAAACTGACATCAGGAACCTGGACTGCTGAGTTTTCTTTCCCAGGGAAAATGGAAAAAGGATGTGCCCAGGGGCCCCTGGCCCTGGGCAGGGACCTCACTGCAAAAAATCCTTATATCGAAGGATGGACCCCACACCGAAGTTGTCCCCACCTCAAACATGTGCTGCCCTGATAGACCCAAGGGAGCTCTACAAACTGACATCAGGAACCGGGACTGCTGAGTTTTCTTTCCCAGGGAAAATGGAAAAAGGGTGTGCCCAGGGGCCCCTGGCCCTGACTGCAAAAAATCCTTATATCGAAGAATGGACCCCACACCGAAGTTGTCCCCACCTCAAACTTGTGCTGCCCTGATAGACCCAAGGGAGCCCTACAAACTGACATCAGGAACCTGGACTGCTGAGTTTTCTTTCCCAGGGAAAATGGCCAAAGGATGTGCCCGGGGGCCCCTGGCACTGACTGCAAAGAATCCTTATATCGAAGGATGGAGCCCAGACCGAAATTGTCCCCACCTCAAACTTGTGCTGCCCTGATAGACCCAAGGGAGCCCTACAAACAGACATCAGGAACCTGGACTGCTGAGTTTTCTTTCCCAGGGAAAATGGAAAAAGGATGTGCCCAGGGGCCCCTTGCCCTGACTGCAAAAAATCCTTATATCGAAGGATGGACCCCACACCGAAGTTGTCCCCACCTCAAACTTGTGCTGCCCTGATAGACCCAAGGGAGCCCTACAAACTGACATCAGGAACCTGGACTGCTGAGTTTTCTTTCCCAGGGAAAATGGAAAAAGGATGTGCCCAGGGGCCCCTGGCCCTGGGCAGGGACCTCACTGCAAAAAATCCTTATATCGAAGGATGGACCCCACACCGAAGTTGTCCCCACCTCAAACATGTGCTGCCCTGATAGACCCAAGGGAGCTCTACAAACTGACATCAGGAACCTGGACTGCTGAGTTTCCTTTCCCAGGGAAAATGGAAAAAGGATGTGCCCAGGGGCCCCTGGCCCTGACTGCAAAAAATCCTTATATCGAAGGATGGACCCCACACCAAAGTTGTCCCCACCTCAAACTTGTGCTGCGCTGATAGACCCAAGGGAGCCCTACAAACTGACATCAGGAACCTGGACTGCTGAGTTTTCTTTCCCAGGGAAAATGGAAAAAGGATGTGCCCAGGGGCCCCTGGCCCTGACTGCAAAAAATCTTTGTATCGAAGGATGCACGCCACACCGAAGGTGTCCCCAACTCAAACTTGTGCTGCCCTGATAGACCCAAGGGAGCCCTACAAACTGACATCAGGAACCTGGACTGCTGAGTTTTCTTTCCCAGGGAAAATGGAAAAAGGATGTGCACAGGGGCCCCTGGCCATGACTGCAAAAAATCCTTATATCGAAGGATGGACCCCACACCAAAGTTGTCCCCACCTCAAACTCGTGCTGCCCTGATAGACCCAAGGGAGCCCTACAAACTGACATCAGGAACCTGGACTGCTGAGTTTTCTTTCCCAGGGAAAATGGCCAAAGGATGTGCCCGGGGGCCCCTGGCACTGACTGCAAAGAATCCTTATATCGAAGGATGGAGCCCAGACCGAAGTTGTCCCCACCTCAAACTTGTGCTGCCCTGATAGACCCAAGGGAGCCCTACAAACTGACATCAGGAACCTGGACTGCTGAGTTTTCTTTCCCAGGGAAAATGGAAAAAGGATGTGCCCAGGGGCCCCTGGCCCTGGGCAGGGACCTCACTGCAAAAAATCCTTATATCGAAGGATGGACCCCACACCGAAGTTGTCCCCACCTCAAACATGTGCTGCCCTGATAGACCCAAGGGAGCTCTACAAACTGACATCAGGAACCGGGACTGCTGAGTTTTCTTTCCCAGGGAAAATGGAAAAAGGGTGTGCCCAGGGGCCCCTGGCCCTGACTGCAAAAAATCCTTATATCGAAGAATGGACCCCACACCGAAGTTGTCCCCACCTCAAACTTGTGCTGCCCTGATAGACCCAAGGGAGCCCTACAAACTGACATCAGGAACCTGGACTGCTGAGTTTTCTTTCCCAGGGAAAATGGCCAAAGGATGTGCCCGGGGGCCCCTGGCACTGACTGCAAAGAATCCTTATATCGAAGGATGGAGCCCAGACCGAAATTGTCCCCACCTCAAACTTGTGCTGCCCTGATAGACCCAAGGGAGCCCTACAAACAGACATCAGGAACCTGGACTGCTGAGTTTTCTTTCCCAGGGAAAATGGAAAAAGGATGTGCCCAGGGGCCCCTTGCCCTGACTGCAAAAAATCCTTATATCGAAGGATGGACCCCACACCGAAGTTGTCCCCACCTCAAACTTGTGCTGCCCTGATAGACCCAAGGGAGCCCTACAAACTGACATCAGGAACCTGGACTGCTGAGTTTTCTTTCCCAGGGAAAATGGAAAAAGGATGTGCCCAGGGGCCCCTGGCCCTGGGCAGGGACCTCACTGCAAAAAATCCTTATATCGAAGGATGGACCCCACACCGAAGTTGTCCCCACCTCAAACATGTGCTGCCCTGATAGACCCAAGGGAGCTCTACAAACTGACATCAGGAACCTGGACTGCTGAGTTTCCTTTCCCAGGGAAAATGGAAAAAGGATGTGCCCAGGGGCCCCTGGCCCTGACTGCAAAAAATCCTTATATCGAAGGATGGACCCCACACCAAAGTTGTCCCCACCTCAAACTTGTGCTGCGCTGATAGACCCAAGGGAGCCCTACAAACTGACATCAGGAACCTGGACTGCTGAGTTTTCTTTCCCAGGGAAAATGGAAAAAGGATGTGCCCAGGGGCCCCTGGCCCTGACTGCAAAAAATCTTTGTATCGAAGGATGCACGCCACACCGAAGGTGTCCCCAACTCAAACTTGTGCTGCCCTGATACACCCAAGGAAGCCCTACAAACTGACATCAGGAACCTGGACTGCTGAGTTTTCTTTCCCAGGGAAAATGGTAAAAGGATGTGCACAGGGGCCCCTGGCCCTGGGCTGGCCAGGACTGCAAAGAATCCTTATATCGAAGGATGGAGCCCAGACCGAAGTTGTCCCCACCTCAAACTTGTGCTGCCCTGATAGACCCAAGGGAGCCCTACAAACTGACATCAGGAACCTGGACTGCTGAGTTTTCTTTCCCAGGGAAAATGGAAAAAGGATGTGCCCAGGGGCCCCTGTCCCTGACTGCAAAGAATCCTTATATCGAAGGATGGACCCCACACCGAAGTTGTCCCCACCTCAAACTTGTGCTGCCCTGATAGACCCAAGGGAGCCCTACAAACTGACATCAGGAACCTGGACTGCTGAGTTTTCTTTCCCAGGGAAAATGGAAAAAGGATGTGCACAGGGGCCCCTGGCCATGACTGCAAAAAATCCTTATATCGAAGGATGGACCCCACACCAAAGTTGTCCCCACCTCAAACTCGTGCTGCCCTGATAGACCCAAGGGAGCCCTACAAACTGACATCAGGAACCTGGACTGCTGAGTTTTCTTTCCCAGGGAAAATGGCCAAAGGATGTGCCCGGGGGCCCCTGGCACTGACTGCAAAGAATCCTTATATCGAAGGATGGAGCCCAGACCGAAGTTGTCCCCACCTCAAACTTGTGCTGCCCTGATAGACCCAAGGGAGCCCTACAAACTGACATCAGGAACCTGGACTGCTGAGTTTTCTTTCCCAGGGAAAATGGAAAAAGGATGTGCCCAGCGGCCCCTGGCCCTGGGCAGGGACCTCACTGCAAAAAATCCTTATATCGAAGGATGGACCCCACACCGAAGTTGTCCCCACCTCAAACATGTGCTGCCCTGATAGACCCAAGGGAGCTCTACAAACTGACATCAGGAACCTGGACTGCTGAGTTTTCTTTCCCAGGGAAAATGGAAAAAGGGTGTGCCCAGGGGCCCCTGGCCCTGACTGCAAAAAATCCTTATATCGAAGAATGGACCCCACACCGAAGTTGTCCCCACCTCAAACTTGTGCTGCCCTGATAGACCCAAGGGAGCCCTACAAACTGACATCAGGAACCTGGACTGCTGAGTTTTCTTTCCCAGGGAAAATGGAAAAAGGATGTGCCCAGCGGCCCCTGGCCCTTGGCAGGGACCTCACAACAAGAAATCATTATATCGAAGGATGGACCCCACACCAAAGTTGTCGCCACCTCAAACTTGTGCTGCCCTGATAGACCCAAGGGAGCCCTACAAACTGACATCAGGAACCTGGACTGCTGAGTTTTCTTTCCCAGGGAAAATGGCCAAAGGATGTGCCCGGGGGCCCCTGGCACTGACTGCAAAGAATCCTTATATCGAAGGATGGACCCCACACCGAAGTTGTCCCCACCTCAAACTTGTGCTGCCCTGATAGACCCAAGGGAGCCCTACAAACAGACATCAGGAACCTGGACTGCTGAGTTTTCTTTCCCAGGGAAAATGGAAAAAGGATGTGCCCAGGGGCCCCTTGCCCTGACTGCAAAAAATCCTTATATCGAAGGATGGACCCCACACCGAAGTTGTCCCCACCTCAAACTTGTGCTGCCCTGATAGACTTAAGGGAGCTCTACAAACTGACAGCAGGAACCGGGACTGCTGAGTTTTCTTTCCCAGGGAAAATGGAAAAAGGATGTGCCCTAGGGCCCCTGGTCCTGGCTGGGCCTCACTGAAAAAAAACATTATATCGAAGGATGGACCCCACACCGAAGTTGTCCCCACCTCAAACTTGTGCTGCCCTGATAGACCCAAGGGAGCCCTACAAACTGACATCAGGAACCTGGACTGCTGAGTTTTCTTTCCCAGGGAAAATGGCCAAAGGGTGTGCCAGGGGGCCCCTGGCCCTGACTGCAAAGAATCCTTATATCGAAGGATGGACCCCACACCGAAGTTGTCCCCACCTCAAACTTGTGCTGCCCTGATACACCCAAGGGAGCCCTATAAACTGACATCAGGAACCTGGACTGCTGAGTTTTCTTTCCCAGGGAAAATGGAAAAAGGATGTGCCCAGGGGCCCATGGCCCTGGGCAGGGACCTCACTGCAAAAAATCCTTATATCGAAGGATGGACCCCACACCGAAGTTGTCCCCACCTCAAACTTGTGCTGCCCTGATAGACCCAAGGGAGCCCTACAAACTGACATCAGGAACCTGGACTGCTGACTTTTCTTTCCCAGGGGAAATGGAAAAAGGATGTGCCCAGGGGCCCCTGGCCCTGACTGCAAAAAATCCTTATATCGAAGGATGGACCCCACACCGAAGTTGTCCCCACCTCAAACTTGTGCTGCCCTGATAGACCCAAGGGAGCCCTACAAACTGACATCAGGAACCTGGACTGCTGAGTTTTCCTTCCCAGGGAAAATGGAAAAAGGATGTGCACAGGGGCCCCTGGCCCTGGGCTGGGCCTCAATGCAAAAAATCCTTATATCGAAGGATGGACCCCACACCGAAGTTGTCCCCACCTCAAACTTGTGCTGCCCTGATACACCCAAGGGAGCCCTACAAACTGACATCAGGAACCTGGACTGCTGAGTTTTCTTTCCCAGGGAAAATGGAAAAAGGATGTGCCCAGGGGCCCCTGGCCCTGACTGCAAAAAATCTTTGTATCGAAGGATGCACCCCACACCGAAGGTGTCCCCAACTCAAACTTGTGCTGCCCTGATACACCCAAGGAAGCCCTACAAACTGACATCAGGAACCTGGACTGCTGAGTTTTCTTTCCCAGGGAAAATGGAAAAAGGATGTGCACAGGGGCCCCTGGCCCTGGGCTGGGACCTGACTGCAAAGAATCCTTATATCGAAGGATGGACCCCACACCGAAGTTGTCCCCACCTCAAACTTGTGCTGCCCTGATAGACCCAAGGGAGCTCTACAAACTGACATCAGGAACCTGGACTGCTGAGTTTTCTTTCCCAGGGAAAATGGAAAAAGGATGTGCCCAGGGGCCCCTGGCCCTGACTGCAAAAAATCCTTATATCGAAGGATGGACCCCACACTGAAGTTGTCCCCACCTCAAACTTGTGCTGCCCTGATAGACCCAAGGGAGCCCTACAAACTGACATCAGGAACCTGGACTGCTGACTTTTCTTTCCCAGGGAAAATGGAAAAAGGATGTGCACAGGGGCCCCTGGCCATGACTGCAAAAAATCCTTATATCGAAGGATGGACCCCACACCAAAGTTGTCCCCACCTCAAACTCGTGCTGCCCTGATAGACCCAAGGGAGCCCTACAAACTGACATCAGGAACCTGGACTGCTGAGTTTTCTTTCCCAGGGAAAATGGAAAAAGGATGTGCCCAGGGGCCCCTGGCCCTGACTGCAAAAAATCCTTATATCGAAGGATGGACCCCACACCGAAGTTGTCCCCACCTCAAACTTGTGCTGCCCTGATAGACCCAAGGGAGCCCTACAAACTGACATCAGGAACCTGGACTGCTGAGTTTTCTTTCCCAGGGAAAATGGAAAAAGGATGTGCCCAGGGGCCCCTGGCCCTGACTGCAAAGAATCCTTATATCGAAGGATGGACCCCACACCGAAGTTGTCCCCACCTCAAACTTGTGCTGCCCTGATAGCCCCAAGGGAGCCCTACAAACTGACATCAGGAACCTGGACTGCTGAGTTTTCTTTCCCAGGGAAAATGGAAAAAGGATGTGCCCAAAGGCCCGTGGCCCTGGGTCCCTGGCCCTGACTGCAAAAAATCCTTATATCGAAGGATGGAACCCACACCGAAGTTGTCCCCACGTCAAACTTGTGCTGCCCTGATACACCCAAGGGAGCCCTACAAACTGACATCAGGAACCTGGACTGCTGAGTTTCTTTCCCAGGGAAAATGGAAAAAGGATGTGCCCAGGGTCCCCTGGCCCTTGGCTGGAGACTCTCTGCAAAGAATCCTTATATCGAAGGATGGACACCACACCGAAGATGTCCCCACCTCTAACTTGTGATGCCCTGATAGACCCAAGGGAGCCCTACAAACTGACATCAGGAACTTGGACTGCTGAGTTTTCTTTCCCAGGGAAAATGGAAAAAGGATGTGCCCAGGGGCCCCTGGCCCTGATTGCAAAAAATCCTTATATCGAAGGATGGACCCCACACCGAAGTTGTCCCCACCTCAAACTTGTGCTGCCCTGATACACCCAAGGGAGCCCTACAAACTGACATCAGGAATCTGGACTGCTGAGTTTTCTTTCCCAGGGAAAATGGAAAAAGGATGTGCCCAGGGGCCCCTGGTCCTGACTGCAAAAAATCCTTATATCGAAGGATGGACCCCACACCGAAGTTGTCCCCACCTCACACTTGTGCTGCCCTGATAGACCCAAGGGAGCCCTACAAACTGACATCAGGAACCTGGACTGCTGAGTTTTCTTTCCCAGGGAAAATGGAAAAAGGATGTGCCCAGGGGCCCCTGGCCCTGACTGCAAAACATCCTTATATCGAAGGATGGACCCCACACCGAAGTTGTCCCCACCTCAAACATGTGCAGCTCTGATACACCCAAGGGAGCCCTACAAACTGACATCAGGAACCTGGACTGCTGAGTTTTCTTTCCCAGGGAAAATGGAAAAAGGATGTGCCCTGGGGCCCCTGGCCCTGACTGCAAAAAATCCTTATATCGAAGGATGGACCCCACACCGAAGTTGTCCCCACCTCAAACTTGTGCTGCCCTGATACACCCAAGGGAGCCCTACAAACTGACATCAGGAACCTGGACTGCTGAGTTTTCTTTCCCAGGGAAAATGGAAAAATGATGTGCCCAGGGGCCCCTGGACCTGGGCTGGGGCCTCACTGCAAAGAATCCTTATATCGAAGGATGGACCCCACACCGAAGATGTCCCCACCTCAAACTTGTGCTGCCCTGATAGACCCAAGGGAGCCCTACAAACTGACATCAGGAACCTGGACTGCTGAGTTTTCTTTCCCAGGGAAAATGGAAAAAGGATGTGCACAGGGGCCCCTGGCCCTGACTGCAAAAAATCCTTATATCGAAGGATGGAGCCCACACCGAATTTGTCCCCACCTCAAACTTGTGCTGCCCTGATACACCCAAGGGAGCCCTACAAACTGACATCAGGAACCTGGACTGCTGAGTTTTCTTTCCCAGGGAAAATGGAAAAAGGATGTGCCCAGGGGCCCCTGGCCCTGGGCTGGGGCCACACTGCAAAGAATCCTTATATCGAAGGATGGACCCCACACCGAAGTTGTCCCCACCTCAAACTTGTGCTGCCCTGATACACCCAAGGGAGCCCTACAAACTGACATCAGGAACCTGGACTGCTGAGTTTTCTTTCCCAGGGAAAATGGAAAAAGGATGTGCCCAGGGGCCCCTGGCCCTGACTGCAAAGAATCCTTATATCGAAGGATGGACCCCACACCGAAGTTGTCCCCACCTCAAACTTGTGCTGCCCTGATACACCCAAGGTAGCCCTACAAACTGACATCAGGAACCTGGACTGCTGAGTATTCTTTCCCAGGGAAAATGAAAAAGGATGTGCCCAGGGGCTCCTGGCCCTGGGCTGGGCCTCACTGCAAAAAATCCTTATATCGAAGGATGGACCCCACACCAACGTTGTCCCCACCTCAAACTTGTGCTGCCCTGATATACCCAAGGGAGCTCTACAAACTGACATCAGGAACCTGGACTGCTGAGTTTTCTTTCCCAGGGAAAATGGAAAAAGGATGTGCACAGGGGCCCCTGGCACTGGACCGGGACCTCACTACAAGAAATCCATATATCAAAGGATGGACCCCACACCGAAGTTGTCCCCACCTCAAACTTGTGCTGCCCTGATAGACCCAAGGGAGCCCTACAAACTGACATCAGGAACCTGGACTGCTGAGTTTTCTTTCCCAGGGAAAATGGAAAAAGGATGTGCCCAGGGGCCCCTGGCCCTGACTGCAAAAAATCCTTATATCGAAGGATGGACCCCACACCGAAGTTGTCCCCACCTCAAACTTGTGCTGCCCTGATAGACCCAAGGGAGCCCTACAAACTGACATCAGGAACCTGGACTGCTGAGTTTTCTTTCCCAGGGAAAATGGAAAAAGGATGTGCCCAGGGGCCCCTGGCCCTGACTGCAAAAAATCCTTATATCGAAGGATGGACCCCACACCAAAGTTGTCCCCACCTCAAACTTGTGCTGCCCTGATACACCCAAGGGAGCCCTACAAACTGACATCAGGAACCTGGACTGCTGAGTTTTCTTTCCCAGGGAAAATGGAAAAAGGATGTGCACAGGGGCCCCTGGCCCTGGGCAGGGCCCTCTCTACAAAAAATCCTTATATCGAAGGATGGACCACACACCGAAGTTGTCCCCACCTCAAACTTGTGCTGCCCTGATAGACCCAAGGGAGCTCTACAAACTGACATCAGGAACCTGGACTGCTGAGTTTTCTTTCCCAGGGAAAATGGAAAAAGGATGTGCCCAGGGGCCCCTGGCCCTGACTGCAAAAAATCCTTATATCGAAGAATGGACCCCACACCGAAGTTGTCCCCACCTCAAACTTGTGCTGCCCTGATAGACCCAAGGGAGCCCTACAAACTGACATCAGGAACCTGGACTGCTGAGTTTTCTTTCCCAGGGAAAATGGAAAAAGGATGTGCCCAGCGGCCCCTGGCCCTTGGCAGGGGACTCACAACAAGAAATCCTTATATCGAAGGATGGACCCCACACCAAAATTGTCCCCACCTCAAACTTGTGCTGCCCTGATAGACCCAAGGGAGCCCTACAAACTGACATCAGGAACCTGGACTGCTGAGTTTTCTTTCCCAGGGAAAATGGATAAAGGATGTGCACAGGGGCCCCTGGCCCTGACTGCAAAAAATCCTTATATCGAAGGATGGACCCCACACCAAAGTTGTCCCCACCTCAAACTTGTGCTGCCCTGATAGACCCAAGGAAGCCCTACAAACTGACATCAGGAACCTGGACTGCTGAGTTTTCTTTCCCAGGGAAAATGGAAAAAGGATGTGCCCAGGGGCCCCTGGCCCTGGGCAGGGACCTCACTGCAAAAAATCCTTATATCGAAGGATGGACCACACACCGAAGTTGTCCCCACCTCAAACTTGTGCTGCCCTGATAGACCCAAGGGAGCTCTACAAACTGACATCAGGAACCTGGACTGCTGAGTTTTCTTTCCCAGGGAAAATGGAAAAAGGATGTGCCCAGGGGCCCCTGGCCCTGACTGCAAAAAATCCTTATATCGAAGGATGGACCCCACACCAAAGTTGTCCCCACCTCAAACTTGTGCTGCCCTGATACACCCAAGGGAGCCCTACAAACTGACATCAGGAACCTGGACTGCTGAGTTTTCTTTCCCAGGGAAAATGGCCAAAGGATGTGCCCGGGGGCCCCTGGCACTGACTGCAAAGAATCCTTATATCGAAGGATGGAGCCCAGACCGAAGTTGTCCCCACCTCAAACTTGTGCTGCCCTGATAGACCCAAGGGAGCCCTACAAACTGACATCAGGAACCTGGACTGCTGAGTTTTCTTTCCCAGGGAAAATGGAAAAAGGATGTGCACAGGGGCCCCTGGCCCTGACTGCAAAAAATCCTTATATCGAAGGATGGACCCCACACCGAAGTTGTCCCCACCTCAAACTTGTGCTGCCCTGATACACCCAAGGGAGCCCTACAAACTGACATCAGGAACCTGGTGCGCTGAGTTTTTTTTCCCAGGGAAAATGGAAAAAGGATGTGCCCAGCGGCCCCTGGCCCTGGGCTGGGGCCTCACTACAAAAAATCCTTACATCGAAGGATGCACCCCACACCAAAGTTGTTGCAACCTCAAACTTGTGCTACCCTGATAGACCCAAGGGAGCCCTACAAACTGACATCAGGAACCTGGACTGCTGAGTTTTCTTTCCCAGGGAAAATGGAAAAAGGATGTGCCCAGGGGCCCGTGGCCCTGGACAGGGACCTCACTGCAAAATATCCTTATATCGAAGGATGGACCCCACACCGAAGTTGTCCCCACCTCAAACATGTGCAGCTCTGATACACCCAAGGGAGCCCTACAAACTGACATCAGGAACCTGGACTGCTGAGTTTTCTTTCCCAGGGAAAATGGAAAAAGGATGTGCCCTGGGGCCCCTGGCCCTGGGCTGGGCCTCACTGAAAAAAATCCTTATATCGAAGGATGGACCCCACACCCAAGTTGTCCCCACCTCAAACTTGTGCTGCCCTGATAGACCCAAGGGAGCCCTACAAACTGACATCAGGAACCTGGACTGCTGAGTTTTCTTTCCCAGGGAAAATGGATAAAGGATGTGCACAGGGGCCCCTGGCCCTGGGCTGGGCCTCACTACAAAAAATCCTTATATCGAAGGATGGACCCTACACCGAAGTTGTCCCCACCTCAAACTTGTGCTGCCCTGATACACCCAAGGGAGCCCTACAAACTGACATCAGGAACCTGGACTGCTGAGTTTTCTTTCCCAGGGAAAATGAAAAAGGATGTGCCCAGGGGCCCCTGGCCCTGGGCTGGGGCCTCACTGCAAAAAATCCTTATATCGAAGGATGGACCCCACACCGAAGTTGTCCCCACCTCAAACTTGTGCTGCCCTGATAGACCCAAGGGAGCCCTACAAACTGACATCAGGAACCTGGACTGCTGAATTTTCTTTCCCAGGGAAAATGGAAAAAGGATGTGCACAGGGGCCCCTGGCCCTGGGCTGGGGCCTGACTGCAAAGAATCCTTATATCGAAGGATGGACCCCACACCGAAGTTGTCCCCACCTCAAACTTGTGCTGCCCTGATAGACCCAAGGGAGCCCTACAAACTGACATCAGGAACCTGGACTGCTGAGTTTTCTTTCCCAGGGAAAATGGAAAAAGGATGTGCCCAGGGGCCCCTTGCCCTGACTGCAAAAAATCCTTATATCGAAGGATGGACCCCACACCAAAGTTGTCCCCACTTCAAACTTTTGCTGCCTTGATAGACCCAAGGGAGCCCTACAAACTGACATCAGGAACCTGGACTGCTGAGTTTTCTTTCCCAGGGAAAATGGAAAAAGGATGTGCCCAGGGGCCCCTGGCCCTGACTGCAAAGAATCCTTATATCGAAGGATGGACCCCACACCGAAGTTGTCCCCACCTCAAACTTGTGCTGCCCTGATAGACCCAAGGGAGCCCTACAAACTGACATCAGGAACCTGGACTGCTGAGTTTTCTTTCCCAGGGAAAATGGAAAAAGGATGTGCCCAGGGGCCCCTGGCCCTGGGCTGGGGCCTGACTGCAAAGAATCCTTATATCGAAGGATGGACGCCACACCGAAGTTGTCCCCACCTCAAACTTGTGCTGCCCTGATAGACCCAAGGGAGCCCTACAAACTGACATCAGGAACCTGGACTGCTGAGTTTTCTTTCCCAGGGAAAATGGAAAAAGATGTGCCCAGGGGCCCCTGGCCCTGACTGCAAAAAATCTTTATATCGAAGGATGCAACCCACACCGAAGTTGTCCCCACCTCAAACTTGTGCTGCCCTGATAGACCCAAGGGAGCCCTACAAACTGACATCAGGAACCTGGACTGCTGAGTTTTCCTTCCCAGGGAAAATGGAAAAAGGATGTGCACAGGGGCCCCTGGCCCTGGGCTGGGCCTCAATGCAAAAAATCCTTATATCGAAGGATGGACCCCACACCGAAGTTGTCCCCACCTCAAACTTGTGCTGCCCTGATACACCCAAGGGAGCCCTACAAACTGACATCAGGAACCTGGACTGCTGAGTTTTCTTTCCCAGGGAAAATGGAAAAAGGATGTGCCCAGGGGCCCCTGGCCCTGACTGCAAAAAATCTTTGTATCGAAGGATGCACCCCACACCGAAGGTGTCCCCAACTCAAACTTGTGCTGCCCTCATACACCCAAGGAAGCCCTACAAACTGACATCAGGAACCTGGACTGCTGAGTTTTCTTTCCCAGGGAAAATGGAAAAAGGATGTGCACAGGGGCCCCTGGCCCTGGGCTGGGACCTGACTGCAAAGAATCCTTATATCGAAGGATGGACCCCACACCGAAGTTGTCCCCACCTCAAACTTGTGCTGCCCTGATAGACCCAAGGGAGCCCTACAAACTGACATCAGGAACCTGGACTGCTGAGTTTTCTTTCCCAGGGAAAATGGAAAAAGGATGTGCCCAGGGGCCCCTGGCCCTGACTGCAAAGAATCCTTATATCGAAGGATGGACCCCACACCGAAGTTGTCCCCACCTCAAACTTGTGCTGCCCTGATAGACCCAAGGGAGCCCTACAAACTGACATCAGGAACCTGGACTGCTGAGTTTTCTTTCCCAGGGAAAATGGAAAAAGGATGTGCACAGGGGCCCCTGGCCATGACTGCAAAAAATCCTTATATCGAAGGATGGACCCCACACCAAAGTTGTCCCCACCTCAAACTCGTGCTGCCCTGATAGACCCAAGGGAGCCCTACAAACTGACATCAGGAACCTGGACTGCTGAGTTTTCTTTCCCAGGGAAAATGGCCAAAGGATGTGCCCGGGGGCCCCTGGCACTGACTGCAAAGAATCCTTATATCGAAGGATGGAGCCCAGACCGAAGTTGTCCCCACCTCAAACTTGTGCTGCCCTGATAGACCCAAGGGAGCCCTACAAACTGACATCAGGAACCTGGACTGCTGAGTTTTCTTTCCCAGGGAAAATGGAAAAAGGATGTGCCCAGGGGCCCCTGGCCCTGGGCAGGGACCTCACTGCAAAAAATCCTTATATCGAAGGATGGACCCCACACCGAAGTTGTCCCCACCTCAAACATGTGCTGCCCTGATAGACCCAAGGGAGCTCTACAAACTGACATCAGGAACCGGGACTGCTGAGTTTTCTTTCCCAGGGAAAATGGAAAAAGGGTGTGCCCAGGGGCCCCTGGCCCTGACTGCAAAAAATCCTTATATCGAAGAATGGACCCCACACCGAAGTTGTCCCCACCTCAAACTTGTGCTGCCCTGATAGACCCAAGGGAGCCCTACAAACTGACATCAGGAACCTGGACTGCTGAGTTTTCTTTCCCAGGGAAAATGGCCAAAGGATGTGCCCGGGGGCCCCTGGCACTGACTGCAAAGAATCCTTATATCGAAGGATGGAGCCCAGACCGAAATTGTCCCCACCTCAAACTTGTGCTGCCCTGATAGACCCAAGGGAGCCCTACAAACAGACATCAGGAACCTGGACTGCTGAGTTTTCTTTCCCAGGGAAAATGGAAAAAGGATGTGCCCAGGGGCCCCTTGCCCTGACTGCAAAAAATCCTTATATCGAAGGATGGACCCCACACCGAAGTTGTCCCCACCTCAAACTTGTGCTGCCCTGATAGACCCAAGGGAGCCCTACAAACTGACATCAGGAACCTGGACTGCTGAGTTTTCTTTCCCAGGGAAAATGGAAAAAGGATGTGCCCAGGGGCCCCTGGCCCTGGGCAGGGACCTCACTGCAAAAAATCCTTATATCGAAGGATGGACCCCACACCGAAGTTGTCCCCACCTCAAACATGTGCTGCCCTGATAGACCCAAGGGAGCTCTACAAACTGACATCAGGAACCTGGACTGCTGAGTTTTCTTTCCCAGGGAAAATGGAAAAAGGATGTGCCCAGGGGCCCCTGGCCCTGACTGCAAAAAATCCTTATATCGAAGGATGGACCCCACACCGAAGTTGTCCCCACCTCAAACTTGTGCTGCCCTGATAGACCCAAGGGAGCCCTACAAACTGACATCAGGAACCTGGACTGCTGAGTTTTCTTTCCCAGGGAAAATGGAAAAAGGATGTGCCCAGGGGCCTCTGGCCCTGACTGCAAAAAATAATTATATCGAAGGATGGAGGATACACTGAAGTAGTCCGCACATCAAACTTCTGCTACCCTAATAGACCCAAGGGAGCCCTACAAACTGACATCAGGAACCTGGACTGCTGAGTTTTCTTTCCCAGGGAAAATGGCCAAAGGATGTGCCCAGGGGCCCCTTGCCCTGACTGCAAAGAATCCTTATATCGAAGGATGGACCCCACACCGAAGTTGTCCCCACCTCAAACTTGTGCTGCCCTGATAGACCCAAGGGAGCCCTACAAACTGACATCAGGAACCTGGACTGCTGAGTTTTCTTTCCCAGGGAAAAAGGATAAAGGATGTGCTGAGGGGCCCCTGGCCCTGACTGCAAAAAATCCTTATATCGAAGGATGGACCCCACACCGAAGTTGTCCCCACCTCAAACTTGTGCTGCCCTGATAGACCCAAGGGAGCCCTACAAACT
Organism: Lonchura striata; assembly: GCF_050655825.1. Taxonomy (NCBI): domain Eukaryota; kingdom Metazoa; phylum Chordata; class Aves; order Passeriformes; family Estrildidae; genus Lonchura; species Lonchura striata. Next base: position 7,429,838 of record NC_140733.1, on the reverse strand, counting down.
GACATCAGGAACCTGGACTGCTGAGTTTTCTTTCCCAGGGAAAATGGAAAAAGGATGTGCACAGGGGCCCCTGGCCCTGGGCTGGGCCTCACTGCAAAAAATCCTTATATCGAAGGATGGACCCCACACCGAAGTTGTCCCCACCTCAAACTTGTGCTGCCCTGATAGACCCAAGGGAGCCCTACAAACTGACATCAGGAACCTGGACTGCTGAGTTTTCTTTCCCAGGGAAAATGGAAAAAGGATGTGCCCAGGGGCCCATGCCCCTGACTGCAAAAAATCCTTATATCGAAGGATGCACCCCACACCAAAGTTGTCCCCACCTCAAACTTGTGCTACCCTGATAGACCCAAGGGAGCCCTACAAACTGACATCAGGAACCTGGACTGCTGAGTTTTCTTTCCCAGGGAAAATGGAAAAAGGATGTGCCCAGGGGCCCCTGGCCCTGGACAGGGACCTCACTGCAAAAAATCCTTATATCGAAGGATGGAGCCCACACCGAAGTCGTCCCCACCTCAAACTTGTGCTGCCCTGATAGACTTAAGGGAGCTCTACAAACTGACATCAGGAACCGGGACTGCTGAGTTTTCTTTCCCAGGGAAAATGGAAAAAGGATGTACCCTAGGGCCCCTGGTCCTGGCTGGGCCTCACTGAAAAAAATCATTATATCGAAGGATGGACCCCACACCGAAGTTGTCCACACCTCAAACTTGTGCTGCCCTGATAGACCCAAGGGAGCCCTACAAACTGACATCAGGAACCTGGACTGCTGAGTTTTCTTTCCCAGGGGAAATGGCCAAAGGGTGTGCCAGGGGGCCCCTGGCCCTGACTGCAAAGAATCCTTATATCGAAGGATGGACCCCACACCGAAGTTGTCCCCACCTCAAATTTGTGCTGCCCTGATACTCCCAAGGGAGCCCTATAAACTGACATCAGGAACCTGGACTGCTGAGTTTTCTTTCCCAGGGAAAATGGAAAAAGGATGTGCCCAGGGGCCCATGGCCCTGGGCAGGGACCTCACTGCAAAAAATCCTTATATCGAAGGATGGACCCCACACCGAAGTTGTCCCCACCTCAAACTTGTGCTGCCCTGATAGACCCAAGGGAGCCCTACAAACTGACATCAGGAACCTGGACTGCTGACTTTTCTTTCCCAGGGGAAATGGAAAAAGGATGTGCCCAGGGGCCCCTGGCCCTGACTGCAAAAAATCCTTATATCGAAGGATGGACCCCACACCGAAGTTGTCCCCACCTCAAACTTGTGCTGCCCTGATAGACCCAAGGGAGCCCTACAAACTGACATCAGGAACCTGGACTGCTGAGTTTTCCTTCCCAGGGAAAATGGAAAAAGGATGTGCACAGGGGCCCCTGGCCCTGGGCTGGGCCTCAATGCAAAAAATCCTTATATCGAAGGATGGACCCCACACCGAAGTTGTCCCCACCTCAAACTTGTGCTGCCCTGATACACCCAAGGGAGCCCTACAAACTGACATCAGGAACCTGGACTGCTGAGTTTTCTTTCCCAGGGAAAATGGAAAAAGGATGTGCCCAGGGGCCCCTGGCCCTGACTGCAAAAAATCTTTGTATCGAAGGATGCACCCCACACCGAAGGTGTCCCCAACTCAAACTTGTGCTGCCCTGATACACCCAAGGAAGCCCTACAAACTGACATCAGGAACCTGGACTACTGAGTTTTCTTTCCCAGGGAAAATGGAAAAAGGATGTGCACAGGGGCCCCTGGCCCTGGGCTGGGACCTGACTGCAAAGAATCCTTATATCGAAGGATGGACCCCACACCGAAGTTGTCCCCACCTCAAACTTGTGCTGCCCTGATAGACCCAAGGGAGCTCTACAAACTGACATCAGGAACCTGGACTGCTGAGTTTTCTTTCCCAGGGAAAATGGAAAAAGGATGTGCCCAGGGGCCCCTGGCCCTGACTGCAAAGAATCCTTATATCGAAGGATGGACCCCACACTGAAGTTGTCCCCACCTCAAACTTGTGCTGCCCTGATAGACCCAAGGGAGCCCTACAAACTGACATCAGGAACCTGGACTGCTGACTTTTCTTTCCCAGGGAAAATGGAAAAAGGATGTGCACAGGGGCCCCTGGCCATGACTGCAAAAAATCCTTATATCGAAGGATGGACCCCACACCAAAGTTGTCCCCACCTCAAACTCGTGCTGCCCTGATACACCCAAGGAAGCCCTACAAACTGACATCAGGAACCTGGACTACTGAGTTTTCTTTCCCAGGGAAAATGGAAAAAGGATGTGCACAGGGGCCCCTGGCCCTGGGCTGGGGCCACACTGCAAAGAATCCTTATATCGAAGGATGGACCCCACACCGAAGTTGTCCCCACCTCAAACTTGTGCTGCCCTGATAGACCCAAGGGAGCTCTACAAACTGACATCAGGAACCTGGACTGCTGAGTTTTCTTTCCCAGGGAAAATGGAAAAAGGATGTGCCCAGGGGCCCCTGGCCCTGACTGCAAAGAATCCTTATATCGAAGGATGGACCCCACACTGAAGTTGTCCCCACCTCAAACTTGTGCTGCCCTGATAGACCCAAGGGAGCCCTACAAACTGACATCAGGAACCTGGACTGCTGACTTTTCTTTCCCAGGGAAAATGGAAAAAGGATGTGCACAGGGGCCCCTGGCCATGACTGCAAAAAATCCTTATATCGAAGGATGGACCCCACACCAAAGTTGTCCCCACCTCAAACTCGTGCTGCCCTGATAGACCCAAGGGAGCCCTACAAACTGACATCAGGAACCTGGACTGCTGAGTTTTCTTTCCCAGGGAAATTGGAAAAAGGATGTGCCCAGGGGCCCCTGGCCCTGACTGCAAAAAATCCTTCTATCGAAGGATGGACCCCACACCGAAGTTGTCCCCACCTCAAACATGTGCTGCCCTGATAGACCCAAGGGAGCTCTACAAACTGACATCAGGAACCTGGACTGCTGAGTTTTCTTTCCCAGGGAAAATGGAAAAAGGGTGTGCCCAGGGGCCCCTGGCCCTGACTGCAAAAAATCCTTATATCGAAGAATGGACCCCACACCGAAGTTGTCCCCACCTCAAACTTGTGCTGCCCTGATAGACCCAAGGGAGCCCTACAAACTGACATCAGGAACCTGGACTGCTGAGTTTTCTTTCCCAGGGAAAATGGAAAAAGGATGTGCCCAGGGGCCCCTTGCCCTGACTGCAAAAAATCCTTATATCGAAGGATGGACCCCACACCGAAGTTGTCCCCACCTCAAACTTGTGCTGCCCTGATAGACCCAAGGGAGCCCTACAAACTGACATCAGGAACCTGGACTGCTGAGTTTTCTTTCCCAGGGAAAATGGAAAAAGGATGTGCCCAGGGGCCCCTGGCCCTGGGCAGGGTCCTCACTGCAAAAAATCCTTATATCGAAGGATGGACCCCACACCGAAGTTGTCCCCACCTCAAACATGTGCTGCCCTGATAGACCCAAGGGAGCTCTACAAACTGACATCAGGAACCTGGACTGCTGAGTTTTCTTTCCCAGGGAAAATGGAAAAAGGATGTGCCCAGGGGCCCCTGGCCCTGACTGCAAAAAATCCTTATATCGAAGGATGGACCCCACACCGAAGTTGTCCCCACCTCAAACTTGTGCTGCCCTGATAGACCCAAGGGAGCCCTACAAACTGACATCAGGAACCTGGACTGCTGAGTTTTCTTTCCCAGGGAAAATGGAAAAAGGATGTGCCCAGGGGCCCCTGGCCCTGGGTTGGGGCCTCACTGCAAAAAATCCTTATATCGAAGGATGGACCCCACACCGAAGTTGTCCCCACCTCAAACTTGTGCTGCCCTGATAGACCCAAGGGAGCCCTACAAACTGACATCAGGAACCTGGACTGCTGAGTTTTCTTTCCCAGGGAAAATGGAAAAAGGATGTGCCCAGGGGCCTCTGGCCCTGACTGCAAAAAATCCTTATATCGAAGGATGGAGGATACACTGAAGTAGTCCGCACATCAAAATTCTGCTACCCTAATAGACCCAAGGGAGCCCTACAAACTGACATCAGGAACCTGGACTGCTGAGTTTTCTTTCCCAGGGAAAATGGCCAAAGGATGTGCCCAGGGGCCCCTTGCCCTGACTGCAAAGAATCCTTATATCGAAGGATGGACCCCACACCGAAGTTGTCCCCACCTCAAACTTGTGCTGCCCTGATAGACCCAAGGGAGCCCTACAAACTGACATCAGGAACCTGGACTGCTGAGTTTTCTTTCCCAGGGAAAAAGGATAAAGGATGTGCTGAGGGGCCCCTGGCCCTGACTGCAAAAAATCCTTATATCGAAGGATGGACCCCACACCGAAGTTGTCCCCACCTCAAACTTGTGCTGCCCTGATAGACCCAAGGGAGCCCTACAAACTGACATCAGGAACCTGGACTGCTGAGTTTTCTTTCCCAGGGAAAATGGAAAAAGGATGTGCACAGGGGCCCCTGGCCCTGGGCTGGGCTTCACTGCAAAAAATCCTTATATCGAAGGATGGACCCCACACCGAAGTTGTCCCCACCTCAAACTTGTGCTGCCCTGATAGACCCAAGGGAGCCCTACAAACTGACATCAGGAACCTGGACTGCTGAGTTTTCTTTCCCAGGGAAAATGGAAAAAGGATGTGCCCAGGGGCCCATGCCCCTGACTGCAAAAAATCCTTATATCGAAGGATGCACCCCACACCAAAGTTGTCCCCACCTCAAACTTGTGCTACCCTGATAGACCCAAGGGAGCCCTACAAACTGACATCAGGAACCTGGACTGCTGAGTTTTCTTTCCCAGGGAAAATGGAAAAAGGATGTGCCCAGGGGCCCCTGGCCCTGGACAGGGACCTCACTGCAAAAAATCCCTATATCGAAGGATGGAGCCCACACCGAAGTCGTCCCCACCTCAAACTTGTGCTGCCCTGATAGACCCAAGGGAGCCCTACAAACTGACATCAGGAACCGGGACTGCTGAGTTTTCTTTCCCAGGGAAAATGGAAAAAGGATGTACCCTAGGGCCCCTGGTCCTGGCTGGGCCTCACTGAAAAAAATCATTATATCGAAGGATGGACCCCACACCGAAGTTGTCCACACCTCAAACTTGTGCTGCCCTGATAGACCCAAGGGAGCCCTACAAACTGACATCAGGAACCTGGACTGCTGAGTTTTCTTTCCCAGGGGAAATGGCCAAAGGGTGTGCCAGGGGGCCCCTGGCCCTGACTGCAAAGAATCCTTATATCGAAGGATGGACCCCACACCGAAGTTGTCCCCACCTCAAATTTGTGCTGCCCTGATACTCCCAAGGGAGCCCTATAAACTGACATCAGGAACCTGGACTGCTGAGTTTTCTTTCCCAGGGAAAATGGAAAAAGGATGTGCCCAGGGGCCCATGGCCCTGGGTAGGGACCTCACTGCAAAAAATCCTTATATCGAAGGATGGACCCCACACCGAAGTTGTCCCCACCTCAAACTTGTGCTGCCCTGATAGACCCAAGGGAGCCCTACAAACTGACATCAGGAACCTGGACTGCTGACTTTTCTTTCCCTGGGGAAATGGAAAAAGGATGTGCCCAGGGGCCCCTGGCCCTGACTGCAAAAAATCCTTATATCGAAGGATGGACCCCACACCGAAGTTGTCCCCACCTCAAACTTGTGCTGCCCTGATACACCCAAGGGAGCCCTACAAACTGACATCAGGAACCTGGACTGCTGAGTTTTCCTTCCCAGGGAAAATGGAAAAAGGATGTGCACAGGGGCCCCTGGCCCTGGGCTGGGCCTCAATGCAAAAAATCCTTATATCGAAGGATGGACCCCACACCGAAGTTGTCCCCACCTCAAACTTGTGCTGCCCTGATACACCCAAGGGAGCCCTACAAACTGACATCAGGAACCTGGACTGCTGAGTTTTCTTTCCCAGGGAAAATGGAAAAAGGATGTGCCCAGGGGCCCCTGGCCCTGACTGCAAAAAATCTTTGTATCGAAGGATGCACCCCACACCGAAGGTGTCCCCAACTCAAACTTGTGCTGCCCTGATACACCCAAGGAAGCCCTACAAACTGACATCAGGAACCTGCACTACTGAGTTTTCTTTCCCAGGGAAAATGGAAAAAGGATGTGCACAGGGGCCCCTGGCCCTGGGCTGGGACCTGACTGCAAAGAATCCTTATATCGAAGGATGGACCCCACACCGAAGTTGTCCCCACCTCAAACTTGTGCTGCCCTGATAGACCCAAGGGAGCTCTACAAACTGACATCAGGAACCTGGACTGCTGAGTTTTCTTTCCCAGGGAAAATGGAAAAAGGATGTGCCCAGGGGCCCCTGGCCCTGACTGCAAAGAATCCTTATATCGAAGGATGGACCCCACACTGAAGTTGTCCCCACCTCAAACTTGTGCTGCCCTGATAGACCCAAGGGAGCCCTACAAACTGACATCAGGAACCTGGACTGCTGACTTTTCTTTCCCAGGGAAAATGGAAAAAGGATGTGCACAGGGGCCCCTGGCCATGACTGCAAAAAATCCTTATATCGAAGGATGGACCCCACACCAAAGTTGTCCCCACCTCAAACTCGTGCTGCCCTGATAGACCCAAGGGAGCCCTACAAACTGACATCAGGAACCTGGACTGCTGAGTTTTCTTTCCCAGGGAAATTGGAAAAAGGATGTGCCCAGGGGCCCCTGGCCCTGACTGCAAAAAATCCTTATATCGAAGGATGGACCCCACACCGAAGTTGTCCCCACCTCAAACTTGTGCTGCCCTGATAGACCCAAGGGAGCCCTACAAACTGACATCAGGAACCTGGACTGCTGAGTTTTCTTTCCCAGGGAAAATGGAAAAAGGATGTGCCCAGGGGCCCCTGGCCCTGACTGCAAAGAATCCTTATATCGAAGGATGGACCCCACACCGAAGTTGTCCCCACCTCAAACTTGTGCTGCCCTGATAGACCCAAGGGAGCCCTACAAACTGACATCAGGAACCTGGACTGCTGAGTTTTCTTTCCCAGGGAAAATGGAAAAAGGATGTGCCCAGGGGCCCGTGGCCCTGGGTCCCTGGCCCTGACTGCAAAAAATCCTTATATCGAAGGATGGAACCCACACCGAAGTTGTCCCCACGTCAAACTTGTGCTGCCCTGATACACCCAAGGGAGCCCTACAAACTGACATCAGGAACCTGGACTGCTGAGTTTCTTTCCCAGGGAAAATGGAAAAAGGATGTGCCCAGGGTCCCCTGGCCCTTGGCTGGAGACTCTCTGCAAAGAATCCTTATATCGAAGGATGGACACCACAACGAAGATGTCCCCACCTCTAACTTGTGATGCCCTGATAGACCCAAGGGAGCCCTACAAACTGACATCAGGAACCTGGACTGCTGAGTTTTCTTTCCCAGGGAAAAAGGATAAAGGATGTGCTGAGGGGCCCCTGGCCCTGACTGCAAAAAATCCTTATATCGAAGGATGGACCCCACACCGAAGTTGTCCCCACCTCAAACTTGTGCTGCCCTGATAGACCCAAGGGAGCCCTACAAACTGACATCAGGAACCTGGACTGCTGAGTTTTCTTTCCCAGGGAAAATGGAAAAAGGATGTGCCCAGGGGCCCATGCCCCTGACTGCAAAAAATCCTTATATCGAAGGATGCACCCCACACCAAAGTTGTCCCCACCTCAAACTTGTGCTACCCTGATAGACCCAAGGGAGCCCTACAAACTGACATCAGGAACCTGGACTGCTGAGTTTTCTTTCCCAGGGAAAATGGAAAAAGGATGTGCCCAGGGGCCCCTGGCCCTGGACAGGGACCTCACTGCAAAAAATCCTTATATCGAAGGATGGAGCCCACACCGAAGGTGTCCCCACCTCAAACTTGTGCTGCCCTGATAGACTTAAGGGAGCTCTACAAACTGACATCAGGAACCGGGACTGCTGAGTTTTCTTTCCCAGGGAAAATGGAAAAAGGATGTACCCTAGGGCCCCTGGTCCTGGCTGGGCCTCACTGAAAAAAATCATTATATCGAAGGATGGACCCCACACCGAAGTTGTCCACACCTCAAACTTGTGCTGCCCTGATAGACCCAAGGGAGCCCTACAAACTGACATCAGGAACCTGGACTGCTGAGTTTTCTTTCCCAGGGGAAATGGCCAAAGGGTGTGCCAGGGGGCCCCTGGCCCTGACTGCAAAGAATCCTTATATCGAAGGATGGACCCCACACCGAAGTTGTCCCCACCTCAAATTTGTGCTGCCCTGATACTCCCAAGGGAGCCCTATAAACTGACATCAGGAACCTGGACTGCTGAGTTTTCTTTCCCAGGGAAAATGGAAAAAGGATGTGCCCAGGGGCCCATGGCCCTGGGCAGGGACCTCACTGCAAAAAATCCTTATATCGAAGGATGGACCCCACACCGAAGTTGTCCCCACCTCAAACTTGTGCTGCCCTGATAGACCCAAGGGAGCCCTACAAACTGACATCAGGAACCTGGACTGCTGAGTTTTCCTTCCCAGGGAAAATGGAAAAAGGATGTGCACAGGGGCCCCTGGCCCTGGGCTGGGCCTCAATGCAAAAAATCCTTATATCGAAGGATGGACCCCACACCGAAGTTGTCCCCACCTCAAACTTGTGCTGCCCTGATACACCCAAGGGAGCCCTACAAACTGACATCAGGAACCTGGACTGCTGAGTTTTCTTTCCCAGGGAAAATGGAAAAAGGATGTGCCCAGGGGCCCCTGGCCCTGACTGCAAAAAATCTTTGTATCGAAGGATGCACCCCACACCGAAGGTGTCCCCAACTCAAACTTGTGCTGCCCTGATACACCCAAGGAAGCCCTACAAACTGACATCAGGAACCTGGACTACTGAGTTTTCTTTCCCAGGGAAAATGGAAAAAGGATGTGCACAGGGGCCCCTGGCCCTGGGCTGGGACCTGACTGCAAAGAATCCTTATATCGAAGGATGGACCCCACACCGAAGTTGTCCCCACCTCAAACTTGTGCTGCCCTGATAGACCCAAGGGAGCTCTACAAACTGACATCAGGAACCTGGACTGCTGAGTTTTCTTTCCCAGGGAAAATGGAAAAAGGATGTGCCCAGGGGCCCCTGGCCCTGACTGCAAAGAATCCTTATATCGAAGGATGGACCCCACACTGAAGTTGTCCCCACCTCAAACTTGTGCTGCCCTGATAGACCCAAGGGAGCCCTACAAACTGACATCAGGAACCTGGACTGCTGACTTTTCTTTCCCAGGGAAAATGGAAAAAGGATGTGCACAGGGGCCCCTGGCCATGACTGCAAAAAATCCTTATATCGAAGGATGGACCCCACACCAAAGTTCTCCCCACCTCAAACTCGTGCTGCCCTGATAGACCCAAGGGAGCCCTACAAACTGACATCAGGAACCTGGACTGCTGAGTTTTCTTTCCCAGGGAAATTGGAAAAAGGATGTGCCCAGGGGCCCCTGGCCCTGACTGCAAAAAATCCTTATATCTAAGGATGGACCCCACACCGAAGTTGTCCCCACCTCAAACTTGTGCTGCCCTGATAGACCCAAGGGAGCCCTACAAACTGACATCAGGAACCTGGACTGCTGAGTTTTCTTTCCCAGGGAAAATGGAAAAAGGATGTGCCCAGGGGCCCCTGGCCCTGACTGCAAAGAATCCTTATATCGAAGGATGGACCCCACACCGAAGTTGTCCCCACCTCAAACTTGTGCTGCCCTGATAGACCCAAGGGAGCCCTACAAACTGACATCAGGAACCTGGACTGCTGAGTTTTCTTTCCCAGGGAAAATGGAAAAAGGATGTGCCCAGGGGCCCGTGGCCCTGGGTCCCTGGCCCTGACTGCAAAAAATCCTTATATCGAAGGATGGAACCCACACCGAAGTTGTCCCCACGTCAAACTTGTGCTGCCCTGATACACCCAAGGGAGCCCTACAAACTGACATCAGGAACCTGGACTGCTGAGTTTCTTTCCCAGGGAAAATGGAAAAAGGATGTGCCCAGGGTCCCCTGGCCCTTGGCTGGAGACTCTCTGCAAAGAATCCTTATATCGAAGGATGGACACCACACCGAAGATGTCCCCACCTCTAACTTGTGATGCCCTGATAGACCCAAGGGAGCCCTACAAACTGACATCAGGAACTTGGACTGCTGAGTTTTCTTTCCCAGGGAAAATGGAAAAAGGATGTGCCCAGGGGCCCCTGGCCCTGACTGCAAAAAATCCTTATATCGAAGGATGGACCCCACACCGAAGTTGTCCCCACCTCAAACTTGTGCTGCCCTGATACACCCAAGGGAGCCCTACAAACTGACATCAGGAACCTGGACTGCTGAGTTTTCTTTCCCAGGGAAAATGGAAAAATGATGTGCCCAGGGGCCCCTGGACCTGGGCTGGGGCCTCACTGCAAAGAATCCTTATATCGAAGGATGGACCCCACACCGAAGATGTCCCCACCTCAAACTTGTGCTGCCCTGATAGACCCAAGCGAGCCCTACAAACTGACATCAGGAACCTGGACTGCTGAGTTTTCTTTCCCAGGGAAAATGGAAAAAGGATGTGCACAGGGGCCCCTGGCCCTGACTGCAAAAAATCCTTATATCGAAGGATGGAGCCCACACCGAATTTGTCCCCACCTCAAACTTGTGCTGCCCTGATACACCCAAGGGAGCCCTACAAACTGACATCAGGAACCTGGACTGCTGAGTTTTCTTTCCCAGGGAAAATGGAAAAAGGATGTGCCCAGGGGCCCCTGGCCCTGGGCTGGGGCCACACTGCAAAGAATCCTTATATCGAAGGATGGACCCCACACCGAAGTTGTCCCCACCTCAAACTTGTGCTGCCCTGATAGACCCAAGGGAGCTCTACAAACTGACATCAGGAACCTGGACTGCTGAGTTTTCTTTCCCAGGGAAAATGGAAAAAGGATGTGCCCAGGGGCCCCTGGCCCTGACTGCAAAAAATCCTTATATCGAAGAATGGACCCCACACCGAAGTTGTCCCCACCTCAAACTTGTGCTGCCCTGATAGACCCAAGGGAGCCCTACAAACTGACATCAGGAACCTGGACTGCTGAGTTTTCTTTCCCAGGGAAAATGGAAAAAGGATGTGCCCAGCGGCCCCTGGCCCTTGGCAGGGGACTCACAACAAGAAATCCTTATATCGAAGGATGGACCCCACACCAAAATTGTCCCCACCTCAAACTTGTGCTGCCCTGATAGACCCAAGGGAGCCCTACAAACTGACATCAGAAACCTGGACTGCTGAGTTTTCTTTCCCAGGGAAAATGGAGAAAGGATGTGCACAGGGGCCCCTGGCCCTGACTGCAAAAAATCCTTATATCGAAGGATGGACCCCACACCAAAGTTGTCCCCACCTCAAACTTGTGCTGCCCTGATAGACCCAAGGAAGCCCTACAAACTGACATCAGGAACCTGGACTGCTGAGTTTTCTTTCCCAGGGAAAATGGAAAAAGGATGTGCCCAGGGGCCCCTAGCCCTGGGCAGGGACCTCACTGCAAAAAATCCTTATATCGAAGGATGGAGCCCACACCGAAGTTGTCCCCACCTCAAACTTGTGCTGCCCTGATAGACCCAAGGGAGCTCTACAAACTGACATCAGGAACCTGGACTGCTGAGTTTTCTTTCCCAGGGAAAATGGAAAAAGGATGTGCCCAGGGGCCCCTGGCCCTGACTGCAAAAAATCCTTATATCGAAGGATGGACCCCACACCAAAGTTGTCCCCACCTCAAACTTGTGCTGCCCTGATAGACCCAAGGGAGCCCTACAAACTGACATCAGGAACCTGGACTGCTGAGTTTTCTTTCCCAGGGAAAATGGCCAAAGGATGTGCCCGGGGGCCCCTGGCACTGACTGCAAAGAATCCTTATATCGAAGGATGGAGCCCAGACCGAAGTTGTCCCCACCTCAAACTTGTGCTGCCCTGATACACCCAAGGGAGCCCTACAAACTGACATCAGGAACCTGGACTGCTGAGTTTTCTTTCCCAGGGAAAATGGAAAAAGGATGTGCCCAGGGGCCCGTGGCCCTGGACAGGGACCTCACTGCAAAATATCCTTATATCGAAGGATGGAGCCCACACCGAAGTTGTCCCCACCTCAAACATGTGCAGCTCTGATACACCCAAGGGAGCCCTACAAACTGACATCAGGAACCTGGACTGCTGAGTTTTCTTTCCCAGGGAAAATGGAAAAAGGATGTGCCCTGGGGCCCCTGGCCCTGGGCTGGGCCTCACTGAAAAAAATCCTTATATCGAAGGATGGACCCCACACCGAAGTTGTCCCCACCTCAAACTTGTGCTGCCCTGATAGACCCAAGGGAGCCCTACAAACTGACATCAGGAACCTGGACTGCTGAGTTTTCTTTCCCAGGGAAAATGGAAAAAGGATGTGCCCTGGGGCCCCTGGCCCTGGGCTGGGCCTCACTGAAAAAAATCCTTATATCGAAGGATGGACCCTACACCGAAGTTGTCCCCACCTCAAACTTGTGCTGCCCTGATACACCCAAGGGAGCCCTACAAACTGACATCAGGAACCTGGACTGCTGAGTTTTCTTTCCCAGGGAAAATGAAAAAGGATGTGCCCAGGGGCCCCTGGCCCTGGGCTGGGCCTCACTGCAAAAAATCCTTATATCGAAGGATGGACCCCACACCGAAGTTGTCCCCACCTCAAACTTGTGCTGCCCTGATAGACCCAAGGGAGCCCTACAAACTGACATCAGGAACCTGGACTGCTGAATTTTCTTTCCCAGGGAAAATGGAAAAAGGATGTGCACAGGGGCCCCTGGCCCTGGGCTGGGGCCTGACTGCAAAGAATCCTTATATCGAAGGATGGACCCCACACCGAAGTTGTCCCCACCTCAAACTTGTGCTGCCCTGATAGACCCAAGGGAGCCCTACAAACTGACATCAGGAACCTGGACTGCTGACTTTTCTTTCCCAGGGAAAATGGAAAAAGGATGTGCCCAGGGGCCCCTGGCCCTGGGCTGGGGCCTCACTGCATAGAATCCTTATATCGAAGGATGGAACCCACACCGAAGTTGTCCCCACCTCAAAATTGTGCTTGCCTGATAGACCCAAGGGAGCCCTACAAACTGACATCAGGAACCTGGACTGCTGAGTTTTCTTTCCCAGGGAAAATGGCCAAAGGATGTGCCCAGGGGCCCCTGGCCCTGACTGCAAAAAATCCTTATATCGAAGGATGGAGCCCACACTGAAGTTGTCCCCACGTCAAACTTGTGCTGCCCTGATACACCCAAGGGAGCCCTACAAACTGACATCAGGAACCTGGACTGCTGAGTTTTCTTTCCCAGGGAAAATGGAAAAAGGATGTGCCCAGGGGCCCCTGGCCCTGACTGCAAAAAATCCTTATATCGAAGGATGGACCCCACACCAAAGTTGTCCCCACCTCAAACTTGTGCTGCCTTGATAGACCCAAGGGAGCCCTACAAACTGACATCAGGAACCTGGACTGCTGAGTTTTCTTTCCCAGGGAAAACGGAAAAAGGATGTGCCCAGGGGCCCCTGGCCCTGACTGCAAAGAATCCTTATATCGAAGGATGGACCCCACACCGAAGTTGTCCCCACCTCAAACTTGTGCTGCCTTGATAGACCCAAGGGAGCCCTACAAACTGACATCAGGAACCTGGACTGCTGAGTTTTCTTTCCCAGGGAAAATGGAAAAAGGATGTGCCCAGGGGCCCCTGGCCCTGACTGCAAAGAATCCTTATATCGAAGGATGGACCCCACACCGAAGTTGTCCCCACCTCAAACTTGTGCTGCCCTGATAGACCCAAGGGAGCCCTACAAACTGACATCAGGAACCTGGACTGCTGACTTTTCTTTCCCAGGGAAAATGGAAAAAGGATGTGCCCAGGGGCCCCTGGCCCTGACTGCAAAGAATCCTTATATCGAAGGATGGACCCCACACCGAAGTTGTCCCCACCTCAAACTTGTGCTGCCCTGATACACCCAAGGTAGCCCTACAAACTGACATCAGGAACCTGGACTGCTGAGTATTCTTTCCCAGGGAAAATGAAAAAGGATGTGCCCAGGGGCTCCTGGCCCTGGGCTGGGCCTCACTGCAAAAAATCCTTATATCGAAGGATGGACCCCACACCAACGTTGTCCCCACCTCAAACTTGTGCTGCCCTGATAGACCCAAGGGAGCTCTACAAACTGACATCAGGAACCTGGACTGCTGAGTTTTCTTTCCCAGGGAAAATGGAAAAAGGATGTGCACAGGGGCCCCTGGCCCTGGGCAGGGCCCTCACTACAAAAAAACCTTATATCGAAGGATGGACCACACACCGAAGTTGTCCGCACCTCAAACTTGTGCTGCCCTGATACACCCAAGGGAGCTCTACAAACTGACATCAGGAACCTGGACTGCTGAGTTTTCTTTCCCAGGGAAAATGGAAAAAGGATGTGCCCAGGGGCCCCTGGCCCTGACTGCAAAAAATCCTTATATCGAAGAATGGACCCCACACCGAAGTTGTCCCCACCTCAAACTTGTGCTGCCCTGATAGACCCAAGGGAGCCCTACAAACTGACATCAGGAACCTGGACTGCTGAGTTTTCTTTCCCAGGGAAAATGGAAAAAGGATGTGCCCAGCGGCCCCTGGCCCTTGGCAGGGGACTCACAACAAGAAATCCTTATATCGAAGGATGGACCCCACACCAAAATTGTCCCCACCTCAAACTTGTGCTGCCCTGATAGACCCAAGGGAGCCCTACAAACTGACATCAGGAACCTGGACTGCTGAGTTTTCTTTCCCAGGGAAAATGGAGAAAGGATGTGCACAGGGGCCCCTGCCCCTGACTGCAAAAAATCCTTATATCGAAGGATGGACCCCACACCAAAGTTGTCCCCACCTCAAACTTGTGCTACCCTGATAGACCCAAGGAAGCCCTACAAACTGACATCAGGAACCTGGACTGCTGAGTTTTCTTTCCCAGGGAAAATGGAAAAAGGATGTGCCCAGGGGCCCCTGGCCCTGGGCAGGGACCTCACTGCAAAAAATCCTTATATCGAAGGATGGACCACACACCGAAGTTGTCCCCACCTCAAACTTGTGCTGCCCTGATAGACCCAAGGGAGCTCTACAAACTGACATCAGGAACCTGGACTGCTGAGTTTTCTTTCCCAGGGAAAATGGAAAAAGGATGTGCCCAGGGGCCCCTGGCCCTGACTGCAAAAAATCCTTATATCGAAGGATGGACCCCACACCAAAGTTGTCCCCACCTCAAACTTGTGCTGCCCTGATAGACCCAAGGGAGCCCTACAAACTGACATCAGGAACCTGGACTGCTGAGTTTTCTTTCCCAGGGAAAATGGCCAAAGGATGTGCCCGGGGGCCCCTGGCACTGACTGCAAAGAATCCTTATATCGAAGGATGGAGCCCAGACCGAATTTGTCCCCACCTCAAACTTGTGCTGCCCTGATACACCCAAGGGAGCCCTACAAACTGACATCAGGAACCTGGACTGCTGAGTTTTCTTTCCCAGGGAAAATGGAAAAAGGATGTGCCCAGGGGCCCCTGGCCCTGACTGCAAAAAATCCTTATATTGAAGGATGGACCCCACACCGAAGTTGTCCCCACCTCAAACTTGTGCTGCCCTGATACACCCAAGGGAGCCCTACAAACTGACATCAGGAACCTGGTGTGCTGAGTTTTTTTTCCCAGGGAAAATGGAAAAAGGATGTGCCCAGCGGCCCCTGGCCCTGGGCTGGGGCCTCACTACAAAAAATCCTTACATCGAAGGATGCACCCCACACCAAAGTTGTTGCAACCTCAAACTTGTGCTACCCTGATAGACCCAAGGGAGCCCTACAAACTGACATCAGGAACCTGGACTGCTGAGTTTTCTTTCCCAGGGAAAATGGAAAAAGGATGTGCCCAGGGGCCCGTGGCCCTGGACAGGGACCTCACTGCAAAATATCCTTATATCGAAGGATGGAGCCCACACTGAAGTTGTCCCCACCTCAAACATGTGCAGCTCTGATACACCCAAGGGAGCCCTACAAACTGACATCAGGAACCTGGACTGCTGAGTTTTCTTTCCCAGGGAAAATGAAAAAGGATGTGCCCAGGGGCCCCTGGCCCTGGGCTGGGCCTCACTGCAAAAAATCCTTATATCGAAGGATGGACCCCACACCGAAGTTGTCCCCACCTCAAACTTGTGCTGCCCTGATAGACCCAAGGGAGCCCTACAAACTGACATCAGGAACCTGGACTGCTGAATTTTCTTTCCCAGGGAAAATGGAAAAAGGATGTGCACAGGGGCCCCTGGCCCTGGGCTGGGGCCTGACTGCAAAGAATCCTTATATCGAAGGATGGACCCCACACCGAAGTTGTCCCCACCTCAAACTTGTGCTGCCCTGATAGACCCAAGGGAGCCCTACAAACTGACATCAGGAACCTGGACTGCTGACTTTTCTTTCCCAGGGAAAATGGAAAAAGGATGTGCACAGGGGCCCCTGGCCCTGGGCTGGGGCCTGACTGCAAAGAATCCTTATATCGAAGGATGGACGCCACACCGAAGTTGTCCCCACCTCAAACTTGTGCTGCCCTGATAGACCCAAGGGAGCCCTACAAACTGACATCAGGAACCTGGACTGCTGAGTTTTCTTTCCCAGGGAAAATGGAAAAAGATGTGCCCAGGGGCCCCTGGCCCTGACTGCAAAAAATCTTTGTATCGAAGGATGCACTCCACACCGAAGGTGTCCCCAACTCAAACTTGTGCTGCCCTGATACACCCAAGGTAGCCCTACAAACTGACATCAGGAACCTGGACTGCTGAGTTTTCTTTCCCAGAGAAAATGGAAAAAGGATGTGCACAGGGGCCCCTGGCCCTGGGCTGGGACCTGACTGCAAAGAATCCTTATATCGAAGGATGGACCCCACACCGAAGTTGTCCCCACCTCAAACTTGTGCTGCCCTGATAGACCCAAGGGAGCCCTACAAACTGACATCAGGAACCTGGACTGCTGAGTTTTCTTTCCCAGGGAAAATGGAAAAAGGATGTGCCCAGGGGCCCCTGGCCCTGACTGCAAAGAATCCTTATATCGAAGGATGGACCCCACACCGAAGTTGTCCCCACCTCAAACTTGTGCTGCCCTGATAGACCCAAGGGAGCCCTACAAACTGACATCAGGAACCTGGACTGCTGAGTTTTCTTTCCCAGGGAAAATGGAAAAAGGATGTGCACAGGGGCCCCTGGCCATGACTGCAAAAAATCCTTATATTGAAGGACGGACCCCACACCAAAGTTGTCCCCACCTCAAACTCGTGCTGCCCTGATAGACCCAAGGGAGCCCTACAAACTGACATCAGGAACCTGGACTGCTGAGTTTTCTTTCCCAGGGAAAATGTCCAAAGGATGTGCCCAGGGGCCCCTGGCACTGACTGCAAAGAATCCTTATATCGAAGGATGGAGCCCAGACCGAAGTTGTCCCCACCTCAAACTTGTGCTGCCCTGATAGACCCAAGGGAGCCCTACAAACTGACATCAGGAACCTGGACTGCTGAGTTTTCTTTCCCAGGGAAAATGGAAAAAGGATGTGCCCAGGGGCCCCTGGCCCTGGGCAGGGACCTCACTGCAAAAAATCCTTATATCGAAGGATGGACCCCACACCGAAGTTGTCCCCACCTCAAACATGTGCTGCCCTGATAGACCCAAGGGAGCCCAACAAACTGACATCAGGAACCTGGACTGCTGAGTTTTCTTTCCCAGGGAAAATGGAAAAAGGATGTGCCCAGGGGCCCCTGGCCCTGACTGCAAAAAATCCTTATATTGAAGAATGGACCCCACACCGAAGTTGTCCCCACCTCAAACTTGTGCTGCCTTGATAGACCCAAGGGAGCCCTACAAACTGACATCAGGAACCTGGACTGCTGACTTTTCTTTCCCAGGGAAAATGGAAAAAGGATGTGCCCAGGGGCCCCTGGCCCTGGGCTGGGGCCTCACTGCATAGAATCCTTATATCGAAGGATGGAACCCACACCGAAGTTGTCCCCACCTCAAAATTGTGCTTGCCTGATAGACCCAAGGGAGCCCTACAAACTGACATCAGGAACCTGGACTGCTGAGTTTTCTTTCCCAGGGAAAATGGCCAAAGGATGTGCCCAGGGGCCCCTGGCCCTGACTGCAAAAAATCCTTATATCGAAGGATGGAGCCCACACTGAAGTTGTCCCCACCTCAAACTTGTGCTGCCCTGATACACCCAAGGGAGCCCTACAAACTGACATCAGGAACCTGGACTGCTGAGTTTTCTTTCCCAGGGAAAATGGAAAAAGGATGTGCCCAGGGGCCCCTGGCCCTGACTGCAAAAAATCCTTATATCGAAGGATGGACCCCACACCAAAGTTGTCCCCACCTCAAACTTGTGCTGCCTTGATAGACCCAAGGGAGCCCTACAAACTGACATCAGGAACCTGGACTGCTGAGTTTTCTTTCCCAGGGAAAACGGAAAAAGGATGTGCCCAGGGGCCCCTGGCCCTGACTGCAAAGAATCCTTATATCGAAGGATGGACCCCACACCGAAGTTGTCCCCACCTCAAACTTGTGCTGCCTTGATAGACCCAAGGGAGCCCTACAAACTGACATCAGGAACCTGGACTGCTGAGTTTTCTTTCCCAGGGAAAATGGAAAAAGGATGTGCCCAGGGGCCCCTGGCCCTGACTGCAAAGAATCCTTATATCGAAGGATGGACCCCACACCGAAGTTGTCCCCACCTCAAACTTGTGCTGCCTTGATAGACCCAAGGGAGCCCTACAAACTGACATCAGGAACCTGGACTGCTGAGTTTTCTTTCCCAGGGAAAATGGAAAAAGGATGTGCCCAGGGGCCCCTGGCACTGACTGCAAAGAATCCTTATATCGAAGGATGGACCCCACACCGAAGTTGTCCCCACCTCAAACTTGTGCTGCCCTGATACACCCAAGGTAGCCCTACAAACTGACATCAGGAACCTGGACTGCTGAGTATTCTTTCCCAGGGAAAATGAAAAAGGATGTGCCCAGGGGCTCCTGGCCCTGGGCTGGGCCTCACTGCAAAAAATCCTTATATCGAAGGATGGACCCCACACCAACGTTGTCCCCACCTCAAACTTGTGCTGCCCTGATAGACCCAAGGGAGCCCTACAAACTGACATCAGGAACCTGGACTGCTGAGTTTTCTTTCCCAGGGAAAATGGAAAAAGGATGTGCACAGGGGCCCCTGGCACTGGACCGGGACCTCACTACAAGAAATCCATATATCAAAGGATGGACCCCACACCGAAGTTGTCCCCACCTCAAACTTGTGCTGCCCTGATAGACCCAAGGGAGCCCTACAAACTCACATCAGGAACCTGGACTGCTGAGTTTTCTTTCCCAGGGAAAATGGAAAAAGGATGTGCCCAGGGGCCCCTGGCCCTGACTGCAAAAAATCCTTATATCGAAGGATGGACCCCACACCGAAGTTGTCCCCACCTCAAACTTGTGCTGCCCTGATAGACCCAAGGGAGCCCTACAAACTGACATCAGGAACCTGGACTGCTGAGTTTTCTTTCCCAGGGAAAATGGAAAAAGGATGTGCCCAGGGGCCCCTGGCCCTGACTGCAAAAAATCCTTATATCGAAGGATGGACCCCACACCGAAGTTGTCCCCACCTCAAACTCGTGCTGCCCTGATAGACCCAAGGGAGCCCTACAAACTGACATCAGGAACCTGGACTGCTGAGTTTTCTTTCCCAGGGAAAATGGCCAAAGGATGTGCCCGGGGGCCCCTGGCACTGACTGCAAAAAATCCTTATATCGAAGGATGGACCCCACACCAAAGTTGTCCCCACCTCAAACTTGTGCTGCCCTGATACACCCAAGGGAGCCCTACAAACTGACATCAGGAACCTGGACTGCTGAGTTTTCTTTCCCAGGGAAAATGGAAAAAGGATGTGCACAGGGGCCCCTGGCCCTGGGCAGGGCCCTCACTACAAAAAATCCTTATATCGAAGGATGGACCACACACCGAAGTTGTCCCCACCTCAAACTTGTGCTGCCCTGATAGACCCAAGGGAGCTCTACAAACTGACATCAGGAACCTGGACTGCTGAGTTTTCTTTCCCAGGGAAAATGGAAAAAGGATGTGCCCAGGGGGCCCTGGCCCTGACTGCAAAAAATCCTTATATCGAAGAATGGACCCCACACCGAAGTTGTCCCCACCTCAAACTTGTGCTGCCCTGATAGACCCAAGGGAGCCCTACAAACTGACATCAGGAACCTGGACTGCTGAGTTTTCTTTCCCAGGGAAAATGGAAAAAGGATGTGCCCAGCGGCCCCTGGCCCTTGGCAGGGGACTCACAACAAGAAATCCTTATATCGAAGGATGGACCCCACACCAAAATTGTCCCCACCTCAAACTTGTGCTGCCCTGATAGACCCAAGGGAGCCCTACAAACTGACATCAGGAACCTGGACTGCTGAGTTTTCTTTCCCAGGGAAAATGGAGAAAGGATGTGCACAGGGGCCCCTGGCCCTGACTGCAAAAAATCCTTATATCGAAGGATGGACCCCACACCAAAGTTGTCCCCACCTCAAACTTGTGCTGCCCTGATAGACCCAAGGAAGCCCTACAAACTGACATCAGGAACCTGGACTGCTGAGTTTTCTTTCCCAGGGAAAATGGAAAAAGGATGTGCCCAGGGGCCCCTGGCCCTGGGCAGCGACCTCACTGCAAAAAATCCTTATATCGAAGGATGGACCCCACACCGAAGTTGTCCCCACCTCAAACTTGTGCTGCCCTGATAGACCCAAGGGAGCTCTACAAACTGACATCAGGAACCTGGACTGCTGAGTTTTCTTTCCCAGGGAAAATGGAAAAAGGATGTGCCCAGGGGCCCCTGGCCCTGACTGCAAAAAATCCTTATATCGAAGGATGGACCCCACACCAAAGTTGTCCCCACCTCAAACTTGTGCTGCCCTGATAGACCCAAGGGAGCCCTACAAACTGACATCAGGAACCTGGACTGCTGAGTTTTCTTTCCCAGGGAAAATGGCCAAAGGATGTGCCCGGGGGCCCCTGGCACTGACTGCAAAGAATCCTTATATCGAAGGATGGAGCCCAGACCGAAGTTGTCCCCACCTCAAACTTGTGCTGCCCTGATAGACCCAAGGGAGCCCTACAAACTGACATCAGGAACCTGGACTGCTGAGTTTTCTTTCCCAGGGAAAATGGAAAAAGGATGTGCCCAGGGGCCCCTGGCCCTGACTGCAAAAAATCCTTATATCGAAGGATGGACCCCACACCGAAGTTGTCCCCACCTCAAACTTGTGCTGCCCTGATAGACCCAAGGGAGCCCTACAAACTGACATCAGGAACCTGGTGTGCTGAGTTTTTTTTCCCAGGGAAAATGGAAAAAGGATGTGCCCAGCGGCCCCTGGCCCTGGGCTGGGGCCTCACTACAAAAAATCCTTACATCGAAGGATGGACCCCACACCGAAGTTGTCCCCACCTCAAACTTGTGCTGCCCTGATAGACCCAAGGGAGCTCTACAAACTGACATCAGGAACCTGGACTGCTGAGTTTTCTTTCCCAGGGAAAATGGAAAAAGGATGTGCCCAGGGGCCCGTGGCCCTGGACAGGGACCTAACTGCAAAATATCCTTATATCGAAGGATGGAGCCCACACCGAAGTTGTCCCCACCTCAAACTTGTGCTGCCCTGATAGACCCAAGGGAGCCCTACAAACTGACATCAGGAACCTGGACTGCTGAGTTTTCTTTCCCAGGGAAAATGGAAAAAGGATGTGCCCTGGGGCCCCTGGCCCTGGGCTGGGACTCACTGAAAAAAATCCTTATATCGAAGGATGGACCCCACACCGAAGTTGTCCCCACCTCAAACTTGTGCTGCCCTGATAGACCCAAGGGAGCCCTACAAACTGACATCAGGAACCTGGACTGCTGAGTTTTCTTTCCCAGGGAAAATGGAAAAAGGATGTGCCCTGGGGCCCCTGGCCCTGGGCTGGGCCTCACTGAAAAAAATCCTTATATCGAAGGATGGACCCTACACCGAAGTTGTCCCCACCTCAAACTTGTGCTGCCCTGATACACCCAAGGGAGCCCTACAAACTGACATCAGGAACCTGGACTGCTGAGTTTTCTTTCCCAGGGAAAATGAAAAAGGATGTGCCCAGGGGCCCCAGGCCCTGGGCTGGGCCTCACTGCAAAAAATCCTTATATCGAAGGATGGACCCCACACCGAAGTTGTCCCCACCTCAAACTTGTGCTGCCCTGATAGACCCAAGGGAGCCCTACAAACTGACATCAGGAACCTGGACTGCTGAATTTTCTTTCCCAGGGAAAATGGAAAAAGGATGTGCACAGGGGCCCCTGGCCCTGGGCTGGGGCCTGACTGCAAAGAATCCTTATATCGAAGGATGGACCCCACACCGAAGTTGTCCCCACCTCAAACTTGTGCTGCCCTGATAGACCCAAGGGAGCCCTACAAACTGACATCAGGAACCTGGACTGCTGACTTTTCTTTCCCAGGGAAAATGGAAAAAGGATGTGCCCAGGGGCCCCTGGCCCTGGGCTGGGGCCTCACTGCATAGAATCCTTATATCGAAGGATGGAACCCACACCGAAGTTGTCCCCACCTCAAAATTGTGCTTGCCTGATAGACCCAAGGGAGCCCTACAAACTGACATCAGGAACCTGGACTGCTGAGTTTTCTTTCCCAGGGAAAATGGCCAAAGGATGTGCCCAGGGGCCCCTGGCCCTGACTGCAAAAAATCCTTATATCGAAGGATGGAGCCCACACTGAAGTTGTCCCCACCTCAAACTTGTGCTGCCCTGATACACCCAAGGGAGCCCTACAAACTGACATCAGGAACCTGGACTGCTGAGTTTTCTTTCCCAGGGAAAATGGAAAAAGGATGTGCCCAGGGGCCCCTGGCCCTGACTGCAAAAAATCCTTATATCGAAGGATGGACCCCACACCAAAGTTGTCCCCACCTCAAACTTGTGCTGCCTTGATAGACCCAAGGGAGCCCTACAAACTGACATCAGGAACCTGGACTGCTGAGTTTTCTTTCCCAGGGAAAACGGAAAAAGGATGTGCCCAGGGGCCCCTGGCCCTGACTGCAAAGAATCCTTATATCGAAGGATGGACCCCACACCGAAGTTGTCCCCACCTCAAACTTGTGCTGCCTTGATAGACCCAAGGGAGCCCTACAAACTGACATCAGGAACCTGGACTGCTGAGTTTTCTTTCCCAGGGAAAATGGAAAAAGGATGTGCACAGGGGCCCCTGGCCCTGACTGCAAAGAATCCTTATATCGAAGGATGGACCCCACACCAAAGGTGTCCCCACCTCAAACTTGTGCTGCCCTGATAGACCCAAGGGAGCCCTACAAACTGACATCAGGAACCTGGACTGCTGAGTTTTCTTTCCCAGGGAAAATGGAAAAAGGATGTGCCCAGGGGCCCCTGGCCCTGGGCTGGGGCCTGACTGCAAAGAATCCTTATATCGAAGGATGGACGCCACACCGAAGTTGTCCCCACCTCAAACTTGTGCTGCCCTGATAGACCCAAGGGAGCCCTACAAACTGACATCAGGAACCTGGACTGCTGAGTTTTCTTTCCCAGGGAAAATGGAAAAAGATATGCCCAGGGGCCCCTGGCCCTGACTGCAAAAAATCTTTATATCGAAGGATGCAACCCACACCGAAGTTGTCCCCACCTCAAACTTGTGCTGCCCTGATACACCCAAGGGAGCCCTACAAACTGACATCAGGAACCTGGACTGCTGAGTTTTCCTTCCCAGGGAAAATGGAAAAAGGATGTGCACAGGGGCCCCTGGCCCTGGGCTGGGCCTCAATGCAAAAAATCCTTATATCGAAGGATGGACCCCACACCGAAGTTGTCCCCACCTCAAACTTGTGCTGCCTTGATAGACCCAAGGGAGCCCTACAAACTGACATCAGGAACCTGGACTGCTGAGTTTTCTTTCCCAGGGAAAATGGAAAAAGGATGTGCCCAGGGGCCCCTGGCCCTGACTGCAAAGAATCCTTATATCGAAGGATGGACCCCACACCAAAGGTGTCCCCACCTCAAACTTGTGCTGCCCTGATAGACCCAAGGGAGCCCTACAAACTGACATCAGGAACCTGGACTGCTGAGTTTTCTTTCCCAGGGAAAATGGAAAAAGGATGTGCCCAGGGGCCCCTGGCCCTGGGCTGGGGCCTGACTGCAAAGAATCCTTATATCGAAGGATGGACGCCACACCGAAGTTGTCCCCACCTCAAACTTGTGCTGCCCTGATAGACCCAAGGGAGCCCTACAAACTGACATCAGGAACCTGGACTGCTGAGTTTTCTTTCCCAGGGAAAATGGAAAAAGATGTGCCCAGGGGCCCCTGGCCCTGACTGCAAAAAATCTTTATATCGAAGGATGCAACCCACACCGAAGTTGTCCCCACCTCAAACTTGTGCTGCCCTGATACACCCAAGGGAGCCCTACAAACTGACATCAGGAACCTGGACTGCTGAGTTTTCCTTCCCAGGGAAAATGGAAAAAGGATGTGCACAGGGGCCCCTGGCCCTGGGCTGGGCCTCAATGCAAAAAATCCTTATATCGAAGGATGGACCCCACACCGAAGTTGTCCCCACCTCAAACTTGTGCTGCCCTGATACACCCAAGGGAGCCCTACAAACTGACATCAGGAACCTGGACTGCTGAGTTTTCTTTCCCAGGGAAAATGGAAAAAGGATGTGCCCAGGGGCCCCTGGCCCTGACTGCAAAAAATCTTTGTATCGAAGGATGCACCCCACACCGAAGGTGTCCCCAACTCAAACTTGTGCTGCCCTGATACACCCAAGGAAGCCCTACAAACTGACATCAGGAACCTGGACTGCTGAGTTTTCTTTCCCAGGGAAAATGGAAAAAGGATGTGCACAGGGGCCCCTGGCCCTGGGCTGGGACCTGACTGCAAAGAATCCTTATATCGAAGGATGGACCCCACACCGAAGTTGTCCCCACCTCAAACTTGTGCTGCCCTGATAGACCCAAGGGAGCCCTACAAACTGACATCAGGAACCTGGACTGCTGACTTTTCTTTCCCAGGGAAAATGGAAAAAGGATGTGCCCAGGGGCCCCTGGCCATGACTGCAAAAAATCCTTATATCGAAGGATGGACCCCACACCGAAGTTGTCCCCACCTCAAACTCGTGCTGCCCTGATAGACCCAAGGGAGCCCTACAAACTGACATCAGGAACCTGGACTGCTGAGTTTTCTTTCCCAGGGAAAATGGCCAAAGGATGTGCCCGGGGGCCCCTGGCACTGACTGCAAAGAATCCTTATATCGAAGGATGGAGCCCAGACCGAAGTTGTCCCCACCTCAAACTTGTGCTGCCCTGATAGACCCAAGGGAGCCCTACAAACTGACATCAGGAACCTGGACTGCTGAGTTTTCTTTCCCAGGGAAAATGGAAAAAGGATGTGCCCAGGGGCCCCTGGCCCTGGGCAGGGACCTCACTGCAAAAAATCCTTATATCGAAGGATGGACCCCACACCGAAGTTGTCCCCACCTCAAACATGTGCTGCCCTGATAGACCCAAGGGAGCTCTACAAACTGACATCAGGAACCGGGACTGCTGAGTTTTCTTTCCCAGGGAAAATGGAAAAAGGGTGTGCCCAGGGGCCCCTGGCCCTGACTGCAAAAAATCCTTATATCGAAGAATGGAACCCACACCAAAGTTGTCCCCACCTCAAACTTGTGCTGCCCTGATAGACCCAAGGGAGCCCTACAAACTGACATCAGGAACCTGGACTGCTGAGTTTTCTTTCCCAGGGAAAATGGAAAAAGGATGTGCCCAGGGTTCCCTGGCCGTGGGCTGAGCCATCACTACAAAAAAACCTTATATCAAACGATGACCCCACACCGAAGTTGTCCCCACCTCAAACTTGTGCTGCCCTGATACACCCAAGGGAGCCCTACAAACTGACATCAGGAACCTGGACTGCTGAGTTTTCTTTCCCAGGGAAAATGAAAAAGGATGTGCCCAGGGGCCCCAGGCCCTGGGCTGGGCCTCACTGCAAAAAATCCTTATATCGAAGGATGGACCCCACACCGAAGTTGTCCCCACCTCAAACTTGTGCTGCCCTGATAGACCCAAGGGAGCCCTACAAACTGACATCAGGAACCTGGACTGCTGAATTTTCTTTCCCAGGGAAAATGGAAAAAGGATGTGCACAGGGGCCCCTGGCCCTGGGCTGGGGCCTGACTGCAAAGAATCCTTATATCGAAGGATGGACCCCACACCGAAGTTGTCCCCACCTCAAACTTGTGCTGCCCTGATAGACCCAAGGGAGCCCTACAAACTGACATCAGGAACCTGGACTGCTGACTTTTCTTTCCCAGGGAAAATGGAAAAAGGATGTGCCCAGGGGCCCCTGGCACTGGGCTGGGGCCTCACTGCATAGAATCCTTATATCGAAGGATGGAACCCACACCGAAGTTGTCCCCACCTCAAAATTGTGCTTGCCTGATAGACCCAAGGGAGCCCTACAAACTGACATCAGGAACCTGGACTGCTGAGTTTTCTTTCCCAGGGAAAATGGCCAAAGGATGTGCCCAGGGGCCCCTGGCCCTGACTGCAAAAAATCCTTATATCGAAGGATGGAGCCCACACTGAAGTTGTCCCCACCTCAAACTTGTGCTGCCCTGATACACCCAAGGGAGCCCTACAAACTGACATCAGGAACCTGGACTGCTGAGTTTTCTTTCCCAGGGAAAATGGAAAAAGGATGTGCCCAGGGGCCCCTGGCCCTGACTGCAAAAAATCCTTATATCGAAGGATGGACCCCACACCAAAGTTGTCCCCACCTCAAACTTGTGCTGCCTTGATAGACCCAAGGGAGCCCTACAAACTGACATCAGGAACCTGGACTGCTGAGTTTTCTTTCCCAGGGAAAACGGAAAAAGGATGTGCCCAGGGGCCCCTGGCCCTGACTGCAAAGAATCCTTATATCGAAGGATGGACCCCACACCGAAGTTGTCCCCACCTCAAACTTGTGCTGCCTTGATAGACCCAAGGGAGCCCTACAAACTGACATCAGGAACCTGGACTGCTGAGTTTTCTTTCCCAGGGAAAATGGAAAAAGGATGTGCCCAGGGGCCCCTGGCCCTGACTGCAAAGAATCCTTATATCGAAGGATGGACCCCACACCAAAGGTGTCCCCACCTCAAACTTGTGCTGCCCTGATAGACCCAAGGGAGCCCTACAAACTGACATCAGGAACCTGGACTGCTGAGTTTTCTTTCCCAGGGAAAATGGAAAAAGGATGTGCCCAGGGGCCCCTGGCCCTGGGCTGGGGCCTGACTGCAAAGAATCCTTATATCGAAGGATGGACGCCACACCGAAGTTGTCCCCACCTCAAACTTGTGCTGCCCTGATAGACCCAAGGGAGCCCTACAAACTGACATCAGGAACCTGGACTGCTGAGTTTTCTTTCCCAGGGAAAATGGAAAAAGATGTGCCCAGGGGCCCCTGGCCCTGACTGCAAAAAATCTTTATATCGAAGGATGCAACCCACACCGAAGTTGTCCCCACCTCAAACTTGTGCTGCCCTGATACACCCAAGGGAGCCCTACAAACTGACATCAGGAACCTGGACTGCTGAGTTTTCCTTCCCAGGGAAAATGGAAAAAGGATGTGCACAGGGGCCCCTGGCCCTGGGCTGGGCCTCAATGCAAAAAATCCTTATATCGAAGGATGGACCCCACACCGAAGTTGTCCCCACCTCAAACTTGTGCTGCCCTGATACACCCAAGGGAGCCCTACAAACTGACATCAGGAACCTGGACTGCTGAGTTTTCTTTCCCAGGGAAAATGGAAAAAGGATGTGCCCAGGGGCCCCTGGCCCTGACTGCAAAAAATCTTTGTATCGAAGGATGCACCCCACACCGAAGGTGTCCCCAACTCAAACTTGTGCTGCCCTGATACACCCAAGGAAGCCCTACAAACTGACATCAGGAACCTGGACTGCTGAGTTTTCTTTCCCAGGGAAAATGGAAAAAGGATGTGCACAGGGGCCCCTGGCCCTGGGCTGGGACCTGACTGCAAAGAATCCTTATATCGAAGGATGGACCCCACACCGAAGTTGTCCCCACCTCAAACTTGTGCTGCCCTGATAGACCCAAGGGAGCCCTACAAACTGACATCAGGAACCTGGACTGCTGAGTTTTCTTTCCCAGGGAAAATGGAAAAAGGATGTGCCCAGGGGCCCCTGGCCCTGACTGCAAAGAATCCTTATATCGAAGGATGGACCCCACACCGAAGTTGTCCCCACCTCAAACTTGTGCTGCCCTGATAGACCCAAGGGAGCCCTACAAACTGACATCAGGAACCTGGACTGCTGAGTTTTCTTTCCCAGGGAAAATGGAAAAAGGATGTGCACAGGGGCCCCTGGCCATGACTGCAAAAAATCCTTATATCGAAGGATGGACCCCACACCAAAGTTGTCCCCACCTCAAACTCGTGCTGCCCTGATAGACCCAAGGGAGCCCTACAAACTGACATCAGGAACCTGGACTGCTGAGTTTTCTTTCCCAGGGAAAATGGCCAAAGGATGTGCCCGGGGGCCCCTGGCACTGACTGCAAAGAATCCTTATATCGAAGGATGGAGCCCAGACCGAAGTTGTCCCCACCTCAAACTTGTGCTGCCCTGATAGACCCAAGGGAGCCCTACAAACTGACATCAGGAACCTGGACTGCTGAGTTTTCTTTCCCAGGGAAAATGGAAAAAGGATGTGCCCAGGGGCCCCTGGCCCTGGGCAGGGACCTCACTGCAAAAAATCCTTATATCGAAGGATGGACCCCACACCGAAGTTGTCCCCACCTCAAACATGTGCTGCCCTGATAGACCCAAGGGAGCTCTACAAACTGACATCAGGAACCGGGACTGCTGAGTTTTCTTTCCCAGGGAAAATGGAAAAAGGGTGTGCCCAGGGGCCCCTGGCCCTGACTGCAAAAAATCCTTATATCGAAGAATGGACCCCACACCGAAGTTGTCCCCACCTCAAACTTGTGCTGCCCTGATAGACCCAAGGGAGCCCTACAAACTGACATCAGGAACCTGGACTGCTGAGTTTTCTTTCCCAGGGAAAATGGAAAAAGGATGTGCCCAGGGTTCCCTGGCCGTGGGCTGAGCCATCACTACAAAAAAACCTTATATCAAACGATGACCCCACACCGAAATTGTCCCCACCTCAAACTTGTGCTGCCCTGATAGACCCAAGGGAGCCCTACAAACTGACATCAGGAACCTGGACTGCTGAGTTTTCTTTCCCAGGGAAAATGGCCAAAGGATGTGCCCGGGGGCCCCTGGCACTGACTGCAAAGAATCCATATATCGAAGGATGGAGCCCAGACCGAAGTTGTCCCCACCTCAAACTTGTGCTGCCCTGATAGACCCAAGGGAGCCCTACAAACAGACATCAGGAACCTGGACTGCTGAGTTTTCTTTCCCAGGGAAAATGGAAAAAGGATGTGCCCAGGGGCCCCTGGCCCTGACTGCAAAAAATCCTTATATCGAAGGATGGACCCCACACCAAAGTTGTCCCCACCTCAAACTTGTGCTGCCCTGATAGACCCAAGGGAGCCCTACAAACTGACATCAGGAACCTGGACTGCTGAGTTTTCTTTCCCAGGGAAAATGGAAAAAGGATGTGCCCAGGGGCCCCTGGCCCTGGGCAGGAACCTCACTGCAAAAAATCCTTATATCGAAGGATGGACCCCACACCAAAGTTGTCCCCACCTCAAACTTGTGCTGCCCTGATAGACCCAAGGGAGCCCTACAAACTGACATCAGGAACCTGGACTGCTGAGTTTTCTTTCCCAGGGAAAATGGAAAAAGGATGTGCCCAGGGGCCCCTGGCCCTGACTGCAAAAAATCTTTGTATCGAAGGATGCACCCCACACCGAAGGTGTCCCCAACTCAAACTTGTGCTGCCCTGATAGACCCAAGGAAGCCCTACAAACTGACATCAGGAACCTGGACTGCTGAGTTTTCTTTCCCAGGGAAAATGGAAAAAGGATGTGCACAGGGGCCCCTGGCCCTGGGCTGGGACCTGACTGCAAAGAATCCTTATATCGAAGGATGGACCCCACACCGAAGTTGTCCCCACCTCAAACTTGTGCTGCCCTGATAGACCCAAGGGAGCCCTACAAACTGACATCAGGAACCTGGACTGCTGAGTTTTCTTTCCCAGGGAAAATGGAAAAAGGATGTGCCCAGGGGCCCCTGGCCCTGACTGCAAAGAATCCTTATATCGAAGGATGGACCCCACACCGAAGTTGTCCCCACCTCAAACTTGTGCTGCCCTGATAGACCCAAGGGAGCCCTACAAACTGACATCAGGAACCTGGACTGCTGAGTTTTCTTTCCCAGGGAAAATGGAAAAAGGATGTGCACAGGGGCCCCTGGCCATGACTGCAAAAAATCCTTATATCGAAGGATGGACCCCACACCAAAGTTGTCCCCACCTCAAACTCGTGCTGCCCTGATAGACCCAAGGGAGCCCTACAAACTGACATCAGGAACCTGGACTGCTGAGTTTTCTTTCCCAGGGAAAATGGCCAAAGGATGTGCCCGGGGGCCCCTGGCACTGACTGCAAAGAATCCTTATATCGAAGGATGGAGCCCAGACCGAAGTTGTCCCCACCTCAAACTTGTGCTGCCCTGATAGACCCAAGGGAGCCCTACAAACTGACATCAGGAACCTGGACTGCTGAGTTTTCTTTCCCAGGGAAAATGGAAAAAGGATGTGCCCAGCGGCCCCTGGCCCTGGGCAGGGACCTCACTGCAAAAAATCCTTCTATCGAAGGATGGACCCCACACCGAAGTTGTCCCCACCTCAAACATGTGCTGCCCTGATAGACCCAAGGGAGCTCTACAAACTGACATCAGGAACCTGGACTGCTGAGTTTTCTTTCCCAGGGAAAATGGAAAAAGGGTGTGCCCAGGGGCCCCTGGCCCTGACTGCAAAAAATCCTTATATCGAAGAATGGACCCCACACCGAAGTTGTCCCCACCTCAAACTTGTGCTGCCCTGATAGACCCAAGGGAGCCCTACAAACTGACATCAGGAACCTGGACTGCTGAGTTTTCTTTCCCAGGGAAAATGGAAAAAGGATGTGCCCAGCGGCCCCTGGCCCTTGGCAGGGACCTCACAACAAGAAATCCTTATATCGAAGGATGGACCCCACACCAAAGTTGTCCCCACCTCAAACTTGTGCTGCCCTGATAGACCCAAGGGAGCCCTACAAACTGACATCAGGAACCTGGACTGCTGACTTTTCTTTCCCAGGGAAAATGGCCAAAGGATGTGCCCGGGGGCCCCTGGCACTGACTGCAAAGAATCCTTATATCGAAGGATGGAGCCCAGACCGAAGTTGTCCCCACCTCAAACTTGTGCTGCCCTGATAGACCCAAGGGAGCCCTACAAACAGACATCAGGAACCTGGACTGCTGAGTTTTCTTTCCCAGGGAAAATGGAAAAAGGATGTGCCCAGGGGCCCCTTGCCCTGACTGCAAAAAATCCTTATATCGAAGGATGGACCCCACACCGAAGTTGTCCCCACCTCAAACTTGTGCTGCCCTGATAGACCCAAGGGAGCCCTACAAACTGACATCAGGAACCTGGACTGCTGAGTTTTCTTTCCCAGGGAAAATGGAAAAAGGATGTGCCCAGGGGCCCCTGGCCCTGGGCAGGGGCCTCACTGCAAAAAATCCTTATATCGAAGGATGGACCCCACACCGAAGTTGTCCCCACCTCAAACATGTGCTGCCCTGATAGACCCAAGGGAGCTCTACAAACTGACATCAGGAACCTGGACTGCTGAGTTTTCTTTCCCAGGGAAAATGGAAAAAGGATGTGCCCAGGGGCCCCTGGCCCTGACTGCAAAAAATCCTTATATCGAAGGATGGACCCCACACCAAAGTTGTCCCCACCTCAAACTTGTGCTGCCCTGATAGACCCAAGGGAGCCCTACAAACTGACATCAGGAACCTGGACTGCTGAGTTTTCTTTCCCAGGGAAAATGGAAAAAGGATGTGCCCAGGGGCCCCTGGCCCTGACTGCAAAAAATCTTTGTATCGAAGGATGCACCCCACACCGAAGGTGTCCCCAACGCAAACTTGTGCTGCCCTGATACACCCAAGGAAGCCCTACAAACTGACATCAGGAACCTGGACTGCTGAGTTTTCTTTCCCAGGGAAAATGGAAAAAGGATGTGCACAGGGGCCCCTGGCCCTGGGCTGGGACCTGACTGCAAAGAATCCTTATATCGAAGGATGGACCCCACACCGAAGTTGTCCCCACCTCAAACTTGTGCTGCCCTGATAGACCCAAGGGAGCCCTACAAACTGACATCAGGAACCTGGACTGCTGAGTTTTCTTTCCCAGGGAAAATGGAAAAAGGATGTGCCCAGGGGCCCCTGGCCCTGACTGCAAAGAATCCTTATATCGAAGGATGGACCCCACACCGAAGTTGTCCCCACCTCAAACTTGTGCTGCCCTGATAGACCCAAGGGAGCCCTACAAACTGACATCAGGAACCTGGACTGCTGAGTTTTCTTTCCCAGGGAAAATGGAAAAAGGATGTGCACAGGGGCCCCTGGCCATGACTGCAAAAAATCCTTATATCGAAGGATGGACCCCACACCAAAGTTGTCCCCACCTCAAACTCGTGCTGCCCTGATAGACCCAAGGGAGCCCTACAAACTGACATCAGGAACCTGGACTGCTGAGTTTTCTTTCCCAGGGAAAATGGCCAAAGGATGTGCCCGGGGGCCCCTGGCACTGACTGCAAAGAATCCTTATATCGAAGGATGGAGCCCAGACCGAAGTTGTCCCCACCTCAAACTTGTGCTGCCCTGATAGACCCAAGGGAGCCCTACAAACTGACATCAGGAACCTGGACTGCTGAGTTTTCTTTCCCAGGGAAAATGGAAAAAGGATGTGCCCAGCGGCCCCTGGCCCTGGGCAGGGACCTCACTGCAAAAAATCCTTCTATCGAAGGATGGACCCCACACCGAAGTTGTCCCCACCTCAAACATGTGCTGCCCTGATAGACCCAAGGGAGCTCTACAAACTGACATCAGGAACCTGGACTGCTGAGTTTTCTTTCCCAGGGAAAATGGAAAAAGGGTGTGCCCAGGGGCCCCTGGCCCTGACTGCAAAAAATCCTTATATCGAAGAATGGACCCCACACCGAAGTTGTCCCCACCTCAAACTTGTGCTGCCCTGATAGACCCAAGGGAGCCCTACAAACTGACATCAGGAACCTGGACTGCTGAGTTTTCCTTCCCAGGGAAAATGGAAAAAGGATGTGCACAGGGGCCCCTGGCCCTGGGCTGGGCCTCAATGCAAAAAATCCTTATATCGAAGGATGGACCCCACACCGAAGTTGTCCCCACCTCAAACTTGTGCTGCCCTGATACACCCAAGGGAGCCCTACAAACTGACATCAGGAACCTGGACTGCTGAGTTTTCTTTCCCAGGGAAAATGGAAAAAGGATGTGCCCAGGGGCCCCTGGCCCTGACTGCAAAAAATCTTTGTATCGAAGGATGCACCCCACACCGAAGGTGTCCCCAACTCAAACTTGTGCTGCCCTGATACACCCAAGGAAGCCCTACAAACTGACATCAGGAACCTGGACTGCTGAGTTTTCTTTCCCAGGGAAAATGGAAAAAGGATGTGCACAGGGGCCCCTGGCCCTGGGCTGGGACCTGACTGCAAAGAATCCTTATATCGAAGGATGGACCCCACACCGAAGTTGTCCCCACCTCAAACTTGTGCTGCCCTGATAGACCCAAGGGAGCCCTACAAACTGACATCAGGAACCTGGACTGCTGAGTTTTCTTTCCCAGGGAAAATGGAAAAAGGATGTGCCCAGGGGCCCCTGGCCCTGACTGCAAAGAATCCTTATATCGAAGGATGGACCCCACACCGAAGTTGTCCCCACCTCAAACTTGTGCTGCCCTGATAGACCCAAGGGAGCCCTACAAACTGACATCAGGAACCTGGACTGCTGAGTTTTCTTTCCCAGGGAAAATGGAAAAAGGATGTGCACAGGGGCCCCTGGCCATGACTGCAAAAAATCCTTATATCGAAGGATGGACCCCACACCAAAGTTGTCCCCACCTCAAACTCGTGCTGCCCTGATAGACCCAAGGGAGCCCTACAAACTGACATCAGGAACCTGGACTGCTGAGTTTTCTTTCCCAGGGAAAATGGCCAAAGGATGTGCCCGGGGGCCCCTGGCACTGACTGCAAAGAATCCTTATATCGAAGGATGGAGCCCAGACCGAAGTTGTCCCCACCTCAAACTTGTGCTGCCCTGATAGACCCAAGGGAGCCCTACAAACTGACATCAGGAACCTGGACTGCTGAGTTTTCTTTCCCAGGGAAAATGGAAAAAGGATGTGCCCAGGGGCCCCTGGCCCTGGGCAGGGACCTCACTGCAAAAAATCCTTATATCGAAGGATGGACCCCACACCGAAGTTGTCCCCACCTCAAACATGTGCTGCCCTGATAGACCCAAGGGAGCTCTACAAACTGACATCAGGAACCGGGACTGCTGAGTTTTCTTTCCCAGGGAAAATGGAAAAAGGGTGTGCCCAGGGGCCCCTGGCCCTGACTGCAAAAAATCCTTATATCGAAGAATGGACCCCACACCGAAGTTGTCCCCACCTCAAACTTGTGCTGCCCTGATAGACCCAAGGGAGCCCTACAAACTGACATCAGGAACCTGGACTGCTGAGTTTTCTTTCCCAGGGAAAATGGAAAAAGGATGTGCCCAGGGTTCCCTGGCCGTGGGCTGAGCCATCACTACAAAAAAACCTTATATCAAACGATGACCCCACACCGAAATTGTCCCCACCTCAAACTTGTGCTGCCCTGATAGACCCAAGGGAGCCCTACAAACTGACATCAGGAACCTGGACTGCTGAGTTTTCTTTCCCAGGGAAAATGGCCAAAGGATGTGCCCGGGGGCCCCTGGCACTGACTGCAAAGAATCCATATATCGAAGGATGGAGCCCAGACCGAAGTTGTCCCCACCTCAAACTTGTGCTGCCCTGATAGACCCAAGGGAGCCCTACAAACAGACATCAGGAACCTGGACTGCTGAGTTTTCTTTCCCAGGGAAAATGGAAAAAGGATGTGCCCAGGGGCCCCTGGCCCTGACTGCAAAAAATCCTTATATCGAAGGATGGACCCCACACCAAAGTTGTCCCCACCTCAAACTTGTGCTGCCCTGATAGACCCAAGGGAGCCCTACAAACTGACATCAGGAACCTGGACTGCTGAGTTTTCTTTCCCAGGGAAAATGGAAAAAGGATGTGCCCAGGGGCCCCTGGCCCTGGGCAGGAACCTCACTGCAAAAAATCCTTATATCGAAGGATGGACCCCACACCAAAGTTGTCCCCACCTCAAACTTGTGCTGCCCTGATAGACCCAAGGGAGCCCTACAAACTGACATCAGGAACCTGGACTGCTGAGTTTTCTTTCCCAGGGAAAATGGAAAAAGGATGTGCCCAGGGGCCCCTGGCCCTGACTGCAAAAAATCTTTGTATCGAAGGATGCACCCCACACCGAAGGTGTCCCCAACTCAAACTTGTGCTGCCCTGATACACCCAAGGAAGCCCTACAAACTGACATCAGGAACCTGGACTGCTGAGTTTTCTTTCCCAGGGAAAATGGAAAAAGGATGTGCACAGGGGCCCCTGGCCCTGGGCTGGGACCTGACTGCAAAGAATCCTTATATCGAAGGATGGACCCCACACCGAAGTTGTCCCCACCTCAAACTTGTGCTGCCCTGATAGACCCAAGGGAGCCCTACAAACTGACATCAGGAACCTGGACTGCTGAGTTTTCTTTCCCAGGGAAAATGGAAAAAGGATGTGCCCAGGGGCCCCTGGCCCTGACTGCAAAGAATCCTTATATCGAAGGATGGACCCCACACCGAAGTTGTCCCCACCTCAAACTTGTGCTGCCCTGATAGACCCAAGGGAGCCCTACAAACTGACATCAGGAACCTGGACTGCTGAGTTTTCTTTCCCAGGGAAAATGGAAAAAGGATGTGCACAGGGGCCCCTGGCCATGACTGCAAAAAATCCTTATATCGAAGGATGGACCCCACACCAAAGTTGTCCCCACCTCAAACTCGTGCTGCCCTGATAGACCCAAGGGAGCCCTACAAACTGACATCAGGAACCTGGACTGCTGAGTTTTCTTTCCCAGGGAAAATGGCCAAAGGATGTGCCCGGGGGCCCCTGGCACTGACTGCAAAGAATCCTTATATCGAAGGATGGAGCCCAGACCGAAGTTGTCCCCACCTCAAACTTGTGCTGCCCTGATAGACCCAAGGGAGCCCTACAAACTGACATCAGGAACCTGGACTGCTGAGTTTTCTTTCCCAGGGAAAATGGAAAAAGGATGTGCCCAGCGGCCCCTGGCCCTGGGCAGGGACCTCACTGCAAAAAATCCTTCTATCGAAGGATGGACCCCACACCGAAGTTGTCCCCACCTCAAACATGTGCTGCCCTGATAGACCCAAGGGAGCTCTACAAACTGACATCAGGAACCTGGACTGCTGAGTTTTCTTTCCCAGGGAAAATGGAAAAAGGGTGTGCCCAGGGGCCCCTGGCCCTGACTGCAAAAAATCCTTATATCGAAGAATGGACCCCACACCGAAGTTGTCCCCACCTCAAACTTGTGCTGCCCTGATAGACCCAAGGGAGCCCTACAAACTGACATCAGGAACCTGGACTGCTGAGTTTTCTTTCCCAGGGAAAATGGAAAAAGGATGTGCCCAGCGGCCCCTGGCCCTTGGCAGGGACCTCACAACAAGAAATCCTTATATCGAAGGATGGACCCCACACCAAAGTTGTCCCCACCTCAAACTTGTGCTGCCCTGATAGACCCAAGGGAGCCCTACAAACTGACATCAGGAACCTGGACTGCTGACTTTTCTTTCCCAGGGAAAATGGCCAAAGGATGTGCCCGGGGGCCCCTGGCACTGACTGCAAAGAATCCTTATATCGAAGGATGGAGCCCAGACCGAAGTTGTCCCCACCTCAAACTTGTGCTGCCCTGATAGACCCAAGGGAGCCCTACAAACAGACATCAGGAACCTGGACTGCTGAGTTTTCTTTCCCAGGGAAAATGGAAAAAGGATGTGCCCAGGGGCCCCTTGCCCTGACTGCAAAAAATCCTTATATCGAAGGATGGACCCCACACCGAAGTTGTCCCCACCTCAAACTTGTGCTGCCCTGATAGACCCAAGGGAGCCCTACAAACTGACATCAGGAACCTGGACTGCTGAGTTTTCTTTCCCAGGGAAAATGGAAAAAGGATGTGCCCAGGGGCCCCTGGCCCTGGGCAGGGGCCTCACTGCAAAAAATCCTTATATCGAAGGATGGACCCCACACCGAAGTTGTCCCCACCTCAAACATGTGCTGCCCTGATAGACCCAAGGGAGCTCTACAAACTGACATCAGGAACCTGGACTGCTGAGTTTTCTTTCCCAGGGAAAATGGAAAAAGGATGTGCCCAGGGGCCCCTGGCCCTGACTGCAAAAAATCCTTATATCGAAGGATGGACCCCACACCAAAGTTGTCCCCACCTCAAACTTGTGCTGCCCTGATAGACCCAAGGGAGCCCTACAAACTGACATCAGGAACCTGGACTGCTGAGTTTTCTTTCCCAGGGAAAATGGAAAAAGGATGTGCCCAGGGGCCCCTGGCCCTGACTGCAAAAAATCTTTGTATCGAAGGATGCACCCCACACCGAAGGTGTCCCCAACGCAAACTTGTGCTGCCCTGATACACCCAAGGAAGCCCTACAAACTGACATCAGGAACCTGGACTGCTGAGTTTTCTTTCCCAGGGAAAATGGAAAAAGGATGTGCACAGGGGCCCCTGGCCCTGGGCTGGGACCTGACTGCAAAGAATCCTTATATCGAAGGATGGACCCCACACCGAAGTTGTCCCCACCTCAAACTTGTGCTGCCCTGATAGACCCAAGGGAGCCCTACAAACTGACATCAGGAACCTGGACTGCTGAGTTTTCTTTCCCAGGGAAAATGGAAAAAGGATGTGCCCAGGGGCCCCTGGCCCTGACTGCAAAGAATCCTTATATCGAAGGATGGACCCCACACCGAAGTTGTCCCCACCTCAAACTTGTGCTGCCCTGATAGAC
This sequence comes from Lonchura striata, assembly GCF_050655825.1. Lineage (NCBI taxonomy): Eukaryota > Metazoa > Chordata > Aves > Passeriformes > Estrildidae > Lonchura > Lonchura striata. The sequence goes on along the minus strand of NC_140733.1, from coordinate 7,391,582 downwards.
CCAAGGGAGCCCTACAAACTGACATCAGGAACCTGGACTGCTGAGTTTTCTTTCCCAGGGAAAATGGAAAAAGGATGTGCACAGGGGCCCCTGGCCATGACTGCAAAAAATCCTTATATCGAAGGATGGACCCCACACCAAAGTTGTCCCCACCTCAAACTCGTGCTGCCCTGATAGACCCAAGGGAGCCCTACAAACTGACATCAGGAACCTGGACTGCTGAGTTTTCTTTCCCAGGGAAAATGGCCAAAGGATGTGCCCGGGGGCCCCTGGCACTGACTGCAAAGAATCCTTATATCGAAGGATGGAGCCCAGACCGAAGTTGTCCCCACCTCAAACTTGTGCTGCCCTGATAGACCCAAGGGAGCCCTACAAACTGACATCAGGAACCTGGACTGCTGAGTTTTCTTTCCCAGGGAAAATGGAAAAAGGATGTGCCCAGCGGCCCCTGGCCCTGGGCAGGGACCTCACTGCAAAAAATCCTTCTATCGAAGGATGGACCCCACACCGAAGTTGTCCCCACCTCAAACATGTGCTGCCCTGATAGACCCAAGGGAGCTCTACAAACTGACATCAGGAACCTGGACTGCTGAGTTTTCTTTCCCAGGGAAAATGGAAAAAGGGTGTGCCCAGGGGCCCCTGGCCCTGACTGCAAAAAATCCTTATATCGAAGAATGGACCCCACACCGAAGTTGTCCCCACCTCAAACTTGTGCTGCCCTGATAGACCCAAGGGAGCCCTACAAACTGACATCAGGAACCTGGACTGCTGAGTTTTCTTTCCCAGGGAAAATGGAAAAAGGATGTGCCCAGGGGCCCCTGGCCCTGGGCAGGGACCTCACTGCAAAAAATCCTTATATCGAAGGATGGACCCCACACCGAAGTTGTCCCCACCTCAAACATGTGCTGCCCTGATAGACCCAAGGGAGCTCTACAAACTGACATCAGGAACCTGGACTGCTGAGTTTTCTTTCCCAGGGAAAATGGAAAAAGGATGTGCCCAGGGGCCCCTGGCCCTGACTGCAAAAAATCCTTATATCGAAGGATGGACCCCACACCAAAGTTGTCCCCACCTCAAACTTGTGCTGCCCTGATAGACCCAAGGGAGCCCTACAAACTGACATCAGGAACCTGGACTGCTGAGTTTTCTTTCCCAGGGAAAATGGAAAAAGGATGTGCCCAGGGGCCCCTGGCCCTGACTGCAAAAAATCTTTGTATCGAAGGATGCACCCCACACCGAAGGTGTCCCCAACTCAAACTTGTGCTGCCCTGATACACCCAAGGAAGCCCTACAAACTGACATCAGGAACCTGGACTGCTGAGTTTTCTTTCCCAGGGAAAATGGAAAAAGGATGTGCACAGGGGCCCCTGGCCCTGGGCTGGGACCTGACTGCAAAGAATCCTTATATCGAAGGATGGACCCCACACCGAAGTTGTCCCCACCTCAAACTTGTGCTGCCCTGATAGACCCAAGGGAGCCCTACAAACTGACATCAGGAACCTGGACTGCTGAGTTTTCTTTCCCAGGGAAAATGGAAAAAGGATGTGCCCAGGGGCCCCTGGCCCTGACTGCATAGAATCCTTATATCGAAGGATGGACCCCACACCGAAGTTGTCCCCACCTCAAACTTGTGCTGCCCTGATAGACCCAAGGGAGCCCTACAAACTGACATCAGGAACCTGGACTGCTGAGTTTTCTTTCCCAGGGAAAATGGAAAAAGGATGTGCACAGGGGCCCCTGGCCATGACTGCAAAAAATCCTTATATCGAAGGATGGACCCCACACCAAAGTTGTCCCCACCTCAAACTTGTGCTGCCCTGATAGACCCAAGGGAGCCCTACAAACTGACATCAGGAACCTGGACTGCTGAGTTTTCTTTCCCAGGGAAAATGGAAAAAGGATGTGCCCAGGGGCCCCTGGCCCTGACTGCAAAAAATCTTTGTATCGAAGGATGCACCCCACACCGAAGGTGTCCCCAACTCAAACTTGTGCTGCCCTGATACACCCAAGGAAGCCCTACAAACTGACATCAGGAACCTGGACTGCTGAGTTTTCTTTCCCAGGGAAAATGGAAAAAGGATGTGCACAGGGGCCCCTGGCCCTGGGCTGGGACCTGACTGCAAAGAATCCTTATATCGAAGGATGGACCCCACACCGAAGTTGTCCCCACCTCAAACTTGTGCTGCCCTGATAGACCCAAGGGAGCCCTACAAACTGACATCAGGAACCTGGACTGCTGAGTTTTCTTTCCCAGGGAAAATGGAAAAAGGATGTGCCCAGGGGCCCCTGGCCCTGACTGCAAAGAATCCTTATATCGAAGGATGGACCCCACACCGAAGTTGTCCCCACCTCAAACTTGTGCTGCCCTGATAGACCCAAGGGAGCCCTACAAACTGACATCAGGAACCTGGACTGCTGAGTTTTCTTTCCCAGGGAAAATGGAAAAAGGATGTGCACAGGGGCCCCTGGCCATGACTGCAAAAAATCCTTATATCGAAGGATGGACCCCACACCAAAGTTGTCCCCACCTCAAACTCGTGCTGCCCTGATAGACCCAAGGGAGCCCTACAAACTGACATCAGGAACCTGGACTGCTGAGTTTTCTTTCCCAGGGAAAATGGCCAAAGGATGTGCCCGGGGGCCCCTGGCACTGACTGCAAAGAATCCTTATATCGAAGGATGGAGCCCAGACCGAAGTTGTCCCCACCTCAAACTTGTGCTGCCCTGATAGACCCAAGGGAGCCCTACAAACTGACATCAGGAACCTGGACTGCTGAGTTTTCTTTCCCAGGGAAAATGGAAAAAGGATGTGCCCAGCGGCCCCTGGCCCTGGGCAGGGACCTCACTGCAAAAAATCCTTCTATCGAAGGATGGACCCCACACCGAAGTTGTCCCCACCTCAAACATGTGCTGCCCTGATAGACCCAAGGGAGCTCTACAAACTGACATCAGGAACCTGGACTGCTGAGTTTTCTTTCCCAGGGAAAATGGAAAAAGGGTGTGCCCAGGGGCCCCTGGCCCTGACTGCAAAAAATCCTTATATCGAAGGATGGACCCCACACCGAAGTTGTCCCCACCTCAAACTTGTGCTGCCCTGATAGACCCAAGGGAGCCCTACAAACTGACATCAGGAACCTGGACTGCTGAGTTTTCTTTCCCAGGGAAAATGGAAAAAGGATGTGCCCAGCGGCCCCTGGCCCTTGGCAGGGACCTCACAACAAGAAATCCTTATATCGAAGGATGGACCCCACACCAAAGTTGTCCCCACCTCAAACTTGTGCTGCCCTGATAGACCCAAGGGAGCCCTACAAACTGACATCAGGAACCTGGACTGCTGACTTTTCTTTCCCAGGGAAAATGGCCAAAGGATGTGCCCGGGGGCCCCTGGCACTGACTGCAAAGAATCCTTATATCGAAGGATGGAGCCCAGACCGAAGTTGTCCCCACCTCAAACTTGTGCTGCCCTGATAGACCCAAGGGAGCCCTACAAACAGACATCAGGAACCTGGACTGCTGAGTTTTCTTTCCCAGGGAAAATGGAAAAAGGATGTGCCCAGGGGCCCCTTGCCCTGACTGCAAAAAATCCTTATATCGAAGGATGGACCCCACACCGAAGTTGTCCCCACCTCAAACTTGTGCTGCCCTGATAGACCCAAGGGAGCCCTACAAACTGACATCAGGAACCTGGACTGCTGAGTTTTCTTTCCCAGGGAAAATGGAAAAAGGATGTGCCCAGGGGCCCCTGGCCCTGGGCAGGGGCCTCACTGCAAAAAATCCTTATATCGAAGGATGGACCCCACACCGAAGTTGTCCCCACCTCAAACATGTGCTGCCCTGATAGACCCAAGGGAGCTCTACAAACTGACATCAGGAACCTGGACTGCTGAGTTTTCTTTCCCAGGGAAAATGGAAAAAGGATGTGCCCAGGGGCCCCTGGCCCTGACTGCAAAAAATCCTTATATCGAAGGATGGACCCCACACCAAAGTTGTCCCCACCTCAAACTTGTGCTGCCCTGATAGACCCAAGGGAGCCCTACAAACTGACATCAGGAACCTGGACTGCTGAGTTTTCTTTCCCAGGGAAAATGGAAAAAGGATGTGCCCAGGGGCCCCTGGCCCTGACTGCAAAAAATCTTTGTATCGAAGGATGCACCCCACACCGAAGGTGTCCCCAACGCAAACTTGTGCTGCCCTGATACACCCAAGGAAGCCCTACAAACTGACATCAGGAACCTGGACTGCTGAGTTTTCTTTCCCAGGGAAAATGGAAAAAGGATGTGCACAGGGGCCCCTGGCCCTGGGCTGGGACCTGACTGCAAAGAATCCTTATATCGAAGGATGGACCCCACACCGAAGTTGTCCCCACCTCAAACTTGTGCTGCCCTGATAGACCCAAGGGAGCCCTACAAACTGACATCAGGAACCTGGACTGCTGAGTTTTCTTTCCCAGGGAAAATGGAAAAAGGATGTGCCCAGGGGCCCCTGGCCCTGACTGCAAAGAATCCTTATATCGAAGGATGGACCCCACACCGAAGTTGTCCCCACCTCAAACTTGTGCTGCCCTGATAGACCCAAGGGAGCCCTACAAACTGACATCAGGAACCTGGACTGCTGAGTTTTCTTTCCCAGGGAAAATGGAAAAAGGATGTGCACAGGGGCCCCTGGCCATGACTGCAAAAAATCCTTATATCGAAGGATGGACCCCACACCAAAGTTGTCCCCACCTCAAACTCGTGCTGCCCTGATAGACCCAAGGGAGCCCTACAAACTGACATCAGGAACCTGGACTGCTGAGTTTTCTTTCCCAGGGAAAATGGCCAAAGGATGTGCCCGGGGGCCCCTGGCACTGACTGCAAAGAATCCTTATATCGAAGGATGGAGCCCAGACCGAAGTTGTCCCCACCTCAAACTTGTGCTGCCCTGATAGACCCAAGGGAGCCCTACAAACTGACATCAGGAACCTGGACTGCTGAGTTTTCTTTCCCAGGGAAAATGGAAAAAGGATGTGCCCAGCGGCCCCTGGCCCTGGGCAGGGACCTCACTGCAAAAAATCCTTCTATCGAAGGATGGACCCCACACCGAAGTTGTCCCCACCTCAAACATGTGCTGCCCTGATAGACCCAAGGGAGCTCTACAAACTGACATCAGGAACCTGGACTGCTGAGTTTTCTTTCCCAGGGAAAATGGAAAAAGGGTGTGCCCAGGGGCCCCTGGCCCTGACTGCAAAAAATCCTTATATCGAAGAATGGACCCCACACCGAAGTTGTCCCCACCTCAAACTTGTGCTGCCCTGATAGACCCAAGGGAGCCCTACAAACTGACATCAGGAACCTGGACTGCTGAGTTTTCTTTCCCAGGGAAAATGGAAAAAGGATGTGCCCAGGGGCCCCTGGCCCTGGGCAGGGACCTCACTGCAAAAAATCCTTATATCGAAGGATGGACCCCACACCGAAGTTGTCCCCACCTCAAACATGTGCTGCCCTGATAGACCCAAGGGAGCTCTACAAACTGACATCAGGAACCTGGACTGCTGAGTTTTCTTTCCCAGGGAAAATGGAAAAAGGATGTGCCCAGGGGCCCCTGGCCCTGACTGCAAAAAATCCTTATATCGAAGGATGGACCCCACACCAAAGTTGTCCCCACCTCAAACTTGTGCTGCCCTGATAGACCCAAGGGAGCCCTACAAACTGACATCAGGAACCTGGACTGCTGAGTTTTCTTTCCCAGGGAAAATGGAAAAAGGATGTGCCCAGGGGCCCCTGGCCCTGACTGCAAAAAATCTTTGTATCGAAGGATGCACCCCACACCGAAGGTGTCCCCAACTCAAACTTGTGCTGCCCTGATACACCCAAGGAAGCCCTACAAACTGACATCAGGAACCTGGACTGCTGAGTTTTCTTTCCCAGGGAAAATGGAAAAAGGATGTGCACAGGGGCCCCTGGCCCTGGGCTGGGACCTGACTGCAAAGAATCCTTATATCGAAGGATGGACCCCACACCGAAGTTGTCCCCACCTCAAACTTGTGCTGCCCTGATAGACCCAAGGGAGCCCTACAAACTGACATCAGGAACCTGGACTGCTGAGTTTTCTTTCCCAGGGAAAATGGAAAAAGGATGTGCCCAGGGGCCCCTGGCCCTGACTGCATAGAATCCTTATATCGAAGGATGGACCCCACACCGAAGTTGTCCCCACCTCAAACTTGTGCTGCCCTGATAGACCCAAGGGAGCCCTACAAACTGACATCAGGAACCTGGACTGCTGAGTTTTCTTTCCCAGGGAAAATGGAAAAAGGATGTGCACAGGGGCCCCTGGCCATGACTGCAAAAAATCCTTATATCGAAGGATGGACCCCACACCAAAGTTGTCCCCACCTCAAACTCGTGCTGCCCTGATAGACCCAAGGGAGCCCTACAAACTGACATCAGGAACCTGGACTGCTGAGTTTTCTTTCCCAGGGAAAATGGCCAAAGGATGTGCCCGGGGGCCCCTGGCACTGACTGCAAAGAATCCTTATATCGAAGGATGGAGCCCAGACCGAAGTTGTCCCCACCTCAAACTTGTGCTGCCCTGATAGACCCAAGGGAGCCCTACAAACTGACATCAGGAACCTGGACTGCTGAGTTTTCTTTCCCAGGGAAAATGGAAAAAGGATGTGCCCAGCGGCCCCTGGCCCTGGGCAGGGACCTCACTGCAAAAAATCCTTATATCGAAGGATGGACCCCACACCGAAGTTGTCCCCACCTCAAACATGTGCTGCCCTGATAGACCCAAGGGAGCTCTACAAACTGACATCAGGAACCTGGACTGCTGAGTTTTCTTTCCCAGGGAAAATGGAAAAAGGGTGTGCCCAGGGGCCCCTGGCCCTGACTGCAAAAAATCCTTATATCGAAGAATGGACCCCACACCGAAGTTGTCCCCAACTCAAACTTGTGCTGCCCTGATAGACCCAAGGGAGCCCTACAAACTGACATCAGGAACCTGGACTGCTGAGTTTTCTTTCCCAGGGAAAACGGAAAAAGGATGTGCCAGTGGCCCCTGGCCCTGGGCTGGGGCCTCACAACAAGAAATCCTTATATCGAAGGATGGACCCCACACCAAAGTTGTCCCCACCTCAAACTTGTGCTGCCCTGATAGACCCAAGGGAGCCCTACAAACTGACATCAGGAACCTGGACTGCTGAGTTTTCTTTCCCAGGGAAAATGGCCAAAGGATGTGCCCGGGGGCCCCTGGCACTGACTGCAAAGAATCCTTATATCGAAGGATGGAGCCCAGACCGAAGTTGTCCCCACCTCAAACTTGTGCTGCCCTGATAGACCCAAGGGAGCCCTACAAACAGACATCAGGAACCTGGACTGCTGAGTTTTCTTTCCCAGGGAAAATGGAAAAAGGATGTGCCCAGGGGCCCCTTGCCCTGACTGCAAAAAATCCTTATATCGAAGGATGGACCCCACACCGAAGTTGTCCCCACCTCAAACTTGTGCTGCCCTGATAGACCCAAGGGAGCCCTACAAACTGACATCAGGAACCTGGACTGCTGAGTTTTCTTTCCCAGGGAAAATGGAAAAAGGATGTGCCCAGGGGCCCCTGGCCCTGGGCAGGGGCCTCACTGCAAAAAATCCTTATATCGAAGGATGGACCCCACACCGAAGTTGTCCCCACCTCAAACTTGTGCTGCCCTGATAGACCCAAGGGAGCTCTACAAACTGACATCAGGAACCTGGACTGCTGAGTTTTCTTTCCCAGGGAAAATGGAAAAAGGATGTGCCCAGGGGCCCCTGGCCCTGACTGCAAAAAATCCTTATATCGAAGGATGGACCCCACACCAAAGTTGTCCCCACCTCAAACTTGTGCTGCCCTGATAGACCCAAGGGAGCCCTACAAACTGACATCAGGAGCCTGGACTGCTGAGTTTTCTTTCCCAGGGAAAATGGAAAAAGGATGTGCCCAGGGGCCCCTGGCCCTGACTGCAAAGAATCCTTATATCGAAGGATGGACCCCACACCGAAGTTGTCCCCACCTCAAACTTGTGCTGCCCTGATAGACCCAAGGGAGCCCTACAAACTGACATCAGGAACCTGGACTGCTGAGTTTTCTTTCCCAGGGAAAATGGAAAAAGGATGTGCACAGGGGCCCCTGGCCATGACTGCAAAAAATCCTTATATCGAAGGATGGACCCCACACCAAAGTTGTCCCCACCTCAAACTCGTGCTGCCCTGATAGACCCAAGGGAGCCCTACAAACTGACATCAGGAACCTGGACTGCTGAGTTTTCTTTCCCAGGGAAAATGGCCAAAGGATGTGCCCGGGGGCCCCTGGCACTGACTGCAAAGAATCCTTATATCGAAGGATGGAGCCCAGACCGAAGTTGTCCCCACCTCAAACTTGTGCTGCCCTGATAGACCCAAGGGAGCCCTACAAACTGACATCAGGAACCTGGACTGCTGAGTTTTCTTTCCCAGGGAAAATGGAAAAAGGATGTGCCCAGCGGCCCCTGGCCCTGGGCAGGGACCTCACTGCAAAAAATCCTTATATCGAAGGATGGACCCCACACCGAAGTTGTCCCCACCTCAAACATGTGCTGCCCTGATAGACCCAAGGGAGCTCTACAAACTGACATCAGGAACCTGGACTGCTGAGTTTTCTTTCCCAGGGAAAATGGAAAAAGGGTGTGCCCAGGGGCCCCTGGCCCTGACTGCAAAAAATCCTTATATCGAAGAATGGACCCCACACCGAAGTTGTCCCCACCTCAAACTTGTGCTGCCCTGATAGACCCAAGGGAGCCCTACAAACTGACATCAGGAACCTGGACTGCTGAGTTTTCTTTCCCAGGGAAAAAGGAAAAAGGATGTGCCCAGGGGCCCCTGGCCCTGACTGCAAAAAATCCTTATATCGAAGGATGGACCCCACACCGAAGTTGTCCCCACCTCAAACTTGCGCTGCCCTGATAGACCCAAGGGAGCCCTACAAACAGACATCAGGAACCTGGACTGCTGAGTTTTCTTTCCCAGGGAAAATGGAAAAAGGATGTGCCCAGGGGCCCCTGGCCCTGACTGCAAAAAATCCTTATATCGAAGGATGGACCCCACACCGAAGTTGTCCCCACCTCAAACTTGTGCTGCCCTGATACACCCAAGGGAGCCCTACAAACTGACATCAGGAACCTGGACTGCTGAGTTTTCTTTCCCAGGGAAAATGGAAAAAGGATGTGCCCGGGGAACCCTGGCCCTGACTGCAAAAAATCCTTATATCGAAGGATGGACCCCACACCGAAGTTGTCCCCACCTCAAACTTGTGCTGCCCTGATAGACCCAAGGGAGCCCTACAAACTGACATCAGGAACCTGGACTGCTGAGTTTTCTTTCCCAGGGAAAATGGAAAAAGGATGTGCCCAGGGGCCCCTGGCCCTGACTGCAAAACATCCTTATATCGAAGGATGCACCCCACACCGAAGTTGTCCCCACGTCAAACTTCTGCTGCCCTGATAGACCCAAGGGAGCCCTACAAACTGACATCAGGAACCTGGACTGCTGAGTTTTCTTTCCCAGGGAAAATGGAAAAAGGGTGTGCCCAGGGGCCCCTGGCCATGGGTTCCTGGCCCTGACTGCAAAAAATGCTTATATCGAAGGATGGAACCCACACCGAAGTTGTCCCCACCTCAAACTTGTGCTGCCCTGATAGACCCAAGGGAGCTCTACAAACTGACATCAGGAACCTGGACTGCTGAGTTTTCTTTCCCAGGGAAAATGGAAAAAGGATGTGCCCAGGGGCCCCTGGCCCTGACTGCAAAAAATCCTTATATCGAAGGATGGACCCCACACCAAAGTTGTCCCCACCTCAAACTTGTGCTGCCCTGATAGACCCAAGGGAGCCCTACAAACTGACATCAGGAACCTGGACTGCTGAGTTTTCTTTCCCAGGGAAAATGGAAAAAGGATGTGCCCAGGGGCCCCTGGCCCTGGGCTGGGGCCTGACTGCAAAGAATCCTTATATCGAAGGATGGACCCCACACCGAAGTTGTCCCCACCTCAAACTTGTGCTGCCCTGATAGACCCAAGGGAGCCCTACAAACTGACATCAGGAACCTGGACTGCTGAGTTTTCTTTCCCAGGGAAAATGGAAAAAGATGTGCCCAGGGGCCCCTGGCCCTGACTGCAAAAAATCTTTTTATCGAAGGATGCAACCCACACCGAAGTTGTCCCCACCTCAAACTTGTGCTGCCCTGATAGACCCAAGGGAGCCCTACAAACTGACATCAGGAACCTGGACTGCTGAGTTTTCTTTCCCAGGGAAAATGGATAAAGGATGTGCACAGGGGCCCCTGGCCCTGACTGCAAAGAATCCTTATATCGAAGGATGGACCCCACACCGAAGTTGTCCCCACCTCAAACTTGTGCTGCCCTGATAGACCCAAGGGAGCCCTACAAACTGACATCAGGAACCTGGACTGCTGAGTTTTCTTTCCCAGGGAAAATGGAAAAAGGATGTGCCCAGGGGCCCCTGGCCCTGGGCTGGGCCCTGACTGCAAAAAATCCTTATATCGAAGGATGGAGCCCACACCGAAGTTGTCCCCACCTCAAACTTGTGCTGCCCTGATAGACCCAAGGGAGCCCTACAAACTGACATCAGGAACCTGGACTGCTGAGTTTTCTTTCCCAGGGAAAATGGAAAAAGGATGTGCCCAGGGGCCCCTGGCCATGACTGCAAAAAATCTTTATATCGAAGGATGCACCCCACACCGAAGTTGTCCCGACCTCAAACTTGTGCTGCCCTGATAGACCCAAGGGAGCCCTACAAACTGACATCAGGAACCTGGACTGCTGAGTTTTCTTTCCCAGGGAAAATGGAAAAAGGATGTGCCCAGGGGCCCCTGGCGCTGGACCGGGACCTCAGTACAAGAAATCCTTATATCGAAGGATGGAGCCCACACCGAAATTGTCCCCACCTCAAACTTGTGCTGCCCTGATACACCCAAGGGAGCCCTACAAACTGACATCAGGAACCTGGACTGCTGAGTTTTCTTTCCCAGGGAAAATGGAAAAAGGATGTGCCCAGGGGCCCCTGGCCCTGACTGCAAAGAATCCTTATATCGAAGGATGGACCCCACACCGAAGTTGTCCCCACCTCAAACTTGTGCTGCCCTGATAGACCCAAGGGAGCCCTACAAACTGACATCAGGAACCTGGACTGCTGAGTTTTCTTTCCCAGGGAAAATGGAAAAAGGATGTGCCCAGGGGCCCCTGGCCCTGACTGCAAAAAATCCTTATATCGAAGGATGGACCCCACACAAAAGTTGTCCCCACCTCAAACTTGTGCTGCCCTGATACACCCAAGGGAGCCCTACAAACTGACATCAGGAACCTGGACTGCTGAGTCTTCTTTCCCAGGGAAAATGGAAAAAGGATGTGCCCAGGGGCCCCTGGCCCTGACTGCAAAAAATCCTTATATCGAAGGATGGACCCCACACCAAACATGTCCCCACCTCAAACTTGTGCTGCCTTGATAGACCCAACGGAGCCCTACAAATTGACATCAGGAACCTGGACTGCTGAGTTTTCTTTCCCAGGGAAAATGGAAAAAGGATGTGCACAGGGGCCCCTGGCCCTGACTGCAAATAATCCTTATATCGAAGGATGGACCCCACACCGAAGTTGTCCCCACCTCAAACTTGTGCTGCCCTGATAGACCCAAGGGAGCCCTACAAACTGACATCAGGAACCTGGACTGCGGAGTTTTCTTTCCCAGGGAAAATGGAAAAAGGATTTGCCCAGGGGCCCCTGGCCCTGGGCTGGGGCCTCACTACAAAAAATCCTTATATCGAAGGATGGACCCCACACCGAAATTGTCCCCACCTCAAACTTCTGCTGCCCTGATAGACCCAAGGGAGCCCTACAAACTGACATCAGGAACCTGGACTGCTGAGTTTTCTTTCCCAGGGAAAATGGAAATAGGATGTGCCCAGGGGCCCCTGGCCCTGACTGCAAAAAATCCTTATATCGAAGGATGGAACCCACACCGAAGTTGTCCCCACCGCAAATTTGTGCCGCCCTGATAGACCCAAGGGAGCCCTACAAACTGACATCAGGAACCTGGACTGCTGAGTTTTCTTTCCCAGGGAAAATGGAAAAAGGATGTGCCCAGGGGCCCCTGGTCCTGGGCTGGGGCCTGACTGCAAAGAATCCTTATATCGAAGGATGGACCCCACACCGAAGTTGTCCCCACCTCAAACTTCTGCTGCCCTGATAGACCCAAGGGAGCCCTACAAACTGACATCAGGAACCTGGACTGCTGAGTTTTCTTTCCCAGGGAAAATGGAAAAAGGATGTGCCCAGGGGCCCCTGGTCCTGGGCTGGGGCCTGACTGCAAAGAATCCTTATATCGAAGGATGGACCCCACACCGAAGTTGTCCCCACCTCAAACTTGTGCTGCCCTGATAGACCCAAGGGAGCCCTACAAACTGACATCAGGAACCTGGACTGCTGAGTTTTCTTTCCCAGGGAAAATGGAAAAAGGATGTGCCCAGGGGCCCCTGGCCATGACTGCAAAAAATCTTTATATCGAAGGATGCACCCCACACCGAAGTTGTCCCGACCTCAAACTTGTGCTGCCCTGATAGACCCAAGGGAGCCCTACAAACTGACATCAGGAACCTGGACTGCTGAGTTTTCTTTCCCAGGGAAAATGGAAAAAGGATGTGCCCAGGGGCCCCTGGCGCTGGACCGGGACCTCAGTACAAGAAATCCTTATATCGAAGGATGGAGCCCACACCGAAATTGTCCCCACCTCAAACTTGTGCTGCCCTGATACACCCAAGGGAGCCCTACAAACTGACATCAGGAACCTGGACTGCTGAGTTTTCTTTCCCAGGGAAAATGGAAAAAGGATGTGCCCAGGGGCCCCTGGCCCTGACTGCAAAGAATCCTTATATCGAAGGATGGACCCCACACCGAAGTTGTCCCCACCTCAAACTTGTGCTGCCCTGATAGACCCAAGGGAGCCCTACAAACTGACATCAGGAACCTGGACTGCTGAGTTTTCTTTCCCAGGGAAAATGGAAAAAGGATGTGCCCAGGGGCCCCTGGCCCTGACTGCAAAAAATCCTTATATCGAAGGATGGACCCCACACAAAAGTTGTCCCCACCTCAAACTTGTGCTGCCCTGATACACCCAAGGGAGCCCTACAAACTGACATCAGGAACCTGGACTGCTGAGTTTTCTTTCCCAGGGAAAATGGAAAAAGGATGTGCCCAGGGGCCCCTGGCCCTGACTGCAAAAAATCCTTATATCGAAGGATGGACCCCACACCAAACTTGTCCCCACCTCAAACTTGTGCTGCCTTGATAGACCCAACGGAGCCCTACAAATTGACATCAGGAACCTGGACTGCTGAGTTTTCTTTCCCAGGGAAAATGGAAAAAGGATGTGCACAGGGGCCCCTGGCCCTGACTGCAAAGAATCCTTATATCGAAGGATGGACCCCACACCGAAGTTGTCCCCACCTCAAACTTGTGCTGCCCTGATAGACCCAAGGGAGCCCTACAAACTGACATCAGGAACCTGGACTGCGGAGTTTTCTTTCCCAGGGAAAATGGAAAAAGGATTTGCCGAGGGGCCCCTGGCCCTGGGCTGGGGCCTCACTACAAAAAATCCTTATATCGAAGGATGGACCCCACACCGAAATTGTCCCCACCTCAAACTTCTGCTGCCCTGATAGACCCAAGGGAGCCCTACAAACTGACATCAGGAACCTGGACTGCTGAGTTTTCTTTCCCAGGGAAAATGGAAATAGGATGTGCCCAGGGGCCCCTGGCCCTGACTGCAAAAAATCCTTATATCGAAGGATGGAACCCACACCGAAGTTGTCCCCACCGCAAATTTGTGCCGCCCTGATAGACCCAAGGGAGCCCTACAAACTGACATCAGGAACCTGGACTGCTGAGTTTTCTTTCCCAGGGAAAATGGAAAAAGGATGTGCCCAGGGGCCCCTGGTCCTGGGCTGGGGCCTGACTGCAAAGAATCCTTATATCGAAGGATGGACCCCACACCGAAGTTGTCCCCACCTCAAACTTCTGCTGCCCTGATAGACCCAAGGGAGCCCTACAAACTGACATCAGGAACCTGGACTGCTGAGTTTTCTTTCCCAGGGAAAATGGAAAAAGGATGTGCCCAGGGGCCCCTGGTCCTGGGCTGGGGCCTGACTGCAAAGAATCCTTATATCGAAGGATGGACCCCACACCGAAGTTGTCCCCACCTCAAACTTGTGCTGCCCTGATAGACCCAAGGGAGCCCTACAAACTGACATCAGGAACCTGGACTGCTGAGTTTTCTTTCCCAGGGAAAATGGAAAAAGGATGTGCCCAGGGGCCCCTGGCCCTGACTGCAAAAACTCCTTATATCGAAGGATGGCGCCCACACCGAATTTGTCCCCACCTCAAACTTGTGCTGCCCTGATAGACCCAAGGGAGCCCTACAAACTGACATCAGGAACCTGGACTGCTGAGTTTTCTTTCCCAGGGAAAATGGAAAAAGGATGTGCCCAGGGGCCCCTGGCCCTGGGCAGGGGCCTCACTGCAAAAAATCCTTATATCGAAGGATGGACCCCACACCGAAGTTGTCACCACCTCAAACTTGTGCGGCCCTGATACACCCAAGGGAGCCCTACAAACTGACATCAGGAACCTGGACTGCTGAGTTTTCTTTCCCAGGGAAAATGGAAAAAGGATGTGCCCAGGGGCCCCTGGCCCTGACTGCAAAAAATCCATATATCGAAGGATGGACCCCACACCGAATTTGTCCCCACCTCAAACTTGTGCTGCCCTGATAGACCCAAGGGAGCCCTACAAACTGACATCAGGAACCTGGACTGCTGAGTTTTCTTTCCCAGGGAAAATGGAAAAAGGATGTGCCCAGGGGCCCCTGGCCCTGGGCTGGGGCCTCACTACAAAAAATCCTTATATCGAAGGATGGACCCCACACCGAAGTTGTCCCCACCTCAAACTTGTGCTGCCCTGATAGACCCAAGGGAGCCCTACAAACTGACATCAGGAACCTGGACTGCTGAGTTTTCTTTCCCAGGGAAAATGGAAAAAGGATGTGCCCAGGGGCCCCTGGCCATGACTGCAAAAAATCTTTATATCGAAGGATGCACCCCACACCGAAGTTGTCCCGACCTCAAACTTGTGCTGCCCTGATAGACCCAAGGGAGCCCTACAAACAGACATCAGGAACCTGGACTGCTGAGTTTTCTTTCCCAGGGAAAATGGAAAAAGGATGTGCCCAGGGGCCCCTTGCCCTGACTGCAAAAAATCCTTATATCGAAGGATGGACCCCACACCGAAGTTGTCCCCACCTCAAACTTGTGCTGCCCTGATAGACCCAAGGGAGCCCTACAAACTGACATCAGGAACCTGGACTGCTGAGTTTTCTTTCCCAGGGAAAATGGAAAAAGGATGTGCCCAGGGGCCCCTGGCCCTGGGCAGGGACCTCACTGCAAAAAATCCTTATATCGAAGGATGGACCCCACACCGAAGTTGTCCCCACCTCAAACATGTGCTGCCCTGATAGACCCAAGGGAGCTCTACAAACTGACATCAGGAACCTGGACTGCTGAGTTTTCTTTCCCAGGGAAAATGGAAAAAGGATGTGCCCAGGGGCCCCTGGCCCTGACTGCAAAAAATCCTTATATCGAAGGATGGACCCCACACCAAAGTTGTCCCCACCTCAAACTTGTGCTGCCCTGATAGACCCAAGGGAGCCCTACAAACTGACATCAGGAACCTGGACTGCTGAGTTTTCTTTCCCAGGGAAAATGGAAAAAGGATGTGCCCAGGGGCCCCTGGCCCTGACTGCAAAAAATCTTTGTATCGAAGGATGCACCCCACACCGAAGGTGTCCCCAACGCAAACTTGTGCTGCCCTGATACACCCAAGGAAGCCCTACAAACTGACATCAGGAACCTGGACTGCTGAGTTTTCTTTCCCAGGGAAAATGGAAAAAGGATGTGCACAGGGGCCCCTGGCCCTGGGCTGGGGCCTGACTGCAAAGAATCCTTATATCGAAGGATGGACCCCACACCGAAGTTGTCCCCACCTCAAACTTGTGCTGCCCTGATAGACCCAAGGGAGCCCTACAAACTGACATCAGGAACCTGGACTGCTGAGTTTTCTTTCCCAGGGAAAATGGAAAAAGGATGTGCCCAGGGGCCCCTGGCCCTGACTGCAAAGAATCCTTATATCGAAGGATGGACCCCACACCGAAGTTGTCCCCACCTCAAACTTGTGCTGCCCTGATAGACCCAAGGGAGCCCTACAAACTGACATCAGGAACCTGGACTGCTGAGTTTTCTTTCCCAGGGAAAATGGAAAAAGGATGTGCACAGGGGCCCCTGGCCATGACTGCAAAAAATCCTTATATCGAAGGATGGACCCCACACCAAAGTTGTCCCCACCTCAAACTCGTGCTGCCCTGATAGACCCAAGGGAGCCCTACAAACTGACATCAGGAACCTGGACTGCTGAGTTTTCTTTCCCAGGGAAAATGGCCAAAGGATGTGCCCGGGGGCCCCTGGCACTGACTGCAAAGAATCCTTATATCGAAGGATGGAGCCCAGACCGAAGTTGTCCCCACCTCAAACTTGTGCTGCCCTGATAGACCCAAGGGAGCCCTACAAACTGACATCAGGAACCTGGACTGCTGAGTTTTCTTTCCCAGGGAAAATGGAAAAAGGATGTGCCCAGCGGCCCCTGGCCCTGGGCAGGGACCTCACTGCAAAAAATCCTTCTATCGAAGGATGGACCCCACACCGAAGTTGTCCCCACCTCAAACATGTGCTGCCCTGATAGACCCAAGGGAGCTCTACAAACTGACATCAGGAACCTGGACTGCTGAGTTTTCTTTCCCAGGGAAAATGGAAAAAGGGTGTGCCCAGGGGCCCCTGGCCCTGACTGCAAAAAATCCTTATATCGAAGAATGGACCCCACACCGAAGTTGTCCCCACCTCAAACTTGTGCTGCCCTGATAGACCCAAGGGAGCCCTACAAACTGACATCAGGAACCTGGACTGCTGAGTTTTCTTTCCCAGGGAAAATGGAAAAAGGATGTGCCCAGGGGCCCCTGGCCCTGGGCAGGGACCTCACTGCAAAAAATCCTTATATCGAAGGATGGACCCCACACCGAAGTTGTCCCCACCTCAAACTTGTGCTGCCCTGATAGACCCAAGGGAGCTCTACAAACTGACATCAGGAACCTGGACTGCTGAGTTTTCTTTCCCAGGGAAAATGGAAAAAGGATGTGCCCAGGGGCCCCTGGCCCTGACTGCAAAAAATCCTTATATCGAAGGATGGACCCCACACCAAAGTTGTCCCCACCTCAAACTTGTGCTGCCCTGATAGACCCAAGGGAGCCCTACAAACTGACATCAGGAACCTGGACTGCTGAGTTTTCTTTCCCAGGGAAAATGGAAAAAGGATGTGCCCAGGGGCCCCTGGCCCTGACTGCAAAAAATCTTTGTATCGAAGGATGCACCCCACACCGAAGGTGTCCCCAACTCAAACTTGTGCTGCCCTGATACACCCAAGGAAGCCCTACAAACTGACATCAGGAACCTGGACTGCTGAGTTTTCTTTCCCAGGGAAAATGGAAAAAGGATGTGCACAGGGGCCCCTGGCCCTGGGCTGGGACCTGACTGCAAAGAATCCTTATATCGAAGGATGGACCCCACACCGAAGTTGTCCCCACCTCAAACTTGTGCTGCCCTGATAGACCCAAGGGAGCCCTACAAACTGACATCAGGAACCTGGACTGCTGAGTTTTCTTTCCCAGGGAAAATGGAAAAAGGATGTGCCCAGGGGCCCCTGGCCCTGACTGCATAGAATCCTTATATCGAAGGATGGACCCCACACCGAAGTTGTCCCCACCTCAAACTTGTGCTGCCCTGATAGACCCAAGGGAGCCCTACAAACTGACATCAGGAACCTGGACTGCTGAGTTTTCTTTCCCAGGGAAAATGGAAAAAGGATGTGCACAGGGGCCCCTGGCCATGACTGCAAAAAATCCTTATATCGAAGGATGGACCCCACACCAAAGTTGTCCCCACCTCAAACTCGTGCTGCCCTGATAGACCCAAGGGAGCCCTACAAACTGACATCAGGAACCTGGACTGCTGAGTTTTCTTTCCCAGGGAAAATGGCCAAAGGATGTGCCCGGGGGCCCCTGGCACTGACTGCAAAGAATCCTTATATCGAAGGATGGAGCCCAGACCGAAGTTGTCCCCACCTCAAACTTGTGCTGCCCTGATAGACCCAAGGGAGCCCTACAAACTGACATCAGGAACCTGGACTGCTGAGTTTTCTTTCCCAGGGAAAATGGAAAAAGGATGTGCCCAGCGGCCCCTGGCCCTGGGCAGGGACCTCACTGCAAAAAATCCTTCTATCGAAGGATGGACCCCACACCGAAGTTGTCCCCACCTCAAACATGTGCTGCCCTGATAGACCCAAGGGAGCTCTACAAACTGACATCAGGAACCTGGACTGCTGAGTTTTCTTTCCCAGGGAAAATGGAAAAAGGGTGTGCCCAGGGGCCCCTGGCCCTGACTGCAAAAAATCCTTATATCGAAGAATGGACCCCACACCGAAGTTGTCCCCAACTCAAACTTGTGCTGCCCTGATAGACCCAAGGGAGCCCTACAAACTGACATCAGGAACCTGGACTGCTGAGTTTTCTTTCCCAGGGAAAACGGAAAAAGGATGTGCCAGTGGCCCCTGGCCCTGGGCTGGGGCCTCACAACAAGAAATCCTTATATCGAAGGATGGACCCCACACCAAAGTTGTCCCCACCTCAAACTTGTGCTGCCCTGATAGACCCAAGGGAGCCCTACAAACTGACATCAGGAACCTGGACTGCTGAGTTTTCTTTCCCAGGGAAAATGGCCAAAGGATGTGCCCGGGGGCCCCTGGCACTGACTGCAAAGAATCCTTATATCGAAGGATGGAGCCCAGACCGAAGTTGTCCCCACCTCAAACTTGTGCTGCCCTGATAGACCCAAGGGAGCCCTACAAACAGACATCAGGAACCTGGACTGCTGAGTTTTCTTTCCCAGGGAAAATGGAAAAAGGATGTGCCCAGGGGCCCCTTGCCCTGACTGCAAAAAATCCTTATATCGAAGGATGGACCCCACACCGAAGTTGTCCCCACCTCAAACTTGTGCTGCCCTGATAGACCCAAGGGAGCCCTACAAACTGACATCAGGAACCTGGACTGCTGAGTTTTCTTTCCCAGGGAAAATGGAAAAAGGATGTGCCCAGGGGCCCCTGGCCCTGGGCAGGGGCCTCACTGCAAAAAATCCTTATATCGAAGGATGGACCCCACACCGAAGTTGTCCCCACCTCAAACTTGTGCTGCCCTGATAGACCCAAGGGAGCTCTACAAACTGACATCAGGAACCTGGACTGCTGAGTTTTCTTTCCCAGGGAAAATGGAAAAAGGATGTGCCCAGGGGCCCCTGGCCCTGACTGCAAAAAATCCTTATATCGAAGGATGGACCCCACACCAAAGTTGTCCCCACCTCAAACTTGTGCTGCCCTGATAGACCCAAGGGAGCCCTACAAACTGACATCAGGAGCCTGGACTGCTGAGTTTTCTTTCCCAGGGAAAATGGAAAAAGGATGTGCCCAGGGGCCCCTGGCCCTGACTGCAAAGAATCCTTATATCGAAGGATGGACCCCACACCGAAGTTGTCCCCACCTCAAACTTGTGCTGCCCTGATAGACCCAAGGGAGCCCTACAAACTGACATCAGGAACCTGGACTGCTGAGTTTTCTTTCCCAGGGAAAATGGAAAAAGGATGTGCACAGGGGCCCCTGGCCATGACTGCAAAAAATCCTTATATCGAAGGATGGACCCCACACCAAAGTTGTCCCCACCTCAAACTCGTGCTGCCCTGATAGACCCAAGGGAGCCCTACAAACTGACATCAGGAACCTGGACTGCTGAGTTTTCTTTCCCAGGGAAAATGGCCAAAGGATGTGCCCGGGGGCCCCTGGCACTGACTGCAAAGAATCCTTATATCGAAGGATGGAGCCCAGACCGAAGTTGTCCCCACCTCAAACTTGTGCTGCCCTGATAGACCCAAGGGAGCCCTACAAACTGACATCAGGAACCTGGACTGCTGAGTTTTCTTTCCCAGGGAAAATGGAAAAAGGATGTGCCCAGCGGCCCCTGGCCCTGGGCAGGGACCTCACTGCAAAAAATCCTTATATCGAAGGATGGACCCCACACCGAAGTTGTCCCCACCTCAAACATGTGCTGCCCTGATAGACCCAAGGGAGCTCTACAAACTGACATCAGGAACCTGGACTGCTGAGTTTTCTTTCCCAGGGAAAATGGAAAAAGGGTGTGCCCAGGGGCCCCTGGCCCTGACTGCAAAAAATCCTTATATCGAAGAATGGACCCCACACCGAAGTTGTCCCCACCTCAAACTTGTGCTGCCCTGATAGACCCAAGGGAGCCCTACAAACTGACATCAGGAACCTGGACTGCTGAGTTTTCTTTCCCAGGGAAAAAGGAAAAAGGATGTGCCCAGGGGCCCCTGGCCCTGACTGCAAAAAATCCTTATATCGAAGGATGGACCCCACACCGAAGTTGTCCCCACCTCAAACTTGCGCTGCCCTGATAGACCCAAGGGAGCCCTACAAACAGACATCAGGAACCTGGACTGCTGAGTTTTCTTTCCCAGGGAAAATGGAAAAAGGATGTGCCCAGGGGCCCCTGGCCCTGACTGCAAAAAATCCTTATATCGAAGGATGGACCCCACACCGAAGTTGTCCCCACCTCAAACTTGTGCTGCCCTGATACACCCAAGGGAGCCCTACAAACTGACATCAGGAACCTGGACTGCTGAGTTTTCTTTCCCAGGGAAAATGGAAAAAGGATGTGCCCGGGGAACCCTGGCCCTGACTGCAAAAAATCCTTATATCGAAGGATGGACCCCACACCGAAGTTGTCCCCACCTCAAACTTGTGCTGCCCTGATAGACCCAAGGGAGCCCTACAAACTGACATCAGGAACCTGGACTGCTGAGTTTTCTTTCCCAGGGAAAATGGAAAAAGGATGTGCCCAGGGGCCCCTGGCCCTGACTGCAAAACATCCTTATATCGAAGGATGCACCCCACACCGAAGTTGTCCCCACGTCAAACTTCTGCTGCCCTGATAGACCCAAGGGAGCCCTACAAACTGACATCAGGAACCTGGACTGCTGAGTTTTCTTTCCCAGGGAAAATGGAAAAAGGATGTGCCCAGGGGCCCCTGGCCATGGGTTCCTGGCCCTGACTGCAAAAAATGCTTATATCGAAGGATGGAACCCACACCGAAGTTGTCCCCACCTCAAACTTGTGCTGCCCTGATAGACCCAAGGGAGCTCTACAAACTGACATCAGGAACCTGGACTGCTGAGTTTTCTTTCCCAGGGAAAATGGAAAAAGGATGTGCCCAGGGGCCCCTGGCCCTGACTGCAAAAAATCCTTATATCGAAGGATGGACCCCACACCAAAGTTGTCCCCACCTCAAACTTGTGCTGCCCTGATAGACCCAAGGGAGCCCTACAAACTGACATCAGGAACCTGGACTGCTGAGTTTTCTTTCCCAGGGAAAATGGAAAAAGGATGTGCCCAGGGGCCCCTGGCCCTGGGCTGGGGCCTGACTGCAAAGAATCCTTATATCGAAGGATGGACCCCACACCGAAGTTGTCCCCACCTCAAACTTGTGCTGCCCTGATAGACCCAAGGGAGCCCTACAAACTGACATCAGGAACCTGGACTGCTGAGTTTTCTTTCCCAGGGAAAATGGAAAAAGATGTGCCCAGGGGCCCCTGGCCCTGACTGCAAAAAATCTTTTTATCGAAGGATGCAACCCACACCGAAGTTGTCCCCACCTCAAACTTGTGCTGCCCTGATAGACCCAAGGGAGCCCTACAAACTGACATCAGGAACCTGGACTGCTGAGTTTTCTTTCCCAGGGAAAATGGATAAAGGATGTGCACAGGGGCCCCTGGCCCTGACTGCAAAGAATCCTTATATCGAAGGATGGACCCCACACCGAAGTTGTCCCCACCTCAAACTTGTGCTGCCCTGATAGACCCAAGGGAGCCCTACAAACTGACATCAGGAACCTGGACTGCTGAGTTTTCTTTCCCAGGGAAAATGGAAAAAGGATGTGCCCAGGGGCCCCTGGCCCTGGGCTGGGCCCTGACTGCAAAAAATCCTTATATCGAAGGATGGAGCCCACACCGAAGTTGTCCCCACCTCAAACTTGTGCTGCCCTGATACACCCAAGGGAGCCCTACAAACTGACATCAGGAACCTGGACTGCTGAGTTTTCTTTCCCAGGGAAAATGGAAAAAGGATGTGCCCAGGGGCCCCTGGCGCTGGACCGGGACCTCAGTACAAGAAATCCTTATATCGAAGGATGGAGCCCACACCGAAATTGTCCCCACCTCAAACTTGTGCTGCCCTGATACACCCAAGGGAGCCCTACAAACTGACATCAGGAACCTGGACTGCTGAGTTTTCTTTCCCAGGGAAAATGGAAAAAGGATGTGCCCAGGGGCCCCTGGCCCTGACTGCAAAGAATCCTTATATCGAAGGATGGACCCCACACCGAAGTTGTCCCCACCTCAAACTTGTGCTGCCCTGATAGACCCAAGGGAGCCCTACAAACTGACATCAGGAACCTGGACTGCTGAGTTTTCTTTCCCAGGGAAAATGGAAAAAGGATGTGCCCAGGGGCCCCTGGCCCTGACTGCAAAAAATCCTTATATCGAAGGATGGACCCCACACAAAAGTTGTCCCCACCTCAAACTTGTGCTGCCCTGATACACCCAAGGGAGCCCTACAAACTGACATCAGGAACCTGGACTGCTGAGTCTTCTTTCCCAGGGAAAATGGAAAAAGGATGTGCCCAGGG
Source organism: Lonchura striata (assembly GCF_050655825.1). Taxonomy (NCBI): domain Eukaryota; kingdom Metazoa; phylum Chordata; class Aves; order Passeriformes; family Estrildidae; genus Lonchura; species Lonchura striata. The sequence goes on along the minus strand of NC_140733.1, from coordinate 7,368,629 downwards.
GCCCCTGGCCCTGACTGCAAAAAATCCTTATATCGAAGGATGGACCCCACACCAAACTTGTCCCCACCTCAAACTTGTGCTGCCTTGATAGACCCAACGGAGCCCTACAAATTGACATCAGGAACCTGGACTGCTGAGTTTTCTTTCCCAGGGAAAATGGAAAAAGGATGTGCACAGGGGCCCCTGGCCCTGACTGCAAATAATCCTTATATCGAAGGATGGACCCCACACCGAAGTTGTCCCCACCTCAAACTTGTGCTGCCCTGATAGACCCAAGGGAGCCCTACAAACTGACATCAGGAACCTGGACTGCGGAGTTTTCTTTCCCAGGGAAAATGGAAAAAGGATTTGCCCAGGGGCCCCTGGCCCTGGGCTGGGGCCTCACTACAAAAAATCCTTATATCGAAGGATGGACCCCACACCGAAATTGTCCCCACCTCAAACTTCTGCTGCCCTGATAGACCCAAGGGAGCCCTACAAACTGACATCAGGAACCTGGACTGCTGAGTTTTCTTTCCCAGGGAAAATGGAAATAGGATGTGCCCAGGGGCCCCTGGCCCTGACTGCAAAAAATCCTTATATCGAAGGATGGAACCCACACCGAAGTTGTCCCCACCGCAAATTTGTGCCGCCCTGATAGACCCAAGGGAGCCCTACAAACTGACATCAGGAACCTGGACTGCTGAGTTTTCTTTCCCAGGGAAAATGGAAAAAGGATGTGCCCAGGGGCCCCTGGTCCTGGGCTGGGGCCTGACTGCAAAGAATCCTTATATCGAAGGATGGACCCCACACCGAAGTTGTCCCCACCTCAAACTTCTGCTGCCCTGATAGACCCAAGGGAGCCCTACAAACTGACATCAGGAACCTGGACTGCTGAGTTTTCTTTCCCAGGGAAAATGGAAAAAGGATGTGCCCAGGGGCCCCTGGTCCTGGGCTGGGGCCTGACTGCAAAGAATCCTTATATCGAAGGATGGACCCCACACCGAAGTTGTCCCCACCTCAAACTTGTGCTGCCCTGATAGACCCAAGGGAGCCCTACAAACTGACATCAGGAACCTGGACTGCTGAGTTTTCTTTCCCAGGGAAAATGGAAAAAGGATGTGCCCAGGGGCCCCTGGCCATGACTGCAAAAAATCTTTATATCGAAGGATGCACCCCACACCGAAGTTGTCCCGACCTCAAACTTGTGCTGCCCTGATAGACCCAAGGGAGCCCTACAAACTGACATCAGGAACCTGGACTGCTGAGTTTTCTTTCCCAGGGAAAATGGAAAAAGGATGTGCCCAGGGGCCCCTGGCGCTGGACCGGGACCTCAGTACAAGAAATCCTTATATCGAAGGATGGAGCCCACACCGAAATTGTCCCCACCTCAAACTTGTGCTGCCCTGATACACCCAAGGGAGCCCTACAAACTGACATCAGGAACCTGGACTGCTGAGTTTTCTTTCCCAGGGAAAATGGAAAAAGGATGTGCCCAGGGGCCCCTGGCCCTGACTGCAAAGAATCCTTATATCGAAGGATGGACCCCACACCGAAGTTGTCCCCACCTCAAACTTGTGCTGCCCTGATAGACCCAAGGGAGCCCTACAAACTGACATCAGGAACCTGGACTGCTGAGTTTTCTTTCCCAGGGAAAATGGAAAAAGGATGTGCCCAGGGGCCCCTGGCCCTGACTGCAAAAAATCCTTATATCGAAGGATGGACCCCACACAAAAGTTGTCCCCACCTCAAACTTGTGCTGCCCTGATACACCCAAGGGAGCCCTACAAACTGACATCAGGAACCTGGACTGCTGAGTTTTCTTTCCCAGGGAAAATGGAAAAAGGATGTGCCCAGGGGCCCCTGGCCCTGACTGCAAAAAATCCTTATATCGAAGGATGGACCCCACACCAAACTTGTCCCCACCTCAAACTTGTGCTGCCTTGATAGACCCAACGGAGCCCTACAAATTGACATCAGGAACCTGGACTGCTGAGTTTTCTTTCCCAGGGAAAATGGAAAAAGGATGTGCACAGGGGCCCCTGGCCCTGACTGCAAAGAATCCTTATATCGAAGGATGGACCCCACACCGAAGTTGTCCCCACCTCAAACTTGTGCTGCCCTGATAGACCCAAGGGAGCCCTACAAACTGACATCAGGAACCTGGACTGCGGAGTTTTCTTTCCCAGGGAAAATGGAAAAAGGATTTGCCGAGGGGCCCCTGGCCCTGGGCTGGGGCCTCACTACAAAAAATCCTTATATCGAAGGATGGACCCCACACCGAAATTGTCCCCACCTCAAACTTCTGCTGCCCTGATAGACCCAAGGGAGCCCTACAAACTGACATCAGGAACCTGGACTGCTGAGTTTTCTTTCCCAGGGAAAATGGAAATAGGATGTGCCCAGGGGCCCCTGGCCCTGACTGCAAAAAATCCTTATATCGAAGGATGGAACCCACACCGAAGTTGTCCCCACCGCAAATTTGTGCCGCCCTGATAGACCCAAGGGAGCCCTACAAACTGACATCAGGAACCTGGACTGCTGAGTTTTCTTTCCCAGGGAAAATGGAAAAAGGATGTGCCCAGGGGCCCCTGGTCCTGGGCTGGGGCCTGACTGCAAAGAATCCTTATATCGAAGGATGGACCCCACACCGAAGTTGTCCCCACCTCAAACTTGTGCTGCCCTGATAGACCCAAGGGAGCCCTACAAACTGACATCAGGAACCTGGACTGCTGAGTTTTCTTTCCCAGGGAAAATGGAAAAAGGATGTGCCCAGGGGCCCCTGGCCCTGACTGCAAAAACTCCTTATATCGAAGGATGGCGCCCACACCGAATTTGTCCCCACCTCAAACTTGTGCTGCCCTGATAGACCCAAGGGAGCCCTACAAACTGACATCAGGAACCTGGACTGCTGAGTCTTCTTTCCCAGGGAAAATGGAAAAAGGATGTGCCCAGGGGCCCCTGGCCCTGGGCAGGGGCCTCACTGCAAAAAATCCTTATATCGAAGGATGGACCCCACACCGAAGTTGTCACCACCTCAAACTTGTGCGGCCCTGATACACCCAAGGGAGCCCTACAAACTGACATCAGGAACCTGGACTGCTGAGTTTTCTTTCCCAGGGAAAATGGAAAAAGGATGTGCCCAGGGGCCCCTGGCCCTGACTGCAAAAAATCCATATATCGAAGGATGGACCCCACACCGAATTTGTCCCCACCTCAAACTTGTGCTGCCCTGATAGACCCAAGGGAGCCCTACAAACTGACATCAGGAACCTGGACTGCTGAGTTTTCTTTCCCAGGGAAAATGGAAAAAGGATGTGCCCAGGGGCCCCTGGCCCTGGGCTGGGGCCTCACTACAAAAAATCCTTATATCGAAGGATGGACCCCACACCGAAGTTGTCCCCACCTCAAACTTGTGCTGCCCTGATAGACCCAAGGGAGCCCTACAAACTGACATCAGGAACCTGGACTGCTGAGTTTTCTTTCCCAGGGAAAATGGAAATAGGATGTGCCCAGGGGCCCCTGGCCCTGACTGCAAAAAATCCTTATATCGAAGGATGGAACCCACACCGAAGTTGTCCCCACCGCAAATTTGTGCCGCCCTGATAGACCCAAGGGAGCCCTACAAACTGACATCAGGAACCTGGACTGCTGAGTTTTCTTTCCCAGGGAAAATGGAAAAAGGATGTGCCCAGGGGCCCCTGGTCCTGGGCTGGGGCCTGACTGCAAAGAATCCTTATATCGAAGGATGGACCCCACACCGAAGTTGTCCCCACCTCAAACTTCTGCTGCCCTGATAGACCCAAGGGAGCCCTACAAACTGACATCAGGAACCTGGACTGCTGAGTTTTCTTTCCCAGGGAAAATGGAAAAAGGATGTGCCCAGGGGCCCCTGGTCCTGGGCTGGGGCCTGACTGCAAAGAATCCTTATATCGAAGGATGGACCCCACACCGAAGTTGTCCCCACCTCAAACTTGTGCTGCCCTGATAGACCCAAGGGAGCCCTACAAACTGACATCAGGAACCTGGACTGCTGAGTTTTCTTTCCCAGGGAAAATGGAAAAAGGATGTGCCCAGGGGCCCCTGGCCCTGACTGCAAAAACTCCTTATATCGAAGGATGGCGCCCACACCGAATTTGTCCCCACCTCAAACTTGTGCTGCCCTGATAGACCCAAGGGAGCCCTACAAACTGACATCAGGAACCTGGACTGCTGAGTCTTCTTTCCCAGGGAAAATGGAAAAAGGATGTGCCCAGGGGCCCCTGGCCCTGGGCAGGGGCCTCACTGCAAAAAATCCTTATATCGAAGGATGGACCCCACACCGAAGTTGTCACCACCTCAAACTTGTGCGGCCCTGATACACCCAAGGGAGCCCTACAAACTGACATCAGGAACCTGGACTGCTGAGTTTTCTTTCCCAGGGAAAATGGAAAAAGGATGTGCCCAGGGGCCCCTGGCCCTGACTGCAAAAAATCCATATATCGAAGGATGGACCCCACACCGAATTTGTCCCCACCTCAAACTTGTGCTGCCCTGATAGACCCAAGGGAGCCCTACAAACTGACATCAGGAACCTGGACTGCTGAGTTTTCTTTCCCAGGGAAAATGGAAAAAGGATGTGCCCAGGGGCCCCTGGCCCTGGGCTGGGGCCTCACTACAAAAAATCCTTATATCGAAGGATGGACCCCACACCGAAGTTGTCCCCACCTCAAACTTGTGCTGCCCTGATAGACCCAAGGGAGCCCTACAAACTGACATCAGGAACCTGGACTGCTGAGTTTTCTTTCCCAGGGAAAATGGAAAAAGGATGTGCCCAGGGGCCCCTGGCCCTGACTGCAAAAACTCCTTATATCGAAGGATGGCGCCCACACCGAATTTGTCCCCACCTCAAACTTGTGCTGCCCTGATAGACCCAAGGGAGCCCTACAAACTGACATCAGGAACCTGGACTGCTGAGTCTTCTTTCCCAGGGAAAATGGAAAAAGGATGTGCCCAGGGGCCCCTGGCCCTGGGCAGGGGCCTCACTGAAAAAAATCCTTATATCGAAGGATGGACCCCACACCGAAGTTGTCACCACCTCAAACTTGTGCGGCCCTGATACACCCAAGGGAGCCCTACAAACTGACATCAGGAACCTGGACTGCTGAGTTTTCTTTCCCAGGGAAAATGGAAAAAGGATGTGCCCAGGGGCCCCTGGCCCTGACTGCAAAAAATCCATATATCGAAGGATGGACCTCACACCGAATTTGTCCCCACCTCAAACTTGTGCTGCCCTGATAGACCCAAGGGAGCCCTACAAACTGACATCAGGAACCTGGACTGCTGAGTTTTCTTTCCCAGGGAAAATGGAAAAAGAATGTGCCCAGGGGCCCCTGGCCCTGGGCAGGAACCTCACTGCAAAAAATCCTTATATCGAAGGATGGACCCCACACCGAAGTTGTCCCCACCTCAAACTTGTGCTGCCCTGATAGACCCAAGGGAGCCCTACAAACTGACATCAGGAACCTGGACTGCTGAGTTTTCTTTCCCAGGGAAAATGGAAAAAGGATGTGCCCAGGGGCCCCTGGCCCTGACTGCAAAAAATCCTTATATCGAAGGATGGACCCCACACCGAAGTCGTCCCCACCTCAAACTTGTGCTGCCCTGATAGACCCAAGGGAGCCCTACAAACTGACATCAGGAACCTGGACTGCTGAGTTTTCTTTCCCAGGGGAAATGGAAAAAGGATGTGCCCAGGAGCCCCTGGCCCTGGGCCCCTGGCCCTGACTGCAAAAAATCCTTATATTGAAGGATGGACCCCACACCGAAGTTGTCCCCACCTCAAACTTGTGCTGCCCTGATAGACCCAAGGGAGCCCTACAAACTGACATGAGGAACCTGGACTGCTGAGTTTTCTTTCCCAGGGAAAATGGAAAAAGGATGTGCCCAGGGTTCCCTGGCCGTGGGCTGAGCCATCACTACAAAAAAACCTTATATCAAACGATGACCCCACACCGAAATTGTCCCCACCTCAAACTTGTGCTGCCCTGATAGACCCAAGGGAGCCCTACAAACTGACATCAGGAACCTGGACTGCTGAGTTTTCTTTCCCAGGGAAAATGGAAAAAGGATGTGCCCAGGGGCCCCTGGCCCTGACTGCAAAGAATCCTTATATCGAAGGATGGACCCCACACCGAAGTTGTCCCCACCTCAAAATTGTGCGGCCCTGATACACCCAAAGGAGCCCGACAAACTGACATCAGGAACCTGGACTGCGGAGTTTTCTTTCCCAGGGAAAATGGCCAAAGGATGTTCCTGGGGGCCCCTGGCCCTGAGTGCACAAAATCAATATATCGAATGATGGAGCCCACACCAAAGTTGTCCCCACCTCAAACTTGTGCTGCCCTGATAGACCCAAGGGAGCCCTACAAACTGACATCAGGAACCTGGACTGCTGAGTTTTCTTTCCCAGGGAAAATGGAAAAAGGTTGTGCCCAGGGGCCCCTGCTCCTGGGCAGGGGCCTCACTGCAAAAAATCCTTATATCGAAGGATGGACCCCACACCGAAGTTGTCCCCACCTCAAACTTGTGCTGCCCTGATAGACCCAAGGGAGCCCTACAAACTGACATCAGGAACCTGGACTGCTGAGTTTTCTTTCCCAGGGAAAATGGAAAAAGGATGTGCCCAGGGGCCCCTGGCCCTGACTGCAAAAAATCCTTATATCGAAGGATGGACCCCACACCGAAGTTGTCCCCACCTCAAACTTGTGCTGCCCTGATAGACCCAAGGGAGCCCGACAAACTGACATCAGGAACCTGGACTGCTGAGTTTTCTTTCCCAGGGAAAATGGAAAAAGGATGTGCCCAGGGGACCCTGGCCCTGACTGCAAAAAATCCTTATATCGAAGGATGGACCCCACACCGAAGTTGTCCCCACCTCAAACTTGTGCTGCCCTGATACACCCAAGGGAGCCCTACAAACTGACATCAGGAACCTGGACTGCTGAGTTTTCTTTCCCAGGGAAAATGGAAAAAGGATGTGCCCAGGGGCCCCTGGCCCTGGACAGGGCCATCACTACAAAAAATCCTTATATCGAAGGATGGAGCCCACACCGAATTTGTCCCCACCTCAAACTTGTGCTGCCCTGATAGACCCAAGGGAGCCCTACAAACTGACATCAGGAACCTGGACTGCTGAGTTTTCTTTCCCAGGGAAAATGGAAAAAGGATGTGCCCAGGGGCCCCTGGCCCTGACTGCAAAAAATCCTTATATCGAAGGATGGACCCCACAACGAAGTTGTCCCCACCTCAAACTTGTGCTGCCCTGATAGACCCAAGGGAGCCCTACAAACTGACATCAGGAACCTGGACTGCTGAGTTTTCTTTCCCAGGGAAAATGGAAAAAGGATGTGCCCAGGGGCCCCTGGCCCTGACTGCAAAGAATCCTTATATCGAAGTATGGAGCCCACACCGAAATTGTCACCACCTCAAACTTGTGCTGCCCTGATAGACCCAAGGGAGCCCTACAAACTGACATCAGGAACCTGGACTGCTGAGTTTTCTTTCCCAGGGAAAATGGAAAAAGGATGTGCCCAGGAGCCCCTGGCCCTGGGCCCCTGGCCCTGACTGCAAAAAATCCTTATATTGAAGGATGGACCCCACACCGAAGTTGTCCCCACCTCAAACTTGTGCTGCCCTGATAGACCCAAGGGAGCCCTACAAACTGACATCAGGAACCTGGACTGCTGAGTTTTCTTTCCCAGGGAAAATGGAAAAAGGATGTGCCCAGGGGCCCCTGGTCCTGGGCTGGGGCCTGAATGCAAAAATCCTTATATCGAAGAATGGACCCCACACCGAAGTTGTCCCCACCTCAAACTTGTGCTGCCCTGATAGACCCAAGGGAGCCCTACAAACTGACATCAGGAACCTGGACTGCTGAGTTTTCTTTCCCAGGGAAAATGGAAAAAGGATGTGCACAGGGGCCCCTGGTCCTGGGCTGGGGCCTGAATGCAAAAATCCTTATATCGAAGAATGGACCCCACACCGAAGTTGTCCCCACCTCAAACTTGTGCTGCCCTGATAGACCCAAGGGAGCCCTACAAACTGACATCAGGAACCTGGACTGCTGAGTTTTCTTTCCCAGGGAAAATGGAAAAAGGATGTGCCCAGGGGCCCCTGGCCCTGACTGCAAAAACTCCTTATATCGAAGGATGGCGCCCACACCGAATTTGTCCCCACCTCAAACTTGTGCTGCCCTGATACATCCAAGGGAGCCCTACAAACTGACATCAGGAACCTGGACTGCTGAGTTTTCTTTCCCAGGGAAAATGGAAAAAGTATTTGCCCAGGGGCCCCTGGCCCTGGGCAGGGACCTCACTGCAAAAAATCCTTATATCGAAGGATGGACCCCACACCGAAGTTGTCACCACCTCAAACTTGTGCTGCCCTGATAGACCCAAGGGAGCCCTACAAACTGACATCAGGAACCTGGACTGCTGAGTTTTCTTTCCCAGGGAAAATGGAAAAAGGATGTGCCCAGGGGCCCCTGGCCCTGGGCAGGGGCCTCACTGCAAAAAATCCTTATATCGAAGGATGGACCCCACACCGAAGTTGTCCCCACCTCAAACTTGTGCGGCCCTGATAGACCCAAGGGAGCCCTACATACTGACATCAGGAACCTGGACTGCTGAGTTTTCTTTCCCAGGGAAAATGGAAAAAGGATGTGCCCAGGGGCCCCTGGCCCTGACTGCAAAAAATCCTTATATTGAAGGATGGACCCCACACCGAAGTTGTCCCCACCTCAAACTTGTGCTGCCCTGATAGACCCAAGGGAGCCCTACAAACTGACATCAGGAACCTGGACTGCTGAGTTTTCTTTCCCAGGGAAAATGGAAAAAGGATGTGCCAGTGGCCCCTAGACCTGGGCTGGGGCCTCACTGCAAAGAATCCTTATATCGAAGGATGGACCCTACACCGAAGTTGTCCCCACCTCAAACTTGTGCTGCCCTGATAGACCCAAGGGAGCCCTACAAGCTGACATCAGGAACCTGGACTGCTGAGTTTTCTTTCCCAGGGAAAATGGAAAAAGGATGTGCCCAGGAGCCCCTGGCCCTGGGCCCCTGTCCCTGACTGCAAAAAATCCTTATATTGAAGGATGGACCCCACACCGAAGTTGTCCCCACCTCAAACTTGTGCTGCCCTGATAGACCCAAGGGAGCCCTACAAACTGACATCAGGAACCTGGACTGCTGAGTTTTCTTTCCCAGGGAAAATGGAAAAAGGATGTGCCAGGGGCCCCTGGCCCTGACTGCAAAAAATCCTTATATCGAAGGATGGAGCCCACACTGAAGTTGTCGCCACCTCAAACTTGTGCTGCCCTGATAGACCCAAGGGAGCCCTACAAACTGACATCAGGAACCTGGACTGCTGAGTTTTCTTTCCCAGGGGAAATGGAAAAAGGATGTGCCCAGGAGCCCCTGGCCCTGGGCCCCTGGCCCTGACTGCAAAAAATCCTTATATTGAAGGATGGACCCCACACCGAAGTTGTCCCCACCTCAAACTTGTGCTGCCCTGATAGACCCAAGGGAGCCCTACAAACTGACATCAGGAACCTGGACTGCTGAGTTTTCTTTCCCAGGGAAAATGGAAAAAGGATGTGCCCAGGGGCCCCTGGCCCTGACTGCAAAGAATCCTTATATCGAAGGATGGACCCCACACCGAAGTTGTCCCCACCTCAAAATTGTGCGGCCCTGATACACCCAAAGGAGCCCTACAAACTGACATCAGCAACCTGGACAGCGGAGTTTTCTTTCCCAGGGAAAATGGCCAAAGGATGTTCCTGGGGGCCCCTGGCCCTGAGTGCACAAAATCAATATATCGAATGATGGAGCCCACACCAAAGTTGTCCCCACCTCAAACTTGTGCTGCCCTGATAGACCCAAGGGAGCCCTACAAACTGACATCAGGAACCTGGACTGCTGAGTTTTCTTTCCCAGGGAAAATGGAAAAAGGATGTGCCAGTGGCCCCTGGACCTGGGCTGGGGCCTCACTGCAAAGAATCCTTATATCGAAGGATGGACCCTACACCGAAGTTGTCCCCACCTCAAACTTGTGCTGCCCTGATAGACCCAAGGGAGCCCTACAAGCTGACATCAGGAACCTGGACTGCTGAGTTTTCTTTCCCAGGGAAAATGGAAAAAGGATGTGCCCAGGAGCCCCTGGCCCTGGGCCCCTGTCCCTGACTGCAAAAAATCCTTATATTGAAGGATGGACCCCACACCGAAGTTGTCCCCACCTCAAACTTGTGCTGCCCTGATAGACCCAAGGGAGCCCTACAAACTGACATCAGGAACCTGGACTGCTGAGTTTTCTTTCCCAGGGAAAATGGAAAAAGGATGTGCCCAGGGGCCCCTGGCCCTGACTGCAAAAAATCCTTATATTGAAGGATGGACCCCACACCGAAGTTGTCGCCACCTCAAACTTGTGCTGCCCTGATAGACCCAAGGGAGCCCTACAAACTGACATCAGGAACCTGGACTGCTGAGTTTTCTTTCCCAGGGAAAATGGCCAAAGGATGTGCCCAGGGGTCCCTGGCCCTGACTTCTAAAAATCCTTATATGGAAGGATGGAGCCCAGACCGAAGTTGTCCTCAACTCAAACTTGTGCTGCCCTGATAGACTGAAGGGAGGTCTATAAACTGACATCAGGTACCTGGACTGCTGAGTTTTCTTTCCCAGGGTAAATGGCCAAAGGATGTGCCCAGGTGATCCCCCAAACCATGTTCAAAGTACTCACCGTCCTTCCATGAGACAGCCCTGGGAGGCCCCCATAAACTCCTCTTCTCCAGCAGCTCCATGCAAAAGCAGGATGAGGAAAAGCCTCGCCCTTAAATAACCTCCCCCCATATGGATCCGCCCCTCTTCCTCATCATCTTAACAGCTCACACCTGTGTCTGCTCTGAGCCCTCATCAAGTTAGCAGCTCACACCTGCCGCTGTTGCCACTCTCCAACAGCATCTCTTGGTCTCTCCCTCTCCAGCACACAGCCCACTTCTCACAGACACAGATCCAACAAAACTCTGCTACAGGTGTCGGCTTATCTTAATTCACCTGGTTACAAGATTAAAACACATACATGCATTGATGGTCATTGAGAGAAAGCTTTTTCCTGGAGAAAACAATCCTTTTGCCGGCACACTTTGATACACCTTCGGAAAAAGCGGAATCTGCACCAACTCCTAAGACCCCTGCCGAGGAACCCAGCCCTGCCTGGGAAACCCAAAGCAGCAGACATTGAAAAAGGGGGGAAAAGTGAAGCTTGGAGTGGAAAAAGAGGATAGAACTACAGCAGGCTTTAAAAATGCCTGCACAGAGCAATAGTGGGAACCAGACACATTTATTCTTTCCTTGCTTTCTGCGATTACATAAATAGGAAGTAAGAACACGTTAAAAAAAAGGCAGAGCTAGAATTTTACAAGACTTTATTTTGGCAGGCTGCATGACAAACACCTCTTCCGGGACTGCGATGCCTTTTGGGGAATGTTAGAGAACAGAGGAAAAGGCCGGGAGCCCTTTTTGTTCCCTTCAGGACCTGCAGCCATTTTCCCTGGGAAAGAAAACTCAGCAGTCCAGGTTCCTGATGTCAGTTTGTAGGGCTCCCTTGGGTCTATCAGGGCAGCACAAGTTTGAGGTGGGGACAACTTCGGTGTGGGGTCCATCCTTCGATATAAGGATTTTTTGCAGTGAGGCCCCAGCCCAGGGCCAGGGGCCCCTGGGCACATACTTTTTCCATTTTCCTTGGGAAAGAAAATCAGCAGTCCAGGTTCCTGATGTCAGTTTGTAGGGCTCCCTTGCGTGTATCAGGGCAGCACAAGTTTGAGGTGGGAACAATTTTGGTCTGGGCTCCATCCTTCGATATAAGGATTTTTTGCAGTCAGGGCCCAGCCCAGGTCCAGGGGCCCCTGGGCACATCCTTTGGCCATTTTGCCTGGGAAAGAAAACTCAGCAGTCCAGGTTCCTGATGTCAGTTTGTAGGGCTCCCTTGGGTCTATCAGGGCAGCAAAATTTTGAGGTGGGGACATCTTCGGTCTGGGCTCCATCCTTCGATATAAGGATTTTTTGCAGTCACGGCCCGGCCCAGGGCCAGGGGCCCCTGGGCAAAAGCTTTGTCCCTTTTCCCTGTAAAAAGAAAACTCAGCAATACAGGTTCCTGATGTCAGTTTGTAGGGCTCCCTTGGGTCTATCAGGGCAGCACAAGTTTGAGGTGGGGACAACTTCGGTGTGTGGTCCATCCTTCGATATAAGGATTCTTTGCTGTCAGGGCAAGGGGCCCCTGGGCACATCCTTTTTCCATTTTCCCTGGGAAAGAAAACTCAGCAGTCCAGGTTCCTGATGTCAGTTTGTAGGGCTCCCTTGGGTCTATCAGGGCAGCACAAGTTTGAGGTGGGGACAACTTCGGTGTGGGGTCCATCTTTCGATATAAGGATTTTTTTGCAGTCAGGGCTAGGGGCCCCTGGGCACATCCTTTGGCCATTTTCCCTGGGAAAGAAAACTCAGCAGTCCAGGTTCCTGATGTCAGTTTGTAGGGCTCCCTTGGGTCTATCAGGGCAGCACAAGTTTGAGGTGGGGACACTTCGGTGTGGGGTCCATCCTTCGATATAAGGATTCTTTGCAGTGAGGTCCCTGCCCAGGGCCAGGGGCTCCTGGGCACATCCTTTTTCCATTTTCCCTGGGAAAGAAAACTCAGCAGTCCAGGTTCCTGATGTCAGTTTGTAGGGCTCCCTTGGGTCTATCAGGGCAGCACAAGTTTGAGGTGGGGACAACTTCGGTGTGGGCTCCATCCTTCGGTATAAGGATTTTTTGCAGTCAGGGCCCGGCCCAGGGCCAGGGGCCCCTGGGCAAAAGCTTTGTCCCTTTTCCCTGTAAAAAGAAAACTCAGAAATACAGGTTCCTGATGTCAGTTTGTAGGGCTCCCTTGGGTCTATCAGGGCAGCACAAGTTTGAGGTGGGGACAACTTCGGTGTGGGGTCCATCCTTCAATATAAGGATTTTTTGCAGTCAGGGCCAGGGGCCCCTGGGCACATCCTTTTTCCATTTTCCCTGGGAAAGAAAACTCAGCAGTCCAGGTTCCTGATGTCAGTTTGTAGGGCTCCCTTGGGTCTATCAGGGCAGCACAAGTTTGAGGTGGGGACAACTTCGGTGTGGGGTCCATCTTTCGATATAAGGATTTTTTGCAGTCAGGGCCAGGGGCCCCTGGGCACATCCTTTGGCCATTTTCCCTGGGAAAGAAAACTCAGCAGTCCAGGTTCCTGATGTCAGTTTGTAGGGCTCCCTTGGGTCTATCAGGGCAGCACAAGATTGAGGTGGGAACAACTTCGGTCTGGGCTCCATCCTTTGATATAAGGATTCTTTGCAGTCAGGGCCCAGCCCAGGGCCAGGGGCTCCTGGGCACATCCTTTGGCCATTTTCCCTGGGAAAGAAAACTCAGCAGTCCAGGTTCCTGATGTCAGTTTGTAGGGCTCCCTTGGGTGTATCAGGGCAGCACAAGTTTGAGGTGGGGACAACTTCGGTGTGGGTTGCATCCTTCAATATAAGGATTTTTGTCAGTGAGGTGCCAGCCCAGGTCCAGGGGCCCCCGGGCACATCCTTTGGCCATTTTGCCTGGGAAAGAAAACTCAGCAGTCCAGGTTCCTGATGTCAGTTTGTAGGGCTCCCTTGGGTCTATCAGGGCAGCACAAGTTTGAGGTGGGGACAACTTCGGTGTGGGCTCCATCCTTCGGTATAAGGATTTTTTGCAGTCAGGGCCCGGCCCAGGGCCAGGGGCCCCTGGGCAAAAGCTTTGTCCCTTTTCCCTGTAAAAAGAAAACTCAGAAATACAGGTTCCTGATGTCAGTTTGTAGGGCTCCCTTGGGTCTATCAGGGCAGCACAAGTTTGAGGTGGGGACAACTTCGGTGTGTGGTCCATCCTTCGATATAAGGATTCTTTGCTGTCAGGGCAAGGGGCCCCTGGGCACATCCTTTTTCCATTTTCCCTGGGAAAGAAAACTCAGCAGTCCAGGTTCCTGATGTCAGTTTGTAGGGCTCCCTTGGGTCTATCAGGGCAGCACAAGTTTGAGGTGGGGACAACTTCGGTGTGGGGTCCATCTTTCGATATAAGGATTTTTTTGCAGTCAGGGCTAGGGGCCCCTGGGCACATCCTTTGGCCATTTTCCCTGGGAAAGAAAACTCAGCAGTCCAGGTTCCTGATGTCAGTTTGTAGGGCTCCCTTGGGTGTATCAGGGCAGCACAAGTTTGAGGTGGGGACAACTTCGGTCTGGGCTCCATCCTTTGATATAAGGATTTTTTGCAGTGAGGCCCCAGCCCAGGGCCAGGGGCCCCTGGGCACATCCTTTGGCCATTTTCCCTGGGAAAGAAAACTCTGCAGTCCAGGTTCCTGATGTCAGTTTGTAGGGCTCCCTTGGGTCTATCAGGGCAGCACAAGTTTGAGGTGGGGACAACTTTGGTCAGGGCTCCATCCTTCGATTTAAGGATTTTTTGCAGTGAGGCCCAGCCCAGGGCCACAAGCCCCTGGGCACATCCTTTTTCCATTTTCCCTGGGAAAGAAAACTCAGCAGTCCAGGTTCCTGATGTCAGTTTGTAGGGCTCCCTTGGGTCTATCAGGGCAGCACAAGTTTGAGGTGGGGACAACTTCGGTGTGGGGTCCATCCTTCGATATAAGGATTTTTTGCAGTCAGGGCCAGGGTCCCCTGGGCACATCCTTTGGCCATTTTCCCTGGGAAAGAAAACTCAGCAGTCCAGGTTCCTGATGTCAATTTGTAGGGCTCCCTTGGGTCTATCAGGGCAGCACAAGTTTGAGGTGGGGACAACTTCGGTGTGGGGTCCATCCTTCGATATAAGGATTTTTTGCAGTCAGGGCCAGGGGCCCCTGGGCACATCCTTTTTCCATTTTCCCTGGGATAGAAAACTCAGCAGTCCAGGTTCCTGATGTCAGTTTGTAGGGCTCCCTTGGGTCTATCAGGGCAGCACAAGTTTGAGGTGGGGACAACTTTGGTGTGGGGTCCATCCTTCGATATAAGGATTCTTTGCAGTCAGGGCCAGGGGCCCCTGGGCACATCCTTTTTCCATTTTCCCTGGGAAAGAAAACTCAGCAGTCCAGGTTGCTGATGTCAGTTTGTAGGGCTCCCTTGGGTCTATCAGGGCAGCACAAGTTTGAGGTGGGGACAACTTCGGTGTGAGGTCCATCCTTCGATATAAGGATTCTTTGCAGTCAGGGCCAGGGTCCCCTGGGCATATCCTTTTTCCATTTTCCCTGGGAAAGAAAACTCAGCAGTCCAGGTTCCTGATGTCAGTTTGTAGGGCTCCCTTGGGTCTATCAGGGCAGCACAAGTTTGAGGTGGGGACAACTTCGGTGTGGGGTCCATCCTTCGATATAAGGATTTTTTGCAGTCAGGGCCAGGGTCCCCTGGGCACATCCTTTGGCCATTTTCCCTGGGAAAGAAAACTCAGCAGTCCAGGTTCCTGATGTCAATTTGTAGGGCTCCCTTGGGTCTATCAGGGCAGCACAAGTTTGAGGTGGGGACAACTTCGGTGTGGGGTCCATCCTTCGATATAAGGATTCTTTGCAGTCAGGGCCAGGGGCCCCTGGGCACATCCTTTTTCCATTTTCCCTGGGAAAGAAAACTCAGCAGTCCAGGTTCCTGATGTCAATTTGTAGG
The DNA here is from genome assembly GCF_050655825.1 of Lonchura striata. Taxonomy (NCBI): domain Eukaryota; kingdom Metazoa; phylum Chordata; class Aves; order Passeriformes; family Estrildidae; genus Lonchura; species Lonchura striata. The sequence continues at coordinate 7,352,959 of NC_140733.1, read as the reverse complement.
GCTCCCTTGGGTCTATCAGGGCAGCACAAGTTTGAGGTGGGGACAACTTCGGTGTGGGGTCCATCTTTCGATATAAGGATTTTTTGCAGTCAGGGCCAGGGGCCCCTGGGCACATCCTTTTTCCATTTTCCCTGGGAAAGAAAACTCAGCAGTCCAGGTTCCTGATGTCAGTTTGTAGGGCTCCCTTGGGTCTATCAGGGCAGCACAAGATTGAGGTGGGAACAACTTCGATCTGGGCTCCATCCTTTGATATAAGGATTCTTTGCAGTCAGGGCCCAGCCCAGGGCCAGGGGCTCCTGGGCACATCCTTTGGCCATTTTCCCTGGGAAAGAAAACTCAGCAGTCCAGGTTCCTGATGTCAGTTTGTAGGGCTCCCTTGGGTGTATCAGGGCAGCACAAGTTTGAGGTGGGGACAACTTCGGTGTGGGTTGCATCCTTCAATATAAGGATTTTTGTCAGTGAGGTGCCAGCCCAGGTCCAGGGGCCCCCGGGCACATCCTTTGGCCATTTTCCCTGGGAAAGAAAACTCAGCAATCCAGGTTCCTGATGTCAGTTTGTAGGGTTCTCTTGGGTGTATCAGGGCAGCACAAGTTTGAGGTGGGGACAACTTCGGTGTGGGGTCCATCCTTCGATATAAGGATTCTTTGCAGTCAGGGCCCAGCCCAGGGCACGGGCCCCTGTGCACATCCTTTTTCCATTTTCCCTGGGAAAGAAAACTCAGCAGTCCAGGTTCCGGATGTCAGTTTGTAGGTCTCCCTTGGGTGTATCAGGGCAGCACAAGTTTGAGGTGGGTGCGGTTTGGGCCTGGATTGTATTTTTCTATGTTCATATTTCCTGCACTCAGCTGCCCACCCAGGACCGCATGGTGGTCTGCGTGAATTCAAGCTATTTTCTCTAGGAATGCATGCTCGCCAGTCCTGGTTCCTGACGTCAGTTTTCGATTTTTGCTTGGGATCATCAAGGCAACCCCTCATCGACATGAAAGCAGCTTGGGTCCACAACACATCCTTCTCCATTCAGATTTCCAAGGGGCAACCCTTTTTTCATGGCTTCTGGCTCTTGGACTCTGTCACTGGCCCTATTCTGTGTGAAACATGGCTCTCCCTCTTCACTTCCTGATGTCAATTTTGAGGAGGTCCTTGTCTCTTCCAGGACAGGCAGAATTCTTGCTGTCAGCAGTTTTGCTGCTGGAGAAATCCTGTGCCATTCAGAACAAAAAGATGTATCAAGTCACCTGGGGCCACAGGCCTTGTGACCCGACCTCTGCCCTTTTTCCGTGTAAAACCTACCTCACCCTCCCTGTGTGTTGATGTGTGTTCACTGGAGGCGTGCTGCTCTCCAAAGGCAGTGAGAGTTCCTGGTGTTGGCAGCTGGTGTCTGCAAGAAATCATTCACTGTTTGCAATTTTGGAAGCACAATTCCTGTTTGGCCAGGGGAAAGACTGTTAATTATCTTGGCAATGAAAATCTGGCACCGCATTGTTGAAGGGTCTGGCAAAGGCCTGCGTAGGGAAGGGAACACCCCACAGGACCTTTCTTCACCTCATCCCCCACTCCTAGGTGTAGCAGCTCCCCGTGTGAGCAGCTGCTTTCAGTGCAGCTACCTGGGCACACCTGCACAGGGAGCTGCTAATCCCGAGGGGCTAACAGGGGTATCCCAAGTGTCCCTCCAGGAGCTATGGCTGGAACATCCAGCAGGGATCGGGGAGCAGCCGGACCCACCCGGGCACGAGCATCCCTTTGAGAAAATGCCGAGGGAAGAGCCCTCTTGCCAAGGGGCAGCACCTGAGCAGGCCGGGCAGCATGTGGGGTTCCACGGGAGAGCTTTCAACTTTCCCCTTTTATTGTGTCAATCCCTCCTTAGAACCCCCAGACCTTCCACAGCGCTCCCAGAAAAATGAGGGGTTATGGAGAGAAAAGGGGTTTAAATTGTGGGAAAAAGCTTCCTTTTCCATTATTTCTTGTGTTCAAATCATGAGGGAATCCATTTCCCCTGCAATTTGTAATGCAGGGTGTATTCAATATATATTCAAGTATTGTTTATAGAAAGATTTTTTTGTTTTTGTTTTTGTTTTTATTTGGTTAGAGGCAGGGCATTAATGGAAAAAATATGAATATACATTTTATTTTGATATTGTTCTAAATATGGAAATATATATTCAATGTATACAGATATATATAAAAATATAAAATAGAAATAAAAATAGTATTAGGAAGAGATAGACTATAAATAGCACCATACATCAATCTACATTTAAAATGTAAATTTGACTATAAATGCGAAAAATAGAAATAAATTTAAATGGAGTTTAAATAAAGGGTTTTTTAAAAAGATTTTTACTTGGATAGAGTCAGGTTTTTATTTTAATCAATATAAACCTTTTAGAACTCTAAATCTAACTATAGAAATATGTAAGCAATCTATTAAGATATGTATAAAATCTAAAATATAATAAAATATAATAAATGGAATAAATGTAAGGAATTATGAAAATACAATTATATATCAATATACATTATAAATCCGAATGTGAATATAAATGTGAAAAATATAAAAATAAACTCTGTTGAAATGCAGTTTAAGAGGAAAGGTTTTTTCTTTCGGTTCCTATCGGGTCCGAGGCAGGGTTTTTGTTCCGTTCTTTCCCGCGCGGATCTTTGGGGCATTCGCTGCTGACGGCACAGTGCTGCCGCCGTGTGGGCAGAGAGCGGCACTGCAGCCCGCCGCCCGCGGCCGCCATCTTGGGAGGGGCTTGGCGCGGACTCGCTTGACCTTCTCGAGAGGGCGCGAAAACGAGGACGTTGAAATTCGAGGACCCGTGTCTGTTTTTTACACTGCCTGAATTGCCCGCACCGCCGGCGCCCCGCGACGGGATTTTCCGTGGCGGTTACGATGCCGTGCACACGGGCTGTGGGGTCAGGAGCGCCGCGAGCGTGCGGGTTTTTGGCGGGAGCCGACAGGCATCGGCAAAAAACGCCTGTCACCATCAAGGTCCCCACGGACCGCCATCTTGTCGCGGACTCACTTGACAAATGCTGCCGCCTTGTGGACACAGGGCGGTACTGCAGCCCCGCAGCCAGCGCGACCCCAAAACCATCGGGACGGCCCTGGAACGCCCAAAATTCCCTTAGGGACCCCAAAAACCCCCCTGGGACCCACAAAATTCCATTCGGAACCCAGAACACCCCCCTGGGACCCACAAAATTCCCTTCAGAACCCAGATAACCCCCCTGGGACCACCAAAATTCCCTTCAGGACCCCGAAAACCCCCCTGGGACACCCAAAATTCCCATCAGGGTCCCCAAAATTCCTCCTGGGAAGCCCCCAAAACTCTTTGAGACCCCAAAATTCCCTTCAAGACGCCAAAATTCCTCGTGGGACCCCCCAAAACCCCCTGAGACCCCCCAAATTCCTATCAGGGTCACCAAAATTATTTCTGGGACCCCCAAAAACTTCGTGAGACCCCCAAAATTCTTTTCAGGACCCCAAACCCTCCCCAGGACCCACAAAATTCTACTCGGGACCCCCAAAATTCCTCCCAAAAAAACCCTGAGACCCCTAAAATTCTCCCCAGGACTCCAAAACCCCCCCTGGGACCCCTCAAAATTCCCATCAGACTCCCCGAAATTTCTCCTGGGACCCCCCAAAACTCCTTGACACCCCAAAATTCCCTTCAGGACCCCGAAAGTCCTCATGGGACCCCCCAATACCCCCTGAGACCCCCAAAATTCCCATCAGGGTCCCCGAAATTCCTCCTGGGACTCCCCAAAAACTTCGTGAGACCCCAAAATTCCCTTCAGAACCCCAAACATACCCCCAGGACCCTCAAAATTCCACCCAGGACTCCAAAACCCCCCCTGGAACGCACAAAATTCTCTTCGGGACTCCAAAACCCCCCCTGGGACCCCTAAAAATTCCCATCAGAGTCCCCGAAATTCCTCCTGGGACCCCCCAAAACTCCTTGAGACCCCCAAAGTTTCCTTCAGGACCCCAAACCCACCTCCAGAACCCCCAAAATTCTACTCAGGACCCCCGAAATTCCTCCCAAAAAAACCCTGAGACCATCAAAATTCTCCCCAGGACTCCAACCCCCCCCCGGGACTCCCAAAATTCCCTTCGGGACCCCAAAACACCCCTGGGATCCCCAAAATTCCCATCGGGGTCCCCAAAATTCCTCTTGGGACCCCCCAAAAACTCCCAGAGACCCCAAAATTCACTTCAGGACCATAAAACCTCCCCAGGACCCCCAAAATTCTACCCGGGACCCCCAAAATTCCTCCCAAAAAAGCCCTTAAACCCCCAAAATTCTCCCCAGGACTCCAAAACGCCCCCTGTGACTCCCAAAATTCCCTTCAGGACCCCGAAGTTTTTCCTGGGACCCCAAAAACTCCAGAGACCAAAAAATTCCCTTTGGGACCCTCAAAACCCCGTCTGGGACCCCCAAAATTCCCTTCGGGACTCCAAAAACCCCCCTGGGACCCCCAAAATTCCCATCACGGTCCCCAAAATTCCTCCTGGGACCCCCCCAAAAACTCCCTGAGACCCAAAAATTCCCTTCAGGACCCCAAACCCTCCCCAGGACCCACAAAATTCTACTCGGGACCCCCAAAATTCCTCCCGAAAACCCCCTGAGACCCCCAAAATTCTCTCCAGGACTCCAAAACTCCCCCTGGGACGCCCAAAATTCCCTTCAGGACCCCAAAACCCCCCCTGGGACTCCCAAATTTCCCATCAGGGTCCCCGAAATTCCTCCAGGTACCCCCAAAAACCCCCTGAGACCTCTAAAATTCCCTTCCGGACCCCAACCCACCCCCTTGGAACTCCCAAAATTCCCATTGGGACCCCAAAACCCCCCCTGGTCCCCCAAAATTCCCTTCCGGACTCCAAAAACCCCCCCGGGAGCCCCAAATTCCCATCAGGGTCCCCAAAATTCTTTCTGGGACCCCCCAAAAACTTCCTGAGACCCCAAAATTCACTTCAGGACCCCAAACCTCCCCCCCAGGATCCCCAAAATTCTACTCGGGACCCTCAAAATTCCTCCCAAAAACCCCCTAAGACCCTCAAAATTTTCCCCAGGACTTCAAAACTCCCCCTATGACTCCCAAAATTCCCTTCGGGACCTCAAAACTTCCCCCAGGACCCACAAAATTCTACTCGGGACCCCAAAATTCCTCCCAAAACTCCCCTGAGACCCTCAAAATTCTCCCCAGGACTCCAAAAACCCCCTGGGACACCCAAAATTCCCTTCAGGACCCCAAACCCCCCCCTGGGACCCCCAGATTTCTTTTCAGGACCCCTGTGGGAACTCATAATGTCTCTCAGACATTTTTAGTGGTTCCAGGCCTTGGTCAGAAGCATTTGGGACCCTGGCAGGCAGCTGGAAACAGCTGTGATTGTGAGTTTGAGCCATGGAATGAGTTACCAATTTTGGAGGTGGAACAAGCAATCACAAAAGGTTAGATAGTATAGTAAAAGTAATTACAAAGTAGAGGGGAAATTTTTTTAGTATTGTACAAGGGGGTTTTAGCACATGTCCAGGGGGGTTTTCACTTTGTACATGGGGGTCAGGAGTTCTAAGATGGAGGAAAGTGGGCTGATCCTGTTCTTCCTCCTTCTTTTTCCTTACCTCCATGTTCTTGGTGATGTTGGCACTCACAGATTGGTTTAGAGTAGAAAAACACTTGGCAACGTAGGTAGTAGGTACTGGGGAATAATTGTAAACATGTTATACGTAATATATCTTATAAAAGATAGCAGCAGCCCTGGGTGGGGGGAGAGACGAAGAAGACAGCAGATAGAGAGGATGTCAGGGTGTGTGTGTGCCTCTACCCAGGCCGCTGATCAAACAGCCGCAGTCCAAGAACATAATCTGTTAGATAACTAGCGATAAACTGCCTTGAGACTGAACAGCTAAAGCCTGCGGAGTTTTTCTTTGGAAGCACGGGTTGGAGGAGGAATTTCACCACATGAGACCCCAGAGAAAGGCTGGGGTTCTCACAAACCCCAAATTCCTCCTGGGACCCCCCACAAACTCCCAGAAGTCCCCAAAATTCCCGTCAGAACCCCAAACCCTCCCCAGGACACACAAAATTCCACTCGGGACCCCCAAAATTCCTCCCAAAAAACCCCCAAGACCCCTAAAATTCTCCCCAGGACACCACAAGCCCCCCTGGGACACCCCAAATTCCCATCAGGGTCCCTGAAATTCCTCCTGGGAGACCCAAAACCCCACTGAGACCCCCAAAATTCTCTTCAGGACCCCAAACCCCCCCCCGGGAGCCCCAAAATTCCCATCAGGGTCCCCGAAATTCTTTCTGGGACCCCCCAAAAACTTCGTGAGACCTCAAAATTCCCTTCAGGACCCCAAACCCACCCCCAGGACCCTCAAAATTCTGGTCGGGACCCACAAAATTCCTCCCAAAACCCCCCTGAGACCATCAAAATTCCCTTTGGGACCCCAAAACCCCTCCCGGAACGCCCAAACTTCCATTTGGGACCCCAAAAACCCCCCTGGGACCTCCAAAATTCCCATCAGGGTCCTCGAAATTCCTCCTGAAACCCCCCAAAACTCCTTGAGACCCCAAAATTCCCTTCAGGACCCCTAAATTCCTCCTGGGACCCCCCAAAACCCCCTGAGACCCCCAAAATCCACTTGAGGACCCCAAACCCCCCCCAGGACCCACAAAATTCTACTTGGGACCCCCAAAATTCCTCCCCAAGACCCCCTGAGACCCCCAAAATTCTCTCCAGGACATCACAAGGCCCCCTGGGACACCCAGAAACCTCTCCAGGACCCCAAAATCCCCCCTGGGACTTCCAAAATTCCCTTTGGGACCCCAAAACCCCCCCTGGGACCCCCAAATTTCCCTTCAGGACCTCAAAATTCCTACTGGAACCCCCAAAAAACTCCCAGAAACCCCCAAAATTCCCTTCAGAACCCCAAACCCTCCCCAGGACCCACAAAATTCCACTCGGGACCCCCAAAATTCCACCCAAAAACCCCCTGAGACCCTCAAAATTCTCCCCAGGACTCCAAAACTCCCCCTGGGTTGGCCAAAATTCCCTTTGGGACTCCAAAACCCCCGCTGGGACCCCCAAAATTCCTATCAGGGTCCCTGAAATTCCTCCTGGGACCCCCCAAAACCCCCTGGGACCCCCAAAATTCTACTTCAGGACCCAAACCCTCCCCAGGACCCACAAAATTCTCTTTGGGACCCCAAAATTCCTCCCAAAAACCTCTTGAGATACCCAAAATTCTCCCCAGGACTCCAAAACCCCCCCTGGGACGCCCAAAATTCCCTTCAGGACCCCCAAAACCCCACTGGGACCCCCAAAATTCCCTTCGGGACCCCAAAACACCCCTTGAACCCCCAAAATTCTATTTGTCACCCCAAAACACCTTCTGGGACCTCCAAATTTCTCTTTAGGACCCCTGAAATTCCTCCTGGGACCCCAAAAACTCCCTGAGACCCCCCCAAAAAGCTCTCCAGGACCTCAAAACACCCCCTGGGATCCCCAAAATTCCCATCAGGGTCCCCAAAATTCCTCCTGGGACCCCCCAAAAACTCTCTGAGACCCCCTAAATTCCCTTCATGACTCCCCAAACCCCCCCTTGGGACTCCCAAAATTCCTCCTGGGATGCTGCAAAGACCTTCCAGAGCCCCCCAGGACCCCCCCAATTTTGGGTCCCCCCCCAATTCGGGGTTCCCCCCAATTTTGGGTCCCCAGGCTGGTGGCTCATGAAGACGACCCCGACTCGGACCCCGAACGCCCCCTGGATTCAGCCCTCCATGTGTCCTTGGTATCAGAGGCTGGAACTGCAGAGTTGCCACTTTACCCCCAGACGTAATTTTTGATGTGGTTGTGCCACTTGAACAGTATTTGAAATCTGTTTGTGCTCTTGCAGCAGCATTTCCGAACCACAATGGAAATTTAGCCCTTCTGCCTGGGGCTGCTCACAGAATCGTGGAATCCCAGAAGGGTTTGGATGGGAAGGCACCTTTATTTAAAGCTCGTCCCGTTCCACCCCTGCCATGGGCAGGGACACCTTCCACCATGCCAGGGTGCTCCAAGCCCTGTCCAGCCTGGCCTTGGACACTTCCAGGGATCCGGGGGCAGCCACAGCTTCTGTGGGCAACCTGTGCTGGACAGCAGCTTTGAAAGGCAGAGTGAAGTACAGCTGTGATTTTTGTGCTGCCCCTAACATTGTATTGCCTGGCAAATGTGCCTTTGGGGTTTTTTGGGGTTTTTTGTTTTTTGGTGGGTTTTTTTTTTTAGGTTTTTTTTGGGTGTTTTTTTTTCTTTCTTTCTTTTTTTTTGTGACTAAAAAGCTACCTTGTGTTCCTGGAATGTTGCATTCTACCTCTGTTGTTTTCCCAGTAAGTCTGGATCCTCTGCTTACATTTTTTCCTTCGCTTATTAGATGTCGTGGATGTGCTGGCTGTTCTGATGGAGGGCAGTGATGGCTTAGATGAAGGAATTGGGTTCTCTTTAAATGAAGACATGATTATCCAAACATTTCCCTTCAGTGCTGTTGTCCCTGCTGCATGAGCAGCCAGGAATATGCTGTTGTTTCAGTCTGAAAATGGAACAGGTACAGGGTTTTTTTTTATGTTTTATGTGACCTTTCTAGCAGTGGAGTGAAAGCAGCATCACTTCTACCCTCTTGTAATAATTTTTTACCATTTATCATTTTTTACCTTGAGGCATTTTATTATCTTCCCTGCAAGCAGCAGGAGGTGCAGATTCACGGTGCTTTGTGCTCAGGAGGGGCATTGAAGCTCTGTAGGTGCTTCTGCCCTTTTTCCCTGACCCTGAAGAGAAGGGACACTGTCCCTGCATGGACAGTCTTGGTGTGGAAGTAGCTGGCCTCAGTAACAGCGTTTTAAGGGCAGAGCGTGGCGATCAGGAGAGGAAGGTGGTTCCCGTGCCTGTGGGCAGCTCTTCCTGAGAGCAGGGAGAGGGGACTGCCTTGTTAAGTAGGAAGTGGGTGCGTTTCCCAAGGAAAACTTCAGAAATTAAGCTCCAGGGGCAAACACTGTGAGGTTCTACCACCTCCTTGAGGACATCCTTAAAACCACCGGGGCATCAGCAGGGCTTGGAGCAGGACTGGCCAACCCCAGAGCACCTCACGAAGCCCTCTGTGTGTATGTGGCAGTCGAGTAGCACCTGGGGGGTGCTGAAAGTCCCAGTTCTGAGAGAAAATTCTGTTTAACTCGTACACGTTGGCTGGGTGTGTCCCCCCAGTACAGCTCGGTTCTTCTCTGAGGCGGTGCCTGGCAGGGTCTCTCCCTGTTAAGGGCCGGGCGTGTTTTTGGCACAACACGGTGAAGGTGGATTATTTGCTTAAGCAAGAGCTGATGATGTCTGGAGGGTTTTTCAGGTACCTCAGCGGCCAGGAGCACGTGTCTAGGTCACTAGGAACACTTTTTGATCTCGATCAGTTCTTTTCTGCGTGAGGCTCTGTGGGCTGCTGGCAAGGCCCAAAGTAAGGAAGGTTGCCCCAGTGTCCGTGCTCATGTCAATAGTTTAATTTATTTGGCTTTTCTAGGAGCAGACGTCGTGGAGGACCTTGGTGCTGTTTTCACTGGCCTCCTGCACTCTCCGAGAGAACCCCTTGCTCCCTGCGTGACGTTCCAGCTCTGTGACAAAGCTGATAAGTATCCTCAGCTCTACCAGTTTAACCAATACTATAGGCTCTGGATGCCCAAGCAGTCCCAGGAACCTGTGGTATGGAATCCCTGAAGTCACTGAATTCTTGAGCCAGTATTCCTATAAAATCCTCACAGTTGACAGAGGTAACATTTCCATCAGAAACAGTGTTTTTATTGAGGAGGTAATTCTGCATCTCTTGTTGATCGTGCTGGGGACACACGTTTGCTCCAGGGCTTTTCTCTGATGGCACAAGAGGTCTCTGTGGTGTTTGGGAGGCGATGCCAGGGCTCAGGGCTCATACAGAGACTCCTCACCGGGCACAGCAGAGCCTGGTGTGCGCTGTGGCCTCTGTTTACAGCGACCGGAGTTCCCCCGGGTGGGTGGAGGATCACAGGCCCCTGGGCTGGGTTTGGTGAGTTTTTCTCAGCTCAGCAGTGTGAACACTCCAGATGCCCCTGGGGACACTGCTGGACAGCATCCATCCACTCCCTCCATCCACTCATTTGTACCCAGGAATGTAAGAAACTCTGACTGGGGACGGGCAGTAGTTTTGAAAATCATGCCCTAGCCTTTTTCTCTAGGAACGAACCAAGAGAGTGCCCTGAAAGCACCGGAGGGGCTGCAGGGGCTGAAGGGAACAGAAAGGGCTCCCGGCACCTTTTGCCTCCGTTCTCTGCCATTCCCCAAAAGGCATCGCAGTCCTGGAAGAGGTGTTTGTCATGCAGCCTGCCAAAATGAAGACCTGTAAAATCCTAGCTCTGCCTTTTGTTTAACGTGTTCTTACTTCCTATTTATGTCATCACAGAAAGCAAGGAAAGAATAAATGTGTCTGGTTCCCACTATTGCTCTGTGCAGGCATTTTTAAAGGCTGCTGTAGTTCTATCCTCTTTTTCCACTCCAAGCTTGACTTTTCCCCTCCTTTTTCAAGGTCTGCTGCTTTGGGTGTCCCAGGCAGGGCTGGGTTCCTCGGCAGGGGTCTTAGGAGTTGGTGCAGATTCTGCTTTTTCCGAAGGTGTATCAAAGTGTGCCGGCAAAAGGACTGTTTTCTCCAGGGGAAAGCTTTCTCTCAATGACCATCAATGCATGTATGTGTTTTAATCATGTAACCAGGTGGATTAAGAAAAGCCAACACCTGTAGCAGATTTCTGTTGGATCTGTGTCTGTGAGAAGTGGGCTGTGTGCTGGAGAGGGAGAGACCAAGAGACGCTGTTGGAGAGTGGCAACAGCAGCAGGTGCGAGCTGTTAAGTTGATGAGGAGGAGGGGCGTGTCCTGCCGGGGGGAGGTTATTTAAGGGTGAGGCTTTGCCTCAGCCGGGTTTTGCACAGAGCTGCTGGAGAAGAGGAGTTTGTGGGGGGCTCGCGGGGCTGTCTCCTGGAAGGACGGTGGGCGCTTTGGACAGGGTCCGGGGGATCACCTGGATACACACTTGGATACGTGGAGCATTGCTCAAAGGAGGAGCCCAGGGACAAACCTTTGTGCCGAGAAGCAGCAGCCAAGCAGGTGAGCCGGTGCTGTGCCTTTATAGCGGGGACTTTTCTCCTTTCCCTTTGAAATTTCGTCATCCTGGGGTTGAATTGGAGGGGGCAGTCCTGTGGACCCACCTTTTAAGGGGTTTGGATTGAGGTAAAATTCTCCCTTTTGCCATCATTTGAGGAAAGCTGCTTCTTTTCTTCTCTTCTAGGGGACACGATTGAAGGGAAGCCTACATTTCTTTTCCCTTGTTAGGGTGAGGTGAGCGCCGGAGCGTGGCATCAGTGTCGGGGCTTCAGAGGAAGGGAGCTGCAGCCGTGGCAGCGCTGGCAGGGCGGGGATCGGGCTGTGCCACTGCATTCGGGGCGCTTCTTCTGCCCCCGGCCCGGCAGCAAAGGGTCCGGCGCGGAGCCCTGCCGGAAGTGCCGGGGCTGGCCGGGGCGGAAGGGGAGCTGGGCGCGGCTGGGCTGCCGCGGGCCCGCCGGAGCCGCGCCGGTGCGAGCCGTGCGGAGCCGAGCAGAGCTTTGGCCGGGCCGGCGGGCGGGGGAGGCGGCGCGGGCGCCGCGCCGGTGCCGCCGCTCCGTCCGCTCCGGGCGCGGGGCTCGGGCGCCGCCGGGGCCCCCCGGGCCCGGTGCCGGCCCCGCCGGGCCGGGGGCAGCGGGCGGGGGTCTCCTGGCCTGGCGCCGCCTCTTCCTGCCGGAGGAGCCGCTTTCCTGCCGGAGCCACCCTGCGCCCGGGGCCGGGAGCGCGGCTTCGCATCTTCCAGCCTCCCTCGCTGCGGTGTTTCTTTAGGGTCTCATCAATGTGTTTTAAGGATTTTGGGGCTATTTTTAGAGCTCTTCTAGGAATATTTAGAGATATTTTTTAAACGTTCTTTGGGGGTTTTTAGGGGTGTTTTAGGGGCTTTTTAAAGTAGAGTATTTTTAATGTATTTTAAGGGCATTCTGAGGCTATTTTCATGTTTTTGTCGGGGTTTTAAGACATTTTGAAGATGAGGGTTTTTTTAGGGCATTTTTGTGGGTTTTTTAGGGTCTTTTCATGGCATAGAGGCTGAGGGACAGCTTGAGGGTGACAGAGGCTGGGAGCTGAGGGAGGAACAGGGGAGGGGACAGTGGGTGACACAGAGAGATGCTGAGGGGGGCAGGGGCAGCTGGAGGGTGACACAGAGAAGCTGGGGGCTGAGGAGCAGAGGAGAGGGGGCTTGAGGGGCAAAGGGGGGTTCGAGGGTGACAGCCAGAGCCTGAGGGCTGGGGGGCTGAGGGAGGGGTCAGGGGTGAAGGGAGAGGGTCTGAGGGCTGGACAGTCCAGTGGGGATCAGGGCTACAGCGTACAGCTTAGGAGGCAAGTTAGGGTACAGGTGCAGCACCCCTCACCCAGCCCTAACCTCACCCTAAGCAGCCTTTTCCCTTTTCACCCCAACAACAGCAGCACAGCACAGCAAGCCTGACAGCGAGACCACACCGGAAGCCTCCCAGTGGGACAGGGCAGCGACCCTCGCACCAGGACAACGCCAGAACCCTCAGAGGACAACAGGACCCGCTGCGAAAAGGTAGGGATGACATCTGTGGGCTAGAGGGCAACAGGAAGGGGTTTGGAGGCAGAGCAGGCTTCCTTGAGTGTTTTTTTTTGCAGGGCTATTAGGGGATTTTTGAAGGCTTTCTCTGGTATCTTTTAGAGAATTGTTATACCTTCCTAATGGCTATTTTAGAATTCCTTGGTGTATTTTTAGGGTCAGGATGAGGGCGAGACAGGATGCCCACTGAAAATGTAGAGCATTACTGGAATGCTTTGGGAAGGTGCCAGTGGAGGGCCAGTGGGTAAGGTGCCATGATGCTGGTCTGAAGGTTGTGAATTCTGAGCAAAGCAAAGTGGTTGTGGTTAGGGTTATATGGTGGCAGATTTCCCAAGGAGAAATCCAGCACAGAAAAAATCAAGCCGAAGCTTTGTACTGTCAGATTAAAACAGGTATTCGGCATGAAAAAAATCCCTGAGTACTTGGGGGTGGGAGATTCAAGATGAGGGAAATCCAGTGAGGATTTGACATTGAGGAAGCAAAAGGAAATGTGGGACCTGAAAACCAAGGGGATCGCAGGGCCCTGCCAATGAATGAGGGATATCTACATAGTGAAAGCAAATTCAGAAGCCCAGATTCCTGATGTCAGTTTGTAGGGCTCCCTTTGGTCTATCAGGGCAGCACAAGTTTAAGATGGGGAGAATTTCGGTCTGGGCTCCATCCTTCGATATAAGGATTCTTTGCAGTCAGGGCCCAGCCCAAGGCCAGGGGCCCCTGGGCACACCCTTTGGCCATTTTCCCTGGGAAAGAAAACTCAGCAGTCCAGGTTCCTGATGTCAGTTTGTAGGGCTCCCTTGGGTGTATCAGGGCAGCACAAGTTTGAGGTGGGGACACCTTCGGTCTGCGCTCCGTCCTTCGATATAAGGATTCTTTGCAGTCAGGGCCAGGGGCCCCTGGGCACATCCTTTGGCCATTTTCCCTGGGAAAGAAAACTCAGCAGTCCAGGTTCCTGATGTCAGTTTGTAGGGCTCCCTTGGGTCTATCAGGGCAGCACAAGTTTGAGGTGGGGACAACTTCGGTGTGGGGTCCATCCTTCGATATAAGGATTCTTTGCAGTCAGGGCCAGGGGCCCCTGGGCACATCCTTTTCCATTTTCCCTGGGAAAGAAAACTCAGCAGTCCAGGTTCCTGATGTCAGTTTGTAGGGCTCCCTTGGGTCTATCAGGACAGCAGAAGATTGAGGTGGGGACAAATTTGGTCTGGGCTCCATCCTTCGATATAAGGATTCTATGCAGTCCGGTCCCAGACCAGCGCCAGGGGCCCCTGGGCACATCCTTTTTCCATTTTCCCTGGGAAAGAAAACTCAGCAGTCCAGGTTCCTGATGTCAGTTTGTAGGGCTCCCTTGGGTCTATCAGGGCAGCACAAGTTTGAGGTGGGTACAACTTCGGTGTGGGGTCCATCCTTCGATATAAGGATTTTTTGCAGTCAGGGCCAGGGGCCCTGGGCACATCCTTTTTCCATTTTCCCTGGGAAAGAAAACTCAGCAGTCCAGGTTCCTGATGTCAGTTTGTAGGGCTCCCTTGGGTCTATCAGGGCAGCACAAGTTTGAGGTGGGGACATCTTCGGTGTGGGGTCCATCCTTCGATATAAGAATTTTTGGCAGTCAGGGGCCCCTGGGCACATCCTTTTTCCATTTTCCCTGGGAAAGAAAACTCAGCAGTCCAGGTTCCTGATGTCAGTTTGTAGGGCTCCCTTGGGTCTATCAGGGCAGCACAAGTTTGAGGTGGGGACAACTTCGGTCTGGGGTCCATCCTTCGATATAAGGATTTTTTGCAGTCAGGGCCAGGGGCCCTGGGCACATCCTTTTTCCATTTTCCCTGGGAAAGAAAACTCAGCAGTCCAGGTTCCTGATGTCAGTTTGTAGGGCTCCCTTGGGTCTATCAGGGCAGCACAAGTTTGAGGTGGGGACATCTTCGGTGTGGGGTCCATCCTTCGATATAAGAATTTTTGGCAGTCAGGGGCCCCTGGGCACATCCTTTTTCCATTTTCCCTGGGAAAGAAAACTCAGCAGTCCAGGTTCCTGATGTCAGTTTGTAGGGCTCCCTTGGGTCTATCAGGGCAGCACAAGTTTGAGGTGGGGACAACTTCGGTCTGGGGTCCATCCTTCGATATAAGGATTCTTTGCAGTGAGGCCCCTGGGCACATCCTTTTTCCATTTTCCCTGGGAAAGAAAACTCAGCAGTCCAGGTTCCTGATGTCAGTTTGTAGGGCTCCCTTGGGTCTATCAGGGCAGCACAAGTTTGAGGTGGGGACAACTTCGGTGTGGGGTCCATCCTTCGATATAAGGATTCTTTGCAGTGAGGCCCCAGCCCAGGGCCAGGGGCCCCTGGGCACATCCTTTTTTCATTTTCCCTGGGAAAGAAAACTCAGCAGTCCAGGTTCCTGATGTCAGTTTGTAGGGCTCCCTTGGGTCTATCAGGGCAGCACAAGTTTGAGGTGGGGACAACTTTGGTGTGGGGTCCATCCTTCGATATAAGGATTTTTTGCAGTCAGGGCCAGGGGCCCCTGGTCACATCCTTTTTCCATTTTCCCTGGGAAAGAAAACTCAGCAGTCCAGGTTCCTGATGTCAGTTTGTAGGTCTCCCTTGGGTCTATCAGGGCAGCACAAGTTTGAGGTGGGGACAACTTCGGTGTGGGGTCCATCCTTCGATATAAGGATTTTTTGCAGTCAGGGCCAGGGGCCCCTGGGCACATCCTTTTTCCATTTTCCCTGGGAAAGAAAACTCAGCAGTCCAGGTTCCTGATGTCAGTTTGTAGGGCTCCCTTGGGTCTATCAGGGCAGCACAAGTTTGAGGTGGGGACAACTTCGGTGTGGGGTCCATCCTTCGATATAAGGATTCTTTGCAGTGAGGCCCCAGCCCAGCGCCAGGGGCCCCTGGGCACATCCTTTTTCCATTTTCCCTGGGAAAGAAAACTCAGCAGTCCAGGTTCCTGATGTCAGTTTGTAGGGCTGCCTTGGGTCTATCAGGGCAGCACAAGTTTGAGGTGGGGACAACTTCGGTGTGGGGTCCATCCTTCGATATAAGGATTTTTTGCAGTCAGGGCCAGGGGCCCCTGGGCACATCCTTTTTCCATTTTCCCTGGGAAAGAAAACTCAGCAGTCCAGGTTCCTGATGTCAGTTTGTAGGGCTCCCTTGGGTCTATCAGGGCAGCACAAGTTTGAGGTGGGGACATCTTCGGTGTGGGGTCCATCCTTCGATATAAGGATTTTTTGCAGTCAGGGGCCCCTGGGCACATCCTTTTTCCATTTTCCCTGGGAAAGAAAACTCAGCAGTCCAGGTTCCTGATGTCAGTTTGTAGGGCTCCCTTGGGTCTATCAGGGCAGCACAATTTTGAGGTGGGGACATCTTCGGTGTGGGGTCCATCCTTCGATATAAGGATTCTTTGCAGTGAGGCCCCTGGGCACATCCTTTTTCCATTTTCCCTGGGAAAGAAAATTCAGCAGTCCAGATTCCTGATGTCAGTTTGTAGGGCTCCCTTGGGTCTATCAGGGCAGCACAAGTTTGAGGTGGGGACAACTTCGGTGTGGGGTCCATCCTTCGATATAAGGATTCTTTGCAGTGAGGCCCCAGCCCAGGGCCAGGGGCCCCTGGGCACATCCTTTTTTCATTTTCCCTGGGAAAGAAAACTCAGCAGTCCAGGTTCCTGATGTCAGTTTGTAGGGCTCCCTTGGGTCTATCAGGGCAGCACAAGTTTGAGGTGGGGACAACTTCGGTGTGGGGTCCATCCTTCGATATAAGGATTTTTTGCAGTCAGGGCCAGGGGCCCCTGGGCACATCCTTTTTCCATTTTCCCTGGGAAAGAAAACTCAGCAGTCCAGGTTCCTGATGTCAGTTTGTAGGGCTCCCTTGGGTCTATCAGGGCAGCACAAGTTTGAGGTGGGGACAACTTTGGTGTGGGGTCCATCCTTCGATATAAGGATTTTTTGTAGTGAGGCCCCCGCCCATGGCCAGGGGCCCCTGGGCACATCCTTTTTTCATTTTCCCTGGGAAAGAAAACTCAGCAGTCCAGGTTCCTGATGTCAGTTTGTAGGGCTCCCTTGGGTCTATCAGGGCAGCACAAGTTTGAGGTGGGGACAACTTCGGTGTGGGGTCCATCCTTCGATATAAGGATTCTTTGCAGTGAGGCCCCTGGGCACATCCTTTTTCCATTTTCCCTGGGAAAGAAAATTCAGCAGTCCAGATTCCTGATGTCAGTTTGTAGGGCTCCCTTGGGTCTATCAGGGCAGCACAAGTTTGAGGTGGGGACAACTTCGGTGTGGGGTCCATCCTTCGATATAAGGATTCTTTGCAGTGAGGCCCCAGCCCAGGGCCAGGGGCCCCTGGGCACATCCTTTTTTCATTTTCCCTGGGAAAGAAAACTCAGCAGTCCAGGTTCCTGATGTCAGTTTGTAGGGCTCCCTTGGGTCTATCAGGGCAGCACAAGTTTGAGGTGGGGACAACTTCGGTGTGGGGTCCATCCTTCGATATAAGGATTTTTTGCAGTCAGGGCCAGGGGCCCCTGGGCACATCCTTTTTCCATTTTCCCTGGGAAAGAAAACTCAGCAGTCCAGGTTCCTGATGTCAGTTTGTAGGGCTCCCTTGGGTCTATCAGGGCAGCACAAGTTTGAGGTGGGGACATCTTCGGTGTGGGGTCCATCCTTCGATATAAGGATTTTTTGCAGTCAGGGGCCCCTGGGCACATCCTTTTTCCATTTTCCCTGGGAAAGAAAACTCAGCAGTCCAGGTTCCTGATGTCAGTTTGTAGGGCTCCCTTGGGTCTATCAGGGCAGCACAATTTTGAGGTGGGGACATCTTCGGTGTGGGGTCCATCCTTCGATATAAGGATTCTTTGCAGTGAGGCCCCTGGGCACATCCTTTTTCCATTTTCCCTGGGAAAGAAAATTCAGCAGTCCAGATTCCTGATGTCAGTTTGTAGGGCTCCCTTGGGTCTATCAGGGCAGCACAAGTTTGAGGTGGGGACAACTTCGGTGTGGGGTCCATCCTTCGATATAAGGATTCTTTGCAGTGAGGCCCCAGCCCAGGGCCAGGGGCCCCTGGGCACATCCTTTTTTCATTTTCCCTGGGAAAGAAAACTCAGCAGTCCAGGTTCCTGATGTCAGTTTGTAGGGCTCCCTTGGGTCTATCAGGGCAGCACAAGTTTGAGGTGGGGACAACTTCGGTGTGGGGTCCATCCTTCGATATAAGGATTTTTTGCAGTCAGGGCCAGGGGCCCCTGGGCACATCCTTTTTCCATTTTCCCTGGGAAAGAAAACTCAGCAGTCCAGGTTCCTGATGTCAGTTTGTAGGGCTCCCTTGGGTCTATCAGGGCAGCACAAGTTTGAGGTGGGGACAATTTCGGTGTTGGCTCCATCCTTCGATATACGGATTTTTTGCAGTCAGGGCCAGGGGCCCCCGGGCACATCCTTTTTCCATTTTCCCTGGGAAAGAAAACTCAGCAGTCCAGGTTGCTGATGTCAGTTTGTAGGGCTCCCTTGGGTCTATCAGGGCAGCACAAGTTTGAGGTGGGGACAACTTCGGTGTGGGGTCCATCCTTCGATATAAGGATTCTTTGCAGTGAGGCCCCAGCCCAGGGCCAGGGGCCCCTGGGCACATCCTTTTTCCATTTTCCCTGGGAAAGAAAACTCAGCAGTCCAGGTTCCTGATGTCAGTTTGTAGGGCTCCCTTGGGTCTATCAGGGCAGCACAAGTTTGAGGTGGGGACATCTTCGGTGTGGGGTCCATCCTTCGATATAAGAATTTTTGGCAGTCAGGGGCCCCTGGGCACATCCTTTTTCCATTTTCCCTGGGAAAGAAAACTCAGCAGTCCAGGTTCCTGATGTCAGTTTGTAGGGCTCCCTTGGGTCTATCAGGGCAGCACAAGTTTGAGGTGGGGACAACTTCGGTCTGGGGTCCATCCTTCGATATAAGGATTCTTTGCAGTGAGGCCCCTGGGCACATCCTTTTTCCATTTTCCCTGGGAAAGAAAACTCAGCAGTCCAGGTTCCTGATGTCAGTTTGTAGGGCTCCCTTGGGTCTATCAGGGCAGCACAAGTTTGAGGTGGGGACAACTTCGGTGTGGGGTCCATCCTTCGATATAAGGATTCTTTGCATTGAGGCCCCAGCCCAGGGCCAGGGGCCCCTGGGCACATCCTTTTTTCATTTTCCCTGGGAAAGAAAACTCAGCAGTCCAGGTTCCTGATGTCAGTTTGTAGGGCTCCCTTGGGTCTATCAGGGCAGCACAAGTTTGAGGTGGGGACAACTTTGGTGTGGGGTCCATCCTTCGATATAAGGATTTTTTGCAGTCAGGGCCAGGGGCCCCTGGGCACATCCTTTTTCCATTTTCCCTGGGAAAGAAAACTCAGCAGTCCAGGTTCCTGATGTCAGTTTGTAGGTCTCCCTTGGGTCTATCAGGGCAGCACAAGTTTGAGGTGGGGACAACTTCGGTGTGGGGTCCATCCTTCGATATAAGGATTTTTTGCAGTCAGGGCCAGGGGCCCCTGGGCACATCTTTTTTCCATTTTCCCTGGGAAAGAAAACTCAGCAGTCCAGGTTTCTGATGTCAGTTTGTAGGGCTCCCTTGGGTCTATCAGGGCAGCACAAGTTTGAGGTGGGGACAACTTCGGTCTGGGGTCCATCCTTCGATATAAGGATTTTTTGCAGTCAGGCCCCAGCCCAGGGCCAGGGGACCCGGGGCACATCCTTTTTCCATTTTCCCTGGGAAAGAAAACTCAGCAGTCCAGGTTCCTGATGTCAGTTTGTAGGGCTCCCTTGGGTCTATCAGGGCAGCACAAGTTTGAGGTGGGGACAACTTCGGTGTGGGGTCCATCCTTCGATATAAGGATTTTTTGCAGTCAGGGCCAGGGGCCCCTGGGCACATCCTTTTTCCATTTCCCCTGGGAAAGAAAACTCAGCAGTCCAGGTTCCTGATGTCAGTTTTTAGGGCTCCCTTGGGTCTATCAGGACAGCTCAAGTTTGAGGTGGGGACAACTTCGGTGTGGGGTCCATCCTTCGATAAATGGATTTTTTGCAGTCAGGGCTAGGGGCCCCTGGGCACATCCTTTTTCCATTTTCCCTGGGAAAGAAAACTCAGCAGTCCAGGTTCCTGATGTCAGTTTGTAGGGCTCCCTTGGGTCTATCAGGCCAGCTCAAGTTTGAGGTGGGGACAACTTCGGTGTGGGGTCCATCCTTCAATATAAGCATTTTTGCAGTCAGGGCCAGGGGCCCAGGGCCAGGGGCCCCTGGGCACATACTTTTTCCATTTTCCCTGGGAAAGAAAACTCAGCAGTCCAGGTTCCTGATGTCAGTTTGTTGGGCTCCCTTGGGTCTATCAGGGCAGCACAAGTTTGAGGTGGGGACAACTTCGGTGTGGGGTCCATCCTTCGATATAAGGATTTTTTCCAGTCATGGCTAGGGGCCCTTGGGCACATCCTTTTTCCATTTTCCCTGGGAAAGAAAACTCAGCAGTCCAGGTTCCTGATGTCAGTTTGTAGGGCTCCCTTGGGTCTATCAGGGCAGCACAAGTTTGAGGTGGGGACATCTTCGGTGTGGGGTCCATCCTTCTATATAAGGATTCTTTGCAGTGAGGCCCCAGCCCAGGGCCAGGGGCAACTGGGCACATCCTTTTTCCATTTTCCCTGGGAAAGAAAACTCAGCAGTCCAGGTTCCTGATGTCAGTTTGTAGGGCTCCCTTGGGTCTATCAGGGCAGCACAAATTTGAGGAGGGGGCAACTTGGTTGTGGGGTCCATCCTTCGATATAAGGATTTTTTGCAGTCATGGCCAGGTGCCCCTGGGCACATCCTTTTTCCATTTTCCCTGGGAAAGAAAACTCAGCAGTCCAGGTTCCTGATGTCAGTTTGTAGGGCTCCCTTGGGTCTATCAGGGCAGCACAAGTTTGAGGTGGGGACAACTTTGGTGTGGGGTCCATCCTTCGATATAAGGATTTTTTGTAGTGAGGCCCCCGCCCAGGGCCAGGGGCCCCTGGGCACATCCTTTTTCCATTTTCCCTGGGAAAGAAAACTCAGCAGTCCAGGTTCCTGATGTCAGTTTGTAGTGTTCCCTTGGGTCTATCAGGGCAGCACAAGTTTGAGGTGGGGACATCTTCGGTGTGGGGTCCATCCTTCGATATAAGGATTTTTTGCAGTCAGGGCCAGGGGCCCCTGGGCACATCCTTTTTCCATTTTCCCTGGGAAAGAAAACTCAGCAGTCCAGGTTCCTGATGTCAGTTTGTAGGGCTCCCTTGGGTCTATCAGGGCAGCACAAGTTTGAGGTGGGGACATCTTCAGTGTGGGGTCCATCCTTCGATATAAGGATTCTTTGCAGAGAGGCTCAGCCCAGGGCCAGGGGACACTGGGCACATCCTTTTTCCATTTTCCCTGGGAAAGAAAACTCAGCAGTCCAGGTTCCTGATGTCAGTTTGTAGGGCTCCCTTGGGTCTATCAGGGCAGCACAAGTTTGAGGTGGGGACAACTTTGGTCTGGGCTCCATCCTTCGATATAAGGATTTTTTGCAGTCAGGGCCAGGGGCCCCTGGGCACATCCTTTTTCCATTTTCCCTGGGAAAGAAAACTCAGCAGTCCAGGTTCCTGATGTCAGTTTGTAGGGCTCCCTTGGGTCTATCAGGGAAGCACAAGTTTGAGGTGGGGACAACTTCGGTGTGGGGTCCATCCTTCGATATATGGATTCTTTGCAGTCAGGGCCAGGGGCCCCTGGGCACATCCTTTTTCCATTTTCCCTGAGAAAGAAAACTCAGCAGTCCAGGTTCCTGATGTCAGTTTGTAGGGCTCCCTTGGGTCTATCAGGGCAGCAAAAGTTTGAGGTGGGGACAACTTCGGTGTGGGGTCCATCCTTCGATATAACGATTCTTTGCAGTGAGGCCCCAGCCCAGGGCCAGGGGCCCCTGGGCACATCCTTTTTCCATTTTCCCTGGGAAAGAAAACTCAGCAGTCCAGGTTCCTGATGTCAGTTTGTAGGGCTCCCTTGGGTGTATCAGGGCAGCACAAGTTTGATGTGGGGACATCTTCGGTGTGGGGTCCATCCTTCGATATAAGGATTCTTTGCAGTGAGGCCCCAGCCCAGGGCCAGGGTCCCCTGGGCACATCCTTTTTCCATTTTCCCTGGGAAAGAAAACTCAGCAGTCCAGGTTGCTGATGTCAGTTTGTAGGGCTCCCTTAGGTCTATCAGGGCAGCACAAGTTTGAGGTGGGGACAACTTCGGTGTGGGCTCCATCCTTCGATATAAGGATTTTTTGCAGTCAGGGCCAGGGGCCCCTGGGCACATCTTTTTTCCATTTTCCCTGGGAAAGAAAACTCAGCAGTCCAGGTTTCTGATGTCAGTTTGTAGGGCTCCCTTGGGTCTATCAGGGCAGCACAAGTTTGAGGTGGGGACAACTGCGGTCTGGGGTCCATCCTTCGATATAAGGATTTTTTGCAGTCAGGCCCCAGCCCAGGGCCAGGGGACCCGGGGCACATCCTTTTTCCATTTTCCCTGGGAAAGAAAACTCAGCAGTCCAGGTTCCTGATGTCAGTTTGTAGGGCTCCCTTGGGTCTATCAGGGCAGCACAAGTTTGAGGTGGGGACAACTTTGGTGTGGGGTCCATCCTTCGATATAAGGATTTTTTGCAGTCAGGGCCAGGGGCCCCTGGGCACATCCTTTTTCCATTTCCCCTGGGAAAGAAAACTCAGCAGTCCAGGTTCCTGATGTCAGTTTGTAGGGCTCCCTTGGGTCTA
Source organism: Lonchura striata (assembly GCF_050655825.1). Lineage (NCBI taxonomy): Eukaryota > Metazoa > Chordata > Aves > Passeriformes > Estrildidae > Lonchura > Lonchura striata. The sequence goes on along the minus strand of NC_140733.1, from coordinate 7,330,556 downwards.
TCAGGGCAGCACAAGTTTGAGGTGGGGACAACTTCGGTGTGGGGTCCATCCTTCGATAAATGGATTTTTTGCAGTCAGGGCTAGGGGCCCCTGGGCACATCCTTTTTCCATTTTCCCTGGGAAAGAAAACTCAGCAGTCCAGGTTCCTGATGTCAGTTTGTAGGGCTCCCTTGGGTCTATCAGGGCAGCACAAGTTTGAGGTGGGGACAATTTCGGTGTGGGGTCCATCCTTCGATATAAGGATTCTTTGCAGTGAGGCCCCAGCCCAGGCCCAGGGGCCCCTGGGCACATCCTTTTTCCATTTTCCCTGGGAAAGAAAACTCAGCAGTCCAGGTTCCTGATGTCAGTTTGTAGGGCTCCCTTGGGTCTATCAGGACAGCTCAAGTTTGAGGTGGGGACAACTTCGGTGTGGGGTCCATCCTTCAATATAAGCATTTTTGCAGTCAGGGCCAGGGGCCCAGGGCCAGGGGCCCCTGGGCACATACTTTTTCCATTTTCCCTGGGAAAGAAAACTCAGCAGTCCAGGTTCCTGATGTCAGTTTGTTGGGCTCCCTTGGGTCTATCAGGGCAGCACAAGTTTGAGGTGGGGACAACTTCGGTGTGGGGTCCATCCTTCGATATAAGGATTTTTTCCAGTCATGGCTAGGGGCCCTTGGGCACATCCTTTTTCCATTTTCCCTGGGAAAGAAAACTCAGCAGTCCAGGTTCCTGATGTCAGTTTGTAGGGCTCCCTTGGGTCTATCAGGGCAGCACAAGTTTGAGGTGGGGACATCTTCGGTGTGGGGTCCATCCTTCTATATAAGGATTCTTTGCAGTGAGGCCCCAGCCCAGGGCCAGGGGCAACTGGGCACATCCTTTTTCCATTTTCCCTGGGAAAGAAAACTCAGCAGTCCAGGTTCCTGATGTCAGTTTGTAGGGCTCCCTTGGGTCTATCAGGGCAGCACAAATTTGAGGAGGGGGCAACTTGGTTGTGGGGTCCATCCTTCGATATAAGGATTTTTTGCAGTCATGGCCAGGTGCCCCTGGGCACATCCTTTTTCCATTTTCCCTGGGAAAGAAAACTCAGCAGTCCAGGTTCCTGATGTCAGTTTGTAGGGCTCCCTTGGGTCTATCAGGGCAGCACAAGTTTGAGGTGGGGACAACTTTGGTGTGGGGTCCATCCTTCGATATAAGGATTTTTTGTAGTGAGGCCCCCGCCCATGGCCAGGGGCCCCTGGGCACATCCTTTTTCCATTTTCCCTGGGAAAGAAAACTCAGCAGTCCAGGTTCCTGATGTCACTTTGTAGGGCTCCCTTGGGTCTATCAGGGCAGCACAAGTTTGAGGTGGGGACATCTTCGGTGTGGGGTCCATCCTTCGATATAAGGATTTTTTGCAGTCAGGGCCAGGGGCCCCTGGGCACATCCTTTTTCCATTTTCCCTGGGAAAGAAAACTCAGCAGTCCAGGTTCCTGATGTCAGTTTGTAGGGCTCCCTTGGGTCTATCAGGGCAGCACAAGTTTGAGGTGGGGACATCTTCAGTGTGGGGTCCATCCTTCGATATAAGGATTCTTTGCAGAGAGGCTCAGCCCAGGGCCAGGGGACACTGGGCACATCCTTTTTCCATTTTCCCTGGGAAAGAAAACTCAGCAGTCCAGGTTCCTGATGTCAGTTTGTAGGGCTCCCTTGGGTCTATCAGGGCAGCACAAGTTTGAGGTGGGGACATCTTCGGTGTGGGGTCCATCCTTCGATATAAGGATTCTTTGCAGTGAGGCCCCAGCCCAGGGCCAGGGGCCCCTGGGCACATCCTTTTTCCATTTTCCCTGGGAAAGAAAACTCAGCAGTCCAGGTTCCTGATGTCAGTTTGTAGGGCTCCCTTGGGTCTATCAGGGAAGCACAAGTTTGAGGTGGGGACAACTTCGGTGTGGGGTCCATCCTTCGATATAAGGATTCTTTGCTGTCAGGGCCAGGGGCCCCTGGGCACATCCTTTTTCCATTTTCCCTGAGAAAGAAAACTCAGCAATCCAGGTTCCTGATGTCAGTTTGTAGGGCTCCCTTGGGTCTATCAGGGCAGCACAAGTTTGAGGTGGGGACAACTTCGGTGTGGGGTCCATCCTTCGATATAACGATTCTTTGCAGTGAGGCCCCAGCCCAGGGCCAGGGGCCCCTGGGCACATCCTTTTTCCATTTTCCCTGGGAAAGAAAACTCAGCAGTCCAGGTTCCTGATGTCAGTTTGTAGGGCTCCCTTGGGTGTATCAGGGCAGCACAAGTTTGATGTGGGGACATCTTCGGTGTGGGGTCCATCCTTCGATATAAGGATTCTTTGCAGTGAGGCCCCAGCCCAGGGCCAGGGGCCCCTGGGCACATCCTTTTTCCATTTTCCCTGGGAAAGAAAACTCAGCAGTCCAGGTTGCTGATGTCAGTTTGTAGGGCTCCCTTAGGTCTATCAGGGCAGCACAAGTTTGAGGTGGGGACAACTTCGGTGTGGGCTCCATCCTTCGATATAAGGATTTTTTGCAGTCAGGGCCAGGGGCCCCTGGGCACATCTTTTTTCCATTTTCCCTGGGAAAGAAAACTCAGCAGTCCAGGTTTCTGATGTCAGTTTGTAGGGCTCCCTTGGGTCTATCAGGGCAGCACAAGTTTGAGGTGGGGACAACTTCGGTCTGGGGTCCATCCTTCGATATAAGGATTTTTTGCAGTCAGGCCCCAGCCCAGGGCCAGGGGACCCGGGGCACATCCTTTTTCCATTTTCCCTGGGAAAGAAAACTCAGCAGTCCAGGTTCCTGATGTCAGTTTGTAGGGCTCCCTTGGGTCTATCAGGGCAGCACAAGTTTGAGGTGGGGACAACTTCGGTGTGGGGTCCATCCTTCGATATAAGGATTTTTTGCAGTCAGGGCCAGGGGCCCCTGGGCACATCCTTTTTCCATTTCCCCTGGGAAAGAAAACTCAGCAGTCCAGGTTCCTGATGTCAGTTTTTAGGGCTCCCTTGGGTCTATCAGGACAGCTCAAGTTTGAGGTGGGGACAACTTCGGTGTGGGGTCCATCCTTCGATAAATGGATTTTTTGCAGTCAGGGCTAGGGGCCCCTGGGCACATCCTTTTTCCATTTTCCCTGGGAAAGAAAACTCAGCAGTCCAGGTTCCTGATGTCAGTTTGTAGGGCTCCCTTGGGTCTATCAGGCCAGCTCAAGTTTGAGGTGGGGACAACTTCGGTGTGGGGTCCATCCTTCAATATAAGCATTTTTGCAGTCAGGGCCAGGGGCCCAGGGCCAGGGGCCCCTGGGCACATACTTTTTCCATTTTCCCTGGGAAAGAAAACTCAGCAGTCCAGGTTCCTGATGTCAGTTTGTTGGGCTCCCTTGGGTCTATCAGGGCAGCACAAGTTTGAGGTGGGGACAACTTCGGTGTGGGCTCCATCCTTCGATATAAGGATTTTTTGCAGTCATGGCTAGGGGCCCTTGGGCACATCCTTTTTCCATTTTCCCTGGGAAAGAAAACTCAGCAGTCCAGGTTCCTGATGTCAGTTTGTAGGGCTCCCTTGGGTCTATCAGGGCAGCACAAGTTTGAGGTGGGGACATCTTCGGTGTGGGGTCCATCCTTCTATATAAGGATTCTTTGCAGTGAGGCCCCAGCCCAGGGCCAGGGGCAACTGGGCACATCCTTTTTCCATTTTCCCTGGGAAAGAAAACTCAGCAGTCCAGGTTCCTGATGTCAGTTTGTAGGGCTCCCTTGGGTCTATCAGGGCAGCACAAATTTGAGGAGGGGGCAACTTGGTTGTGGGGTCCATCCTTCGATATAAGGATTTTTTGCAGTCATGGCCAGGTGCCCCTGGGCACATCCTTTTTCCATTTTCCCTGGGAAAGAAAACTCAGCAGTCCAGGTTCCTGATGTCAGTTTGTAGGGCTCCCTTGGGTCTATCAGGGCAGCACAAGTTTGAGGTGGGGACAACTTTGGTGTGGGGTCCATCCTTCGATATAAGGAATTTTTGTAGTGAGGCCCCCGCCCAGGGCCAGGGGCCCCTGGGCACATCCTTTTTCCATTTTCCCTGGGAAAGAAAACTCAGCAGTCCAGGTTCCTGATGTCAGTTTGTAGTGTTCCCTTGGGTCTATCAGGGCAGCACAAGTTTGAGGTGGGGACATCTTCGGTGTGGGGTCCATCCTTCGATATAAGGATTTTTTGCAGTCAGGGCCAGGGGCCCCTGGGCACACCCTTTTTCCATTTTCCCTGGGAAAGAAAACTCAGCAGTCCAGGTTCCTGATGTCAGTTTGTAGGGCTCCCTTGGGTCTATCAGGGCAGCACAAGTTTGAGGTGGGGACATCTTCAGTGTGGGGTCCATCCTTCGATATAAGGATTCTTTGCAGAGAGGCTCAGCCCAGGGCCAGGGGACACTGGGCACATCCTTTTTCCATTTTCCCTGGGAAAGAAAACTCAGCAGTCCAGGTTCCTGATGTCAGTTTGTAGGGCTCCCTTGGGTCTATCAGGGCAGCACAAGTTTGAGGTGGGGACAACTTTGGTCTGGGCTCCATCCTTCGATATAAGGATTTTTTGCAGTCAGGGCCAGGGGCCCCTGGGCACATCCTTTTTCCATTTTCCCTGGGAAAGAAAACTCAGCAGTCCAGGTTCCTGATGTCAGTTTGTAGGGCTCCCTTGGGTCTATCAGGGAAGCACAAGTTTGAGGTGGGGACAACTTCGGTGTGGGGTCCATCCTTCGATATATGGATTCTTTGCAGTCAGGGCCAGGGGCCCCTGGGCACATCCTTTTTCCATTTTCCCTGAGAAAGAAAACTCAGCAGTCCAGGTTCCTGATGTCAGTTTGTAGGGCTCCCTTGGGTCTATCAGGGCAGCACAAGTTTGAGGTGGGGACAACTTCGGTGTGGGGTCCATCCTTCGATATAACGATTCTTTGCAGTGAGGCCCCAGCCCAGGGCCAGGGGCCCCTGGGCACATCCTTTTTCCATTTTCCCTGGGAAAGAAAACTCAGCAGTCCAGGTTCCTGATGTCAGTTTGTAGGGCTCCCTTGGGTGTATCAGGGCAGCACAAGTTTGATGTGGGGACATCTTCGGTGTGGGGTCCATCCTTCGATATAAGGATTCTTTGCAGTGAGGCCCCAGCCCAGGGCCAGGGTCCCCTGGGCACAACCTTTTTCCATTTTCCCTGGGAAAGAAAACTCAGCAGTCCAGGTTGCTGATGTCAGTTTGTAGGGCTCCCTTAGGTCTATCAGGGCAGCACAAGTTTGAGGTGGGGACAACTTCGGTGTGGGCTCCATCCTTCGATATAAGGATTTTTTGCAGTCAGGGCCAGGGGCCCCTGGGCACATCTTTTTTCCATTTTCCCTGGGAAAGAAAACTCAGCAGTCCAGGTTTCTGATGTCAGTTTGTAGGGCTCCCTTGGGTCTATCAGGGCAGCACAAGTTTGAGGTGGGGACAACTTCGGTCTGGGGTCCATCCTTCGATATAAGGATTTCTTGCAGTCAGGCCCCAGCCCAGGGCCAGGGGACCCGGGGCACATCCTTTTTCCATTTTCCCTGGGAAAGAAAACTCAGCAGTCCAGGTTCCTGATGTCAGTTTGTAGGGCTCCCTTGGGTCTATCAGGGCAGCACAAGTTTGAGGTGGGGACAACTTTGGTGTGGGGTCCATCCTTCGATATAAGGATTTTTTGCAGTCAGGGCCAGGGGCCCCTGGGCACATCCTTTTTCCATTTCCCCTGGGAAAGAAAACTCAGCAGTCCAGGTTCCTGATGTCAGTTTGTAGGGCTCCCTTGGGTCTATCAGGGCAGCACAAGTTTGAGGTGGGGACAACTTCGGTGTGGGGTCCATCCTTCGATAAATGGATTTTTTGCAGTCAGGGCTAGGGGCCCCTGGGCACATCCTTTTTCCATTTTCCCTGGGAAAGAAAACTCAGCAGTCCAGGTTCCTGATGTCAGTTTGTAGGGCTCCCTTGGGTCTATCAGGGCAGCACAAGTTTGAGGTGGGGACAATTTCGGTGTGGGGTCCATCCTTCGATATAAGGATTCTTTGCAGTGAGGCCCCAGCCCAGGGCCAGGGGCCCCTGGGCACATCCTTTTTCCATTTTCCCTGGGAAAGAAAACTCAGCAGTCCAGGTTCCTGATGTCAGTTTGTAGGGCTCCCTTGGGTCTATCAGGACAGCTCAAGTTTGAGGTGGGGACAACTTCGGTGTGGGTTCCATCCTTCAATATAAGCATTTTTGCAGTCAGGGCCAGGGGCCCAGGGCCAGGGGCCCCTGGGCACATACTTTTTCCATTTTCCCTGGGAAAGAAAACTCAGCAGTCCAGGTTCCTGATGTCAGTTTGTTGGGCTCCCTTGGGTCTATCAGGGCAGCACAAGTTTGAGGTGGGGACAACTTCGGTGTGGGGTCCATCCTTCGATATAAGGATTTTTTCCAGTCATGGCTAGGGGCCCTTGGGCACATCCTTTTTCCATTTTCCCTGGGAAAGAAAACTCAGCAGTCCAGGTTCCTGATGTCAGTTTGTAGGGCTCCCTTGGGTCTATCAGGGCAGCACAAGTTTGAGGTGGGGACATCTTCGGTGTGGGGTCCATCCTTCTATATAAGGATTCTTTGCAGTGAGGCCCCAGCCCAGGGCCAGGGGCAACTGGGCACATCCTTTTTCCATTTTCCCTGGGAAAGAAAACTCAGCAGTCCAGGTTCCTGATGTCAGTTTGTAGGGCTCCCTTGGGTCTATCAGGGCAGCACAAATTTGAGGAGGGGGCAACTTGGTTGTGGGGTCCATCCTTCGATATAAGGATTTTTTGCAGTCATGGCCAGGTGCCCCTGGGCACATCCTTTTTCCATTTTCCCTGGGAAAGAAAACTCAGCAGTCCAGGTTCCTGATGTCAGTTTGTAGGGCTCCCTTGGGTCTATCAGGGCAGCACAAGTTTGAGGTGGGGACAACTTTGGTGTGGGGTCCATCCTTCGATATAAGGATTTTTTGTAGTGAGGCCCCCGCCCATGGCCAGGGGCCCCTGGGCACATCCTTTTTCCATTTTCCCTGGGAAAGAAAACTCAGCAGTCCAGGTTCCTGATGTCACTTTGTAGGGCTCCCTTGGGTCTATCAGGGCAGCACAAGTTTGAGGTGGGGACATCTTCGGTGTGGGGTCCATCCTTCGATATAAGGATTTTTTGCAGTCAGGGCCAGGGGCCCCTGGGCACATCCTTTTTCCATTTTCCCTGGGAAAGAAAACTCAGCAGTCCAGGTTCCTGATGTCAGTTTGTAGGGCTCCCTTGGGTCTATCAGGGCAGCACAAGTTTGAGGTGGGGACATCTTCAGTGTGGGGTCCATCCTTCGATATAAGGATTCTTTGCAGAGAGGCTCAGCCCAGGGCCAGGGGACACTGGGCACATCCTTTTTCCATTTTCCCTGGGAAAGAAAACTCAGCAGTCCAGGTTCCTGATGTCAGTTTGTAGGGCTCCCTTGGGTCTATCAGGGCAGCACAAGTTTGAGGTGGGGACAACTTTGGTGTGGGCTCCATCCTTCGATATAAGGATTTTTTGCAGTCAGGGCCAGGGGCCCCTGGGCACATCCTTTTTCCATTTTCCCTGGGAAAGAAAACTCAGCAGTCCAGGTTCCTGATGTCAGTTTGTAGGGCTCCCTTGGGTCTATCAGGGCAGCACAAGTTTGAGGTGGGGACAACTTCGGTGTGGGGTCCATCCTTCGATATAAGGATTATTTGCAGTGAGTCTCCAGCCCAGGGCCAGGGGCCCCTGGGCACATCCTTTTTCCATTTTCCCTGGGAAAGAAAACTCAGCTGTCCAGGTTCCTGATGTCAGTTTGTAGGGCTCCCTTGGGTCTATCAGGGCAGCACAATTTTGAGGTGGGGACAAATTCGGTGTCGGCTCCATCCTTCGATATAAGGATTTTTTGCAGTCAGGGCCAGAGGCCCCTGGGCACATCCTTTTTCCATTTTCCCTGGGAAAGAAAACTCAGCAGTCCAGGTTCCTGATCTCACTTTGTAGGGCTCCCTTGGGTCTATCAGGGCAGCACAAGTTTGAGGTGGGGACATCTTCGGTGTGGGGTCCATCCTTCGATATAAGGATTTTTTGCAGTCAGGGCTAGGAGCCCCTGGGCACAACCTTTGGCCATTGTCCCTGGGAAAGAAAACTCAGCAGTCCAGGTTCCTGATGTCAGTTTGTAGGGCTCCCTTGGGTCTATCAGGGCAGCACAAGTTTGAGGTGGGGACAACTTCGGGGTGGGGTCCATCCTTCGATATAAGGATTTTTTGCAGTCAGGGCCAGGGGCAACTAGGCACATCCTTTTTCCATTTTCCCTGGGAAAGAAAACTCAGCAGTCCAGGTTCCTGATGTCAGTTTGTCCGGCTCCCTTGGGTGTATCAGGGCAGCACAAGTTTGAGGTGGGGACATCTTCGGTGTGGGGTCCATTCTTAGATATAAGGATTTTTTGCAGTCAGGGCAAGGGGCCCCTGGGCACAACCTTTGGCCATTTTCCCTGGGAAAGAAAACTCAGCAGTCCAGGTTCCTGATGTCAGTTTGTAGGGCTCCCTTGGGTCTATCAGGGCAGCACAAGTTTGAGGTGGGGACAAATTCAGTATGGGGTCCATCCTTCGATATAAGGATTTTTTGCAGTGAGTCTCCAGCCCTGGGCCAGGGGCCCCTGGGCACATCCTTTTTCCATTTTCCCTGGGAAAGAAAACTCAGCAGTCCAGGTTCCTGATGTCAGTTTGTAGGGCTCCCTTGGGTCTATCAGGGCAGCACAAGTTTGAGGTGGGGACAACTTCGGTGTGGGGTCCATCCTTCGATATAAGGATCCTTTGCAGTCAGGGCCAGGGGCCCCTGGGCACATCCTTTTTCCATTTTCCCTGGGAAAGAAAACTCAGCAGTCCAGGTTCCTGATGTCAGTTTGTAGGGCTCCCTTGGGTGTATCAGGGCAGCACAAGTTTGAGGTGGGGACAATTTCGGTGTGGGGTCCATCCTTCGATATAAGGATTTTTTGCAGTGAGTCTCCAGCCCAGGGCCAGGGGCCCCTGGGCACACCCTTTTTCCATTTTCCCTGGGAAAGAAAACTCAGCAGTCCAGGTTCCTGATGTCAGTGTGCAGGGCTCCCTTGGGTCTATCAGGGCAGCACAAGTTTGAGGTGGGGACAACTTTGGTCTGGGCTCCATCCTTCGATATAAGGATTTTTTGCAGTCATGGCCAGGGGCCCCTGGGCACATCCTTTTTCCATTTTCCCTGGGAAAGAAAACTCAGCAGTCCAGGTTCCTGATGTCAGTTTGTAGGGCTCCCTTGGGTCTATCAGGGAAGCACAAGTTTGAGGTGGGGACAACTTCGGTGTGGGGTCCATCCTTCGATATATGGATTCTTTGCAGTCAGGGCCAGGGGCCCCTGGGCACATCCTTTTTCCATTTTCCCTGAGAAAGAAAACTCAGCAGTCCAGGTTCCTGATGTCAGTTTGTAGGGCTCCCTTGGGTCTATCAGGGCAGCACAAGTTTGAGGTGGGGACAACTTCGGTGTGGGGTCCATCCTTCGATATAACGATTCTTTGCAGTGAGGCCCCAGCCCAGGGCCAGGGGCCCCTGGGCACATCCTTTTTCCATTTTCCCTGGGAAAGAAAACTCAGCAGTCCAGGTTCCTGATGTCAGTTTGTAGGGCTCCCTTGGGTCTATCAGGGCAGCACAAGTTTGATGTGGGGACATCTTCGGTGTGGGGTCCATCCTTCGATATAAGGATTCTTTGCAGTGAGGCCCCAGCCCAGGGCCAGGGTCCCCTGGGCACAACCTTTTTCCATTTTCCCTGGGAAAGAAAACTCAGCAGTCCAGGTTGCTGATGTCAGTTTGTAGGGCTCCCTTAGGTCTATCAGGGCAGCACAAGTTTGAGGTGGGGACAACTTCGGTGTGGGCTCCATCCTTCGATATAAGGATTTTTTGCAGTCAGGGCCAGGGGCCCCTGGGCACATCTTTTTTCCATTTTCCCTGGGAAAGAAAACTCAGCAGTCCAGGTTTCTGATGTCAGTTTGTAGGGCTCCCTTGGGTCTATCAGGGCAGCACAAGTTTGAGGTGGGGACAACTTCGGTCTGGGGTCCATCCTTCGATATAAGGATTTCTTGCAGTCAGGCCCCAGCCCAGGGCCAGGGGACCCGGGGCACATCCTTTTTCCATTTTCCCTGGGAAAGAAAACTCAGCAGTCCAGGTTCCTGATGTCAGTTTGTAGGGCTCCCTTGGGTCTATCAGGGCAGCACAAGTTTGAGGTGGGGACAACTTTGGTGTGGGGTCCATCCTTCGATATAAGGATTTTTTGCAGTCAGGGCCAGGGGCCCCTGGGCACATCCTTTTTCCATTTCCCCTGGGAAAGAAAACTCAGCAGTCCAGGTTCCTGATGTCAGTTTGTAGGGCTCCCTTGGGTCTATCAGGGCAGCACAAGTTTGAGGTGGGGACAACTTCGGTGTGGGGTCCATCCTTCGATAAATGGATTTTTTGCAGTCAGGGCTAGGGGCCCCTGGGCACATCCTTTTTCCATTTTCCCTGGGAAAGAAAACTCAGCAGTCCAGGTTCCTGATGTCAGTTTGTAGGGCTCCCTTGGGTCTATCAGGGCAGCACAAGTTTGAGGTGGGGACAATTTCGGTGTGGGGTCCATCCTTCGATATAAGGATTCTTTGCAGTGAGGCCCCAGCCCAGGCCCAGGGGCCCCTGGGCACATCCTTTTTCCATTTTCCCTGGGAAAGAAAACTCAGCAGTCCAGGTTCCTGATGTCAGTTTGTAGGGCTCCCTTGGGTCTATCAGGACAGCTCAAGTTTGAGGTGGGGACAACTTCGGTGTGGGTTCCATCCTTCAATATAAGCATTTTTGCAGTCAGGGCCAGGGGCCCAGGGCCAGGGGCCCCTGGGCACATACTTTTTCCATTTTCCCTGGGAAAGAAAACTCAGCAGTCCAGGTTCCTGATGTCAGTTTGTTGGGCTCCCTTGGGTCTATCAGGGCAGCACAAGTTTGAGGTGGGGACATCTTCGGTGTGGGGTCCATCCTTCTATATAAGGATTCTTTGCAGTGAGGCCCCAGCCCAGGGCCAGGGGCAACTGGGCACATCCTTTTTCCATTTTCCCTGGGAAAGAAAACTCAGCAGTCCAGGTTCCTGATGTCAGTTTGTAGGGCTCCCTTGGGTCTATCAGGGCAGCACAAATTTGAGGAGGGGGCAACTTGGTTGTGGGGTCCATCCTTCGATATAAGGATTTTTTGCAGTCATGGCCAGGTGCCCCTGGGCACATCCTTTTTCCATTTTCCCTGGGAAAGAAAACTCAGCAGTCCAGGTTCCTGATGTCAGTTTGTAGGGCTCCCTTGGGTCTATCAGGGCAGCACAAGTTTGAGGTGGGGACAACTTTGGTGTGGGGTCCATCCTTCGATATAAGGATTTTTTGTAGTGAGGCCCCCGCCCATGGCCAGGGGCCCCTGGGCACATCCTTTTTCCATTTTCCCTGGGAAAGAAAACTCAGCAGTCCAGGTTCCTGATGTCACTTTGTAGGGCTCCCTTGGGTCTATCAGGGCAGCACAAGTTTGAGGTGGGGACATCTTCGGTGTGGGGTCCATCCTTCGATATAAGGATTTTTTGCAGTCAGGGCCAGGGGCCCCTGGGCACATCCTTTTTCCATTTTCCCTGGGAAAGAAAACTCAGCAGTCCAGGTTCCTGATGTCAGTTTGTAGGGCTCCCTTGGGTCTATCAGGGCAGCACAAGTTTGAGGTGGGGACATCTTCAGTGTGGGGTCCATCCTTCGATATAAGGATTCTTTGCAGAGAGGCTCAGCCCAGGGCCAGGGGACACTGGGCACATCCTTTTTCCATTTTCCCTGGGAAAGAAAACTCAGCAGTCCAGGTTCCTGATGTCAGTTTGTAGGGCTCCCTTGGGTCTATCAGGGCAGCACAAGTTTGAGGTGGGGACAACTTTGGTGTGGGCTCCATCCTTCGATATAAGGATTTTTTGCAGTCAGGGCCAGGGGCCCCTGGGCACATCCTTTTTCCATTTTCCCTGGGAAAGAAAACTCAGCAGTCCAGGTTCCTGATGTCAGTTTGTAGGGCTCCCTTGGGTCTATCAGGGCAGCACAAGTTTGAGGTGGGGACAACTTCGGTGTGGGGTCCATCCTTCGATATAAGGATTATTTGCAGTGAGTCTCCAGCCCAGGGCCAGGGGCCCCTGGGCACATCCTTTTTCCATTTTCCCTGGGAAAGAAAACTCAGCTGTCCAGGTTCCTGATGTCAGTTTGTAGGGCTCCCTTGGGTCTATCAGGGCAGCACAATTTTGAGGTGGGGACAAATTCGGTGTCGGCTCCATCCTTCGATATAAGGATTTTTTGCAGTCAGGGCCAGAGGCCCCTGGGCACATCCTTTTTCCATTTTCCCTGGGAAAGAAAACTCAGCAGTCCAGGTTCCTGATCTCACTTTGTAGGGCTCCCTTGGGTCTATCAGGGCAGCACAAGTTTGAGGTGGGGACATCTTCGGTGTGGGGTCCATCCTTCGATATAAGGATTTTTTGCAGTCAGGGCTAGGAGCCCCTAGGCACAACCTTTGGCCATTGTCCCTGGGAAAGAAAACTCAGCAGTCCAGGTTCCTGATGTCAGTTTGTAGGGCTCCCTTGGGTCTATCAGGGCAGCACAAGTTTGAGGTGGGGACAACTTCGGGGTGGGGTCCATCCTTCGATATAAGGATTTTTTGCAGTCAGGGCCAGGGGCAACTAGGCACATCCTTTTTCCATTTTCCCTGGGAAAGAAAACTCAGCAGTCCAGGTTCCTGATGTCAGTTTGTCCGGCTCCCTTGGGTGTATCAGGGCAGCACAAGTTTGAGGTGGGGACATCTTCGGTGTGGGGTCCATTCTTAGATATAAGGATTTTTTGCAGTCAGGGCAAGGGGCCCCTGGGCACAACCTTTGGCCATTTTCCCTGGGAAAGAAAACTCAGCAGTCCAGGTTCCTGATGTCAGTTTGTAGGGCTCCCTTGGGTCTATCAGGGCAGCACAAGTTTGAGGTGGGGACAAATTCAGTATGGGGTCCATCCTTCGATATAAGGATTTTTTGCAGTGAGTCTCCAGCCCAGGGCCAGGGGCCCCTGGGCACATCCTTTTTCCATTTTCCCTGGGAAAGAAAACTCAGCAGTCCAGGTTCCTGATGTCAGTTTGTAGGGCTCCCTTGGGTCTATCAGGGCAGCACAAGTTTGAGGTGGGGACAACTTCGGTGTGGGGTCCATCCTTCGATATAAGGATCCTTTGCAGTCAGGGCCAGGGGCCCCTGGGCACATCCTTTTTCCATTTTCCCTGGGAAAGAAAACTCAGCAGTCCAGGTTCCTGATGTCAGTTTGTAGGGCTCCCTTGGGTGTATCAGGGCAGCACAAGTTTGAGGTGGGGACAATTTCGGTGTGGGGTCCATCCTTCGATATAAGGATTTTTTGCAGTGAGTCTCCAGCCCAGGGCCAGGGGCCCCTGGGCACACCCTTTTTCCATTTTCCCTAGGAAAGAAAACTCAGCAGTCCAGGTTCCTGATGTCAGTGTGCAGGGCTCCCTTGGGTCTATCAGGGCAGCACAAGTTTGAGGTGGGGACAACTTCGGTGTGGGGTCCATCCTTCGATATAAGGATTTTTTGCAGTCAGGGCTAGGAGCCCCTGGGCACAACCTTTGGCCATTTTCCCTGGGAAAGAAAACTCAGCAGTCCAGGTTCCTGATGTCAGTTTGTAGGGCTCCCTTGGGTCTATCAGGGCAGCACAATTTTGAGGTGGGGACATCTTCGGTGTGGGGTCCATCCTTCGATATAAGGATTTTTTGCAGTCAGGGCTAGGAGCCCCTGGGCACATCCTTTGGCCATTTTCCCTGGGAAAGAAAACTCAGCAGTCCAGGTTCCTGATGTCAGTTTGTAGGGCTCCCTTGGGTGTATCAGGGCAGCACAAGTTTGAGGTGGGGACAACTTCGGGGTGGGGTCCATCCTTCGATATAAGGATTTTTTGCAGTCAGCCTGGGCACATCCTTTTTCCATTTTCCCTGGGAAAGAAAACTCAGCAGTCCAGGTTCCTGATGTCAGTTTGTAGGGCTCCCGTGGGTCTATCAGGGCAGCACAAGTTTGAGGTGGGGACATCTTCGCTGTGGGGTCCATCCTTCTATATAAGGATTCTTTGCCGCGAGGCCCCAGCCCAGGGCCCGGGGCCCCTGGGCACATCCTTTTTCCATTTTCCCTGGGAAAGAAAACTCAGCAGTCCAGGTTCCTGATGTCAGTTTGTAGGGCTCCCTTGGGTCTATCAGGGCAGCACAAGTTTGAGGTGGGGACAACTTTGGTGTGGGGTCCATCCTTCGATATAAGGATTTTTTGCAGTCAGGGCCAGGGGCCCCTGGGCACATCCTTTTTCCATTTTCCCTGGGAAAGAAAACTCAGCAGTCCAGGTTCCTGATGTCAGTTTGTAGGGCTCCCTTGGGTCTATCAGGGCAGCACAAGTTTGAGGTGGGGACAACTTCGGTGTGGGGTCCATCCTTGGATATATGGATTTTTTGCAGTCAGGGCCAGGGGCCCCTGGGCACATCCTTTTTCCATTTTCCCTGGGAAAGAAAACTCAGCAGTCCAGGTTCCTGATGTCAGTTTGTTGGGCTCCCTTGGGTCTATCAGGGCAGCACAAGTTTGAGGTGGGGACAACTTCAGTGTGGGGTCCATCCTTCGATATAAGGATTCTTTGCAGTGAGGCCCCATCCCAGGGCCAGGGGCCCCTGGGCACATCCTTTTTCCATTTTCCCTGGGAAAGAAAACTCAGCAGTCCAGGTTCCTGATGTCAGTTTGTAGGGCTCCCTTGGGTCTATCAGGGCAGCTCAAATTTGAGGTGGGGACAACTTCGGTGTGGGGTCCATCCTCCGATATAAGGATTTTTTCCAGTCAGGGCTAGGGGCCCTTGGGCACATCCTTTTTCCATTTTCCCTGGGAAAGAAAACTCAGCAGTCCAGGTTCCTGATGTCAGTTTGTAGGGCTCCCTTGGGTCTATCAGGGCAGCACAAGTTTGAGGTGGGGACAACTTCGGTGTGGGGTCCATCCTTCGATATAACGATTCTTTGCAGGGAGGCCCCAGCCCAGGGCCAGGGGCCCCTGGGCACATCCTTTTTCCATTTTCCCTGGGAAAGAAAACTCAGCAGTCCAGGTTCCTGATGTCAGTTTGTAGGGCTCCCTTGGGTGTATCAGGGCAGCACAAGTTTGAGGTGGGGACATCTTCGGTGTGGGGTCCATCCTTCGATATAAGGATTCTTTGCAGTCAGGCCCCAGCCCAGGACCAGGGGACCCGGGGCACATCCTTTTTCCATATTCCCTGGGAAAGAAAACTCAGCAGTCCAGGTTCCTGATGTCAGTTTGTAGGGCTCCCTTAGGTCTATCAGGGCAGCACAAGTTTGAGGTGGGGACAACTTCGGTGTGGGGTCCATCCTTCGATATAAGGATTTTTTGCAGTCAGGACCAGGGGCCCCTGGGCACATCCTTTTTCCATTTTCCCTGGGAAAGAAAACTCAGCAGTCCAGGTTCCTGATGTCAGTTTGTAGGGCTCCCTTGGGTCTATCAGGACAGCTCAAGTTTGAGGTGGGGACAACTTCGGTGTGGGGTCCATCCTTCAATATAAGCATTTTTGCAGTCAGGGCCAGGGGCCCAGGGCCAGGGGCCCCTGGGCACATCCTTTTTCCATTTTCCCTGGGAAAGAAAACTCAGCAGTCCAGGTTCCTGATGTCAGTTTGTTGGGCTCCCTTGGGTCTATCAGGGCAGCACAAGTTTGAGGTGGGGACAACTTCGGTGTGGGGTCCATCCTTCGATATAAGGATTTTTTCCAGTCATGCCTAGGGGCCCTTGGGCACATCCTTTTTCCATTTTCCCTGGGAAAGAAAACTCAGCAGTCCAGGTTCCTGATGTCAGTTTGTAGGGCTCCCTTGGGTCTATCAGGGCAGCACAAGTTTGAGGTGGGGACATCTTCGGTGTGGGGTCCATCCTTCTATATAAGGATTCTTTGCAGTGAGGCCTCAGCCCAGGGCCAGGGGCCCCTGGGCACATCCTTTTTCCATTTTCCCTGGGAAAGAAAACTCAGCAGTCCAGGTTCCTGATGTCAGTTTGTAGGGCTCCCTTGGGTCTATCAGGGCAGCACAAGTTTGAGGTGGGGACAACTTCGGTGTGGGGTCCATCCTTCGATATAAGGATTATTTGCAGTGAGTCTCCAGCCCAGGGCCAGGGGCCCCTGGGCACATCCTTTTTCCATTTTCCCTGGGAAAGAAAACTCAGCAGTCCAGGTTCCTGATGTCAGTTTGTAGGGCTCCCTTGGGTCTATCAGGGCAGCACAAGTTTGAGGTGGGGACAAATTCGGTGTGGGGTCCATCCTTCGATATAAGGATTTTTTGCAGTCAGGGCTAGGAGCCCCTGGGCACAACCTTTGGCCATTTTCCCTGGGAAAGAAAACTCAGCAGTCCAGGTTCCTGATGTCAGTTTGTAGGGCTCCCTTGGGTCTATCAGGGCAGCACAAGTTTGAGGTGGGGACAACTTCGGGGTGGGGTCCATCCTTCGATATAAGGATTTTTTGCAGTCAGGGCCAGGGGCAACTGGGCACATCCTTTTTCCATTTTCCCTGGGAAAGAAAACTCAGCAGTCCAGGTTCCTGATGTCAGTTTGTCCGGCTCCCTTGGGTGTATCAGGGCAGCACAAGTTTGAGGTGGGGACATCTTCGGTGTGGGGTCCATTCTTAGATATAAGGATTTTTTGCAGTCAGGGCAAGGGGCCCCTGGGCACAACCTTTGGCCATTTTCCCTGGGAAAGAAAACTCAGCAGTCCAGGTTCCTGATGTCAGTTTGTAGGGCTCCCTTGGGTCTATCAGGGAAGCACAAGTTTGAGGTGGGGACAACTTCGGTGTGGGGTCCATCCTTCGATATATGGATTCTTTGCAGTCAGGGCCAGGGGCCCCTGGGCACATCCTTTTTCCATTTTCCCTGGGAAAGAAAACTCAGCAGTCCAGGTTCCTGATGTCAGTTTGTAGGGTTCCCTTGGGTCTATCAGGGCTGCACAAGTTTGAGGAGGGGACAAATTCGGTGTGGGGTCCATCCTTCGATATAAGGATTTTTTGCAGTCAGGGCCAGGGGCCCCTGGGCACATCCTTTTTCCATTTTCCCTGGGAAAGAAAACTCAGCAGTCCAGGTTCCTGATGTCAGTTTGTAGGGCTCCCTTGGGTCTATCAGGGCAGCACAAGTTTGAGGTGGGGACATCTTCCATGTGGGGTCCATCCTTCGATATAAGGATTCTTTGCAGAGAGTCCCAGCCCAGGGCCAGTGGCCCCTGGGCACATCCTTTATCCATTTTCCCTGGGAAAGAAAACTCAGCAGTCCAGGTTCCTGATGTCAGTTTGTAGGGCTCCCTTGGGTCTATCAGGGCAGCACAAGTTTGAGGTGGGGACAACTTTGGTGTGGGGTCCATCCTTCGATATAAGGATTTTTTGTAGTGAGGCCCCAGCACAGGGCCAGGGGCCCCTGGGCACACCCTTTTTCCATTTTCCCTGGGAAAGAAAACTCAGCAGTCCAGGTTCCTGATGTCAGTGTGCAGGGTTCCCTTGGGTCTATCAGGGCAGCACAAGTTTGACGTGGGGACAAATTCGGTGTGGGCTCCATCCTTCGATATAGGGATTTTTTGCAGTCAGGGCTAGGAGCCCCTGGGCACAACCTTTGGCCATTTTCCCTGGGAAAGAAAACTCAGCAGTCCAGGTTCCTGATGTCAGTTTGTAGGGCTCCCTTGGGTCTATCAGGGCAGCACAAGTTTGAGGTGGGGACATCTTCGGTGTGGGGTCCATCCTTCGATATAAGGATTTTTTGCAGTCAGGGCTAGGAGCCCCTGGGCACATCCTTTGGCCATTTTCCCTGGGAAAGAAAACTCAGCAGTCCAGGTTCCTCATGTCAGTTTGTAGGGCTCCCTTGGGTCTATCAGGGCAGCACAAGTTTGAGGTGGGGACAACTTCGGGGTGGGGTCCATCCTTCGATATAAGGATTTTTTGCAGTCAGCCTGGGCACATCCTTTTTCCATTTTCCCTGGGAAAGAAAACTCAGCAGTCCAGGTTCCTGATGTCAGTTTGTAGGGCTCCCTTGGGTCTATCAGGGCAGCACAAGTTTGAGAAGGGGACAACTTCGGTGTGGGCTCCATCCTTCGATATAAGGATTCTTTGCAGTCAGGGCCAGGGGCCCCTGGGCACAACCTTTTTCCATTTTCCCTGGGAAAGAAAACTCAGCAGTACAGGTTCCTGATGTCAGTTTGTAGGGCTCCCTTGGGTCTATCAGGGCAGCACAAGTTTGAGGTGGGGACAACTTCGGTGTGGGGTCCATCCTTCGATATAAGGATTTTTTGCAGTCAGGGCCAGGGCCCCTGGGCACACCCTTTTTCCATTTTCCCTGGGAAAGAAAACTCAGCAGTCCAGGTTCCTGATGTCAGTTTGTAGGGCTCCCTTGGGTCTATCAGGGCAGCACAAGTTTGAGGTGGGGACAACTTCGGTGTGGGGTCCATCCTTCGATATAAGGATTTTTTGCAGTGAGTCTCCAGCCCAGGGCCAGGGGCCCCTGGGCACATCCTTTTTCTATTTTCCCTGGGAAAGAAAACTCAGCAGTCCAGGTTCCTGATGTCAATTTGTAGGGCTCCCTTGGGTCTATCAGGGCAGCACATGTTTGAGGTGGGGACAAATTCGGTGTGGGCTCCATCCTTCGATATAAGGATTTTTTGCAGTCAGGGCCAGGGGCCCCTGGGCACATCCTTTTTCCATTTTCCCTGGGAAAGAAAACTCAGCAGTCCAGGTTCCTGATGTCAGTTTGTAGGGCTCCCTTGGGTCTATCAGGGAAGCACAAGTTTGAGGTGGGGACAACTTCGGTGTGGGGTCCATCCTTCGATATAAGGATTTTTTGCAGTCAGGGCTAGGAGCCCCTGGGCACAACCTTTGGCCATTTTCCCTGGGAAAGAAAACTCAGCAGTCCAGGTTCCTGATGTCAGTTTGTAGGGCTCCCTTGGGTCTATCAGGGCAGCACAAGTTTGAGGTGGGGACAACTTCGGTGTGGGGTCCATCCTTCGTTATAAGGATTTTTTGCAGTCAGGGCCAGGGGCCCCTGGGCACATCCTTTTTCCATTTTCCCTGGGAAAGAAAACTCAGCAGTCCAGGTTCCTGATGTCAGTTTGTAGGGCTCCCTTGGGTGTATCAGGGCAGCACAAGTTTGAGAAGGGGACAACTTCGGTGTGGGCTCCATCCTTCGATATAAGGATTCTTTGCAGTCAGGGCCAGGGGCCCCTGGGCACAACCTTTTTCCATTTTCCCTGGGAAAGAAAACTCAGCAGTCCAGGTTCCTGATGTCAGTTTGTAGGGCTCCCTTGGGTCTATCAGGGCAGCACAAGTTTGAGGTGGGGACAACTTCGGTGTGGGGTCCATCCTTCGATATAAGGATTTTTTGCAGTCAGGGCCAGGGCCCCTGGGCACACCCTTTTTCCATTTTCCCTGGGAAAGAAAACTCAGCAGTCCAGGTTCCTGATGTCAGTTTGTAGGGCTCCCTTGGGTCTATCAGGGCAGCACAAGTTTGAGGTGGGGACAACTTCGGTGTGGGGTCCATCCTTCGATATAAGGATTTTTTGCAGTGAGTCTCCAGCCCAGGGCCAGGGGCCCCTGGGCACGTCCTTTTCCCATTTTCCCTGGGAAAGAAAACTCAGCAGTCCAGGTTCCTGATGTCAATTTGTAGGGCTCCCTTGGGTCTATCAGGGCAGCACAAGTTTGAGGTGGGGACATCTTCGGTGTGGGGTCCATCCTTCGATATAAGGATTTTTTGCAGTCAGGGCCAGGGGCCCCTGGGCACATCCTTTTTCCATTTTCCCTGGGAAAGAAAACTCAGCAGTCCAGGTTCCTGATGTCAGTTTGTAGGGCTCCCTTAGGTCTATCAGGGCAGCACAAGTTTGAGGTGGGCACAACTTTGGTGTGGGGTCCATCCTTCGATATAAGGATTTTTTGCTGTCAGGGCTAGGGGCCCCTGGGCACAACCTTTGGCCATTTTCCCTGGGAAAGAAAACTCAGCAGTCCAGGTTCCTGATGTCAGTTTGTAGGGCTCCCTTGGGTCTATCAGGGCAGCACAAGTTTGAGGAGGGGACAACTTCGGTGTGGGCTCCATCCTTCGATATAAGGATTTTTTGCAGTCAGGGCCAGGGGCCCCTGGGCACATCCTTTTTCCATTTTCCCTGGGAAAGAAAACTCAGCAGTCCAGGTTCCTGATGTCAGTTTGTAGGGCTCCCTTGGGTGTATCAGGGCAGCACATGTTTGAGGTGGGGACAACTTTGGTGTGGGGTCCATCCTTCGATATAAGGATTTTTTGTAGTGAGGCCCCAGCCCAGGGCCAGGGGCCCCTGGGCACATCCTTTTTCCATTTTCCCTGGGAAAGAAAACTCAGCAGTCCAGGTTCCTGATGTCAGTTTGTAGGGCTCCCTTGGGTCTATCAGGGCAGCACAAGTTTGAGAAGGGGACAACTTCGGTGTGGGCTCCATCCTTCGATATAAGGATTCTTTGCAGTCAGGGCCAGGGGCCCCTGGGCACAACCTTTTTCCATTTTCCCTGGGAAAGAAAACTCAGCAGTCCAGGTTCCTGATGTCAGTTTGTAGGGCTCCCTTGGGTCTATCAGGGCAGCACAAGTTTGATGTGGGGACAACTTCGGTGTGGGGTCCATCCTTCGATATAAGGATTTTTTGCAGTCAGGGCCAGGGCCCCTGGGCACACCCTTTTTCCATTTTCCCTGGGAAAGAAAACTCAGCAGTCCAGGTTCCTGATGTCAGTTTGTAGGGCTCCCTTGGGTCTATCAGGGCAGCACAAGTTTGAGGTGGGGACAACTTCGGTGTGGGGTCCATCCTTCGATATAAGGATTTTTTGCAGTGAGTCTCCAGCCCAGGGCCAGGGGCCCCTGGGCACGTCCTTTTTCCATTTTCCCTGGGAAAGAAAACTCAGCAGTCCAGGTTCCTGATGTCAATTTGTAGGGCTCCCTTGGGTCTATCAGGGCAGCACAAGTTTGAGGTGGGGACAAATTCGGTGTGGGCTCCATCCTTCGATATAAGGATTTTTTGCAGTCAGGGCCAGGGGCCCCTGGGCACATCCTTTTTCCATTTTCCCTGGGAAAGAAAACTCAGCAGTCCAGGTTCCTGATGTCAGTTTGTAGGGCTCCCTTGGGTCTATCAGGGCAGCACAAGTTTGAGGTGGGGACAACTTCGGTGTGGGCTCCATCCTTCGATATAAGGATTTTTTGCAGTCAGGGGCAGGGGCAACTGGGCACATCCTTTTTCCATTTTCCCTGGGAAAGAAAACTCAGCAGTCCAGGTTCCTGATGTCAGTTTGTAGGGCTCCCTTGGGTCTATCAGGGCAGCACAAGTTTGAGGTGGGGACAACTTCGGTGTGGGCTCCATCCTTCGATATAAGGATTTTTTGCAGTCAGGGGCAGGGGCAACTGGGCACATCCTTTTTCCATTTTCCCTGGGAAAGAAAACTCAGCAGTCCAGGTTCCTGATGTCAGTTTGTAGGGCTCCCTTGGGTCTATCAGGGCAGCACAAGTTTGAGGTGGGGACAACTTCGGTGTGGGGTCCATCCTTCGATATAAGGATTTTTTGTAGTGAGACCCCAGCACAGGGCCAGGGGCCCCTGGACACATCCTTTTTCCATTTTCCCTGGGAAAGAAAACTCAGCAGTCCAGGTTCCTGATGTCAGTTTGTAGGGCTCCCTTGGGTCTATCAGGGCAGCACAAGTTTGAGGTGGGGACAACTTCGGTGTGGGCTCCATCCTTCGATATAAGGATTTTTTGCAGTCAGGGCCAGGGGCCCCTGGGCACATCCTTTTTCCATTTTCCCTGGGAAAGAAAACTCAGCAGTCCAGGTTCCTGATGTCAGTTTGTAGGGCTCCCTTGGGTCTATCAGGGCAGCACAAGTTTGAGGTGGGGACAACTTCGGTGTGGGGTCCATCCTTCGATATAAGGATTTTTTGCAGTCACGGCTAGGGGCCCCTGGGCACAACCTTTGGCCATTTTCCCTGGGAAAGGAAACTCATCAGTCCAAGTTCCTGATGTCAGTTTGTAGGGCTCCCTTGCCTCTATCAGGGCAGCACAATTTTAAGGTGGGGACAACTTCGGTGTGGGCTCCATCCTTCGATATAAGGATTCTTTGCAGTGAGGCCCCAGCCCAGGGCCAGGGGCCCCTGGGCACATCCTTTTTCTATTTTCCCTGGGAAAGAAAACTCAGCAGTCCAGGTTCCTGATGTCAGTTTGTAGGGCTCCCTTGGGTCTATCAGGGCAGCACAAGTTTGAGGTGGGGACAAATTCGGTGTGGGCTCCATTCTTCGATATAAGGATTTTTTGCAGTCAGGGCCCAGCCCAGGGCAAGGGGACCCGGGGCACATCCTTTTTCCATTTTCCCTGGGAAAGAAAACTCAGCAGTCCAGGTTCCTGATGTCAGTTTTTAGGGCTCCCTTGGGTCTATCAGGGCAGCACAAGTTTGAGGTGGGGACAACTTCGGTGTGGGGTCCATCCTTCGATATAAGGATTTTTTGCAGTCAGGGCCAGGGGCCCCTGGGCACATCCTTTTTCCATTTTCCCTGGGAAAGAAAACTCAGCAGTCCAGGTTCCTGATGTCAGTTTGTTGGGCTCCCTTGGGTCTATCAGGGCAGCACAAGTTTGAGGTGGGGACAACTTCGGTGTGGGGTCCATCCTTCGATATAAGGATTTTTTCCAGTCATGCCTAGGGGCCCTTGGGCACATCCTTTTTCCATTTTCCCTGGGAAAGAAAACTCAGCAGTCCAGGTTCC
Source organism: Lonchura striata (assembly GCF_050655825.1). NCBI lineage: Eukaryota > Metazoa > Chordata > Aves > Passeriformes > Estrildidae > Lonchura > Lonchura striata. Next base: position 7,307,805 of record NC_140733.1, on the reverse strand, counting down.
TGATGTCAGTTTGTAGGGCTCCCTTGGGTCTATCAGGGCAGCACAAGTTTGAGGTGGGGACATCTTCGGTGTGGGGTCCATCCTTCTATATAAGGATTCTTTGCAGTGAGGCCTCAGCCCAGGGCCAGGGGCCCCTGGGCACATCCTTTTTCCATTTTCCCTGGGAAAGAAAACTCAGCAGTCCAGGTTCCTGATGTCAGTTTGTAGGGCTCCCTTGGGTCTATCAGGGCAGCACAAATTTGAGGAGGGGACAACTTCGTTGTGGGGTCCATCCTTCTATATAAGGATTCTTTGCAGAGAGGTCCAGCCCAGGGCCAGGGGACACTGGGCACATCCTTTTTCCATTTTCCCTGGGAAAGAAAACTCAGCAGTCCAGGTTCCTGATGTCAGTTTGTAGGGCTCCCTTGGGTCTATCAGGGCAGCACAAGTTTGAGGTGGGGACAACTTCGGTGTGGGGTCCATCCTTCGATATAAGGATTATTTGCAGTGAGTCTCCAGCCCAGGGCCAGGGGCCCCTGGGCACATCCTTTTTCCATTTTCCCTGGGAAAGAAAACTCAGCAGTCCAGGTTCCTGATGTCAGTTTGTAGGGCTCCCTTGGGTCTATCAGGGCAGCACAAGTTTGAGGTGGGGACAAATTCGGTGTGGGGTCCATCCTTCGATATAAGGATTTTTTGCAGTCAGGGCTAGGAGCCCCTGGGCACAACCTTTGGCCATTTTCCCTGGGAAAGAAAACTCAGCAGTCCAGGTTCCTGATGTCAGTTTGTAGGGCTCCCTTGGGTCTATCAGGGCAGCACAAGTTTGAGGTGGGGACAACTTCGGGGTGGGGTCCATCCTTCGATATAAGGATTTTTTGCAGTCAGGGCCAGGGGCAACTGGGCACATCCTTTTTCCATTTTCCCTGGGAAAGAAAACTCAGCAGTCCAGGTTCCTGATGTCAGTTTGTCCGGCTCCCTTGGGTGTATCAGGGCAGCACAAGTTTGAGGTGGGGACATCTTCGGTGTGGGGTCCATTCTTAGATATAAGGATTTTTTGCAGTCAGGGCAAGGGGCCCCTGGGCACAACCTTTGGCCATTTTCCCTGGGAAAGAAAACTCAGCAGTCCAGGTTCCTGATGTCAGTTTGTAGGGCTCCCTTGGGTCTATCAGGGCAGCACAAGTTTGAGGTGGGGACAAATTCAGTATGGGGTCCATCCTTCGATATAAGGATTTTTTGCAGTGAGTCTCCAGCCCAGGACCAGGGGCCCCTGGGCACATCCTTTTTCCATTTTCCCTGGGAAAGAAAACTCAGCAGTCCAGGTTCCTGATGTCAGTTTGTAGGGTTCCCTTGGGTCTATCAGGGCTACACAAGTTTGAGGAGGGGACAAATTCGGTGTGGGGTCCATCCTTCGATATAAGGATTTTTTGCAGTCAGGGCCAGGGGCCCCTGGGCACATCCTTTTTCCATTTTCCCTGGGAAAGAAAACTCAGCAGTCCAGGTTCCTGATATCAGTTTGTAGGGCTCCCTTGGGTCTATCAGGGCAGCACAAGTTTGAGGTGGGGACATCTTCCATGTGGGGTCCATCCTTCGATATAAGGATTCTTTGCAGAGAGTCCCAGCCCAGGGCCAGTGGCCCCTGGGCACATCCTTTATCCATTTTCCCTGGGAAAGAAAACTCAGCAGTCCAGGTTCCTGATGTCAGTGTGCAGGGTTCCCTTGGGTCTATCAGGGCAGCACAAGTTTGACGTGGGGACAAATTCGGTGTGGGCTCCATCCTTCGATATAGGGATTTTTTGCAGTCAGGGCTAGGAGCCCCTGGGCACAACCTTTGGCCATTTTCCCTGGGAAAGAAAACTCAGCAGTCCAGGTTCCTGATGTCAGTTTGTAGGGCTCCCTTGGGTCTATCAGGGCAGCACAATTTTGAGGTGGGGACATCTTCGGTGTGGGGTCCATCCTTCGATATAAGGATTTTTTGCAGTCAGGGCTAGGAGCCCCTGGGCACATCCTTTGGCCATTTTCCCTGGGAAAGAAAACTCAGCAGTCCAGGTTCCTGATGTCAGTTTGTAGGGCTCCCTTGGGTCTATCAGGGCAGCACAAGTTTGAGGTGGGGACAACTTCGGGGTGGGGTCCATCCTTCGATATAAGGATTTTTTGCAGTCAGCCTGGGCACATCCTTTTTCCATTTTCCCTGGGAAAGAAAACTCAGCAGTCCAGGTTCCTGATGTCAGTTTGTAGGGCTCCCTTGGGTCTATCAGGGCAGCACAAGTTTGAGGTGGGGACAACTTCGGTGTGGGCTCCATCCTTCGATATAAGGATTTTTTGCTGTCAGGGCTAGGGGCCCCTGGGCACAACCTTTGGCCATTTTCCCTGGGAAAGAAAACTCAGCAGTCCAGGTTCCTGATGTCAGTTTGTAGGGCTCCCTTGGGTGTATCAGGGCAGCACATGTTTGAGGTGGGGACAACTTTGGTGTGGGGTCCATCCTTCGATATAAGGATTTTTTGTAGTGAGGCCCCAGCCCAGGGCCAGGGGCCCCTGGGCACATCCTTTTTCCATTTTCCCTGGGAAAGAAAACTCAGCAGTCCAGGTTCCTGATGTCAGTTTGTAGGGCTCCCTTGGGTCTATCAGGGCAGCACAAGTTTGAGAAGGGGACAACTTCGGTGTGGGCTCCATCCTTCGATATAAGGATTCTTTGCAGTCAGGGCCAGGGGCCCCTGGGCACAACCTTTTTCCATTTTCCCTGGGAAAGAAAACTCAGCAGTACAGGTTCCTGATGTCAGTTTGTAGGGCTCCCTTGGGTCTATCAGGGCAGCACAAGTTTGAGGTGGGGACAACTTCGGTGTGGGGTCCATCCTTCGATATAAGGATTTTTTGCAGTCAGGGCCAGGGCCCCTGGGCACACCCTTTTTCCATTTTCCCTGGGAAAGAAAACTCAGCAGTCCAGGTTCCTGATGTCAGTTTGTAGGGCTCCCTTGGGTCTATCAGGGCAGCACAAGTTTGAGGTGGGGACAACTTCGGTGTGGGGTCCATCCTTCGATATAAGGATTTTTTGCAGTGAGTCTCCAGCCCAGGGCCAGGGGCCCCTGGGCACATCCTTTTTCTATTTTCCCTGGGAAAGAAAACTCAGCAGTCCAGGTTCCTGATGTCAATTTGTAGGGCTCCCTTGGGTGTATCAGGGCAGCACATGTTTGAGGTGGGGACAAATTCGGTGTGGGCTCCATCCTTCGATATAAGGATTTTTTGCAGTCAGGGCCAGGGGCCCCTGGGCACATCCTTTTTCCATTTTCCCTGGGAAAGAAAACTCAGCAGTCCAGGTTCCTGATGTCAGTTTGTAGGGCTCCCTTGGGTCTATCAGGGAAGCACAAGTTTGAGGTGGGGACAACTTCGGTGTGGGGTCCATCCTTCGATATAAGGATTTTTTGCAGTCAGGGCTAGGAGCCCCTGGGCACAACCTTTGGCCATTTTCCCTGGGAAAGAAAACTCAGCAGTCCAGGTTCCTGATGTCAGTTTGTAGGGCTCCCTTGGGTCTATCAGGGCAGCACAAGTTTGAGGTGGGGACAACTTCGGTGTGGGGTCCATCCTTCGTTATAAGGATTTTTTGCAGTCAGGGCCAGGGGCCCCTGGGCACATCCTTTTTCCATTTTACCTGGGAAAGAAAACTCAGCAGTCCAGGTTCCTGATGTCAGTTTGTAGGGCTCCCTTGGGTGTATCAGGGCAGCACAAGTTTGAGAAGGGGACAACTTCGGTGTGGGCTCCATCCTTCGATATAAGGATTCTTTGCAGTCAGGGCCAGGGCCCCTGGGCACACCCTTTTTCCATTTTCCCTGGGAAAGAAAACTCAGCAGTCCAGGTTCCTGATGTCAGTTTGTAGGGCTCCCTTGGGTCTATCAGGGCAGCACAAGTTTGAGGTGGGGACAACTTCGGTGTGGGGTCCATCCTTCGATATAAGGATTTTTTGCAGTGAGTCTCCAGCCCAGGGCCAGGGGCCCCTGGGCACGTCCTTTTTCCATTTTCCCTGGGAAAGAAAACTCAGCAGTCCAGGTTCCTGATGTCAATTTGTAGGGCTCCCTTGGGTCTATCAGGGCAGCACAAGTTTGAGGTGGGGACATCTTCGGTGTGGGGTCCATCCTTCGATATAAGGATTTTTTGCAGTCAGGGCCAGGGGCCCCTGGGCACATCCTTTTTCCATTTTCCCTGGGAAAGAAAACTCAGCAGTCCAGGTTCCTGATGTCAGTTTGTAGGGCTCCCTTAGGTCTATCAGGGCAGCACAAGTTTGAGGTGGGCACAACTTTGGTGTGGGGTCCATCCTTCGATATAAGGATTTTTTGCTGTCAGGGCTAGGGGCCCCTGGGCACAACCTTTGGCCATTTTCCCTGGGAAAGAAAACTCAGCAGTCCAGGTTCCTGATGTCAGTTTGTAGGGCTCCCTTGGGTCTATCAGGGCAGCACAAGTTTGAGGAGGGGACAACTTCGGTGTGGGCTCCATCCTTCGATATAAGGATTTTTTGCAGTCAGGGCCAGGGGCCCCTGGGCACATCCTTTTTCCATTTTCCCTGGGAAAGAAAACTCAGCAGTCCAGGTTCCTGATGTCAGTTTGTAGGGCTCCCTTGGGTGTATCAGGGCAGCACATGTTTGAGGTGGGGACAACTTTGGTGTGGGGTCCATCCTTCGATATAAGGATTTTTTGTAGTGAGGCCCCAGCCCAGGGCCAGGGGCCCCTGGGCACATCCTTTTTCCATTTTCCCTGGGAAAGAAAACTCAGCAGTCCAGGTTCCTGATGTCAGTTTGTAGGGCTCCCTTGGGTCTATCAGGGCAGCACAAGTTTGAGAAGGGGACAACTTCGGTGTGGGCTCCATCCTTCGATATAAGGATTCTTTGCAGTCAGGGCCAGGGGCCCCTGGGCACAACCTTTTTCCATTTTCCCTGGGAAAGAAAACTCAGCAGTCCAGGTTCCTGATGTCAGTTTGTAGGGCTCCCTTGGGTCTATCAGGGCAGCACAAGTTTGATGTGGGGACAACTTCGGTGTGGGGTCCATCCTTCGATATAAGGATTTTTTGCAGTCAGGGCCAGGGCCCCTGGGCACACCCTTTTTCCATTTTCCCTGGGAAAGAAAACTCAGCAGTCCAGGTTCCTGATGTCAGTTTGTAGGGCTCCCTTGGGTCTATCAGGGCAGCACAAGTTTGAGGTGGGGACAACTTCGGTGTGGGGTCCATCCTTCGATATAAGGATTTTTTGCAGTGAGTCTCCAGCCCAGGGCCAGGGGCCCCTGGGCACGTCCTTTTTCCATTTTCCCTGGGAAAGAAAACTCAGCAGTCCAGGTTCCTGATGTCAATTTGTAGGGCTCCCTTGGGTCTATCAGGGCAGCACAAGTTTGAGGTGGGGACAAATTCGGTGTGGGCTCCATCCTTCGATATAAGGATTTTTTGCAGTCAGGGCCAGGGGCCCCTGGGCACATCCTTTTTCCATTTTCCCTGGGAAAGAAAACTCAGCAGTCCAGGTTCCTGATGTCAGTTTGTAGGGCTCCCTTGGGTCTATCAGGGCAGCACAAGTTTGAGGTGGGGACAACTTCGGTGTGGGCTCCATCCTTCGATATAAGGATTTTTTGCAGTCAGGGGCAGGGGCAACTGGGCACATCCTTTTTCCATTTTCCCTGGGAAAGAAAACTCAGCAGTCCAGGTTCCTGATGTCAGTTTGTAGGGCTCCCTTGGGTCTATCAGGGCAGCACAAGTTTGAGGTGGGGACAACTTCGGTGTGGGCTCCATCCTTCGATATAAGGATTTTTTGCAGTCAGGGGCAGGGGCAACTGGGCACATCCTTTTTCCATTTTCCCTGGGAAAGAAAACTCAGCAGTCCAGGTTCCTGATGTCAGTTTGTAGGGCTCCCTTGGGTCTATCAGGGCAGCACAAGTTTGAGGTGGGGACAACTTCGGTGTGGGGTCCATCCTTCGATATAAGGATTTTTTGTAGTGAGACCCCAGCACAGGGCCAGGGGCCCCTGGACACATCCTTTTTCCATTTTCCCTGGGAAAGAAAACTCAGCAGTCCAGGTTCCTGATGTCAGTTTGTAGGGCTCCCTTGGGTCTATCAGGGCAGCACAAGTTTGAGGTGGGGACAACTTCGGTGTGGGCTCCATCCTTCGATATAAGGATTTTTTGCAGTCAGGGCCAGGGGCCCCTGGGCACATCCTTTTTCCATTTTCCCTGGGAAAGAAAACTCAGCAGTCCAGGTTCCTGATGTCAGTTTGTAGGGCTCCCTTGGGTCTATCAGGGCAGCACAAGTTTGAGGTGGGGACAACTTCGGTGTGGGGTCCATCCTTCGATATAAGGATTTTTTGCAGTCACGGCTAGGGGCCCCTGGGCACAACCTTTGGCCATTTTCCCTGGGAAAGGAAACTCATCAGTCCAAGTTCCTGATGTCAGTTTGTAGGGCTCCCTTGCCTCTATCAGGGCAGCACAATTTTAAGGTGGGGACAACTTCGGTGTGGGCTCCATCCTTCGATATAAGGATTCTTTGCAGTGAGGCCCCAGCCCAGGGCCAGGGGCCCCTGGGCACATCCTTTTTCTATTTTCCCTGGGAAAGAAAACTCAGCAGTCCAGGTTCCTGATGTCAGTTTGTAGGGCTCCCTTGGGTCTATCAGGGCAGCACAAGTTTGAGAAGGGGACAACTTCGGTGTGGGCTCCATTCTTCGATATAAGGATTTTTTGCAGTCAGGGCCCAGCCCAGGGCAAGGGGACCCGGGGCACATCCTTTTTCCATTTTCCCTGGGAAAGAAAACTCAGCAGTCCAGGTTCCTGATGTCAGTTTTTAGGGCTCCCTTGGGTCTATCAGGGCAGCACAAGTTTGAGGTGGGGACAACTTCGGTGTGGGGTCCATCCTTCGATATAAGGATTTTTTGCAGTCAGGGCCAGGGGCCCCTGGGCACATCCTTTTTCCATTTTCCCTGGGAAAGAAAACTCAGCAGTCCAGGTTCCTGATGTCAGTTTGTTGGGCTCCCTTGGGTCTATCAGGGCAGCACAAGTTTGAGGTGGGGACAACTTCGGTGTGGGGTCCATCCTTCGATATAAGGATTTTTTCCAGTCAGGGCTAGGGGCCCTTGGGCACATCCTTTTTCCATTTTCCCTGGGAAAGAAAACTCAGCAATCCAGGTTCCTGATGTCAGTTTGTAGGGCTCCCTTGGGTCTATCAGGGCAGCACAAGTTTGAGGTGGGGACAACTTCGGGGTGGGGTCCATCCTTCGATATAAGGATTTTTTGCAGTCAGCCTGGGCACATCCTTTTTCCATTTTCCCTGGGAAAGAAAACTCAGCAGTCCAGGTTCCTGATGTCAGTTTGTAGGGCTCCCTTGGGTCTATCAGGGCAGCACAAGTTTGAGGTGGGGAGAACTTTGGTGTGGGGTCCATCCTTCGATATAAGGATTTTTTGCAGTCAGGGCCAGGGGCCCCTGGGCACAACCTTTGGCCATTTTCTCTGGGAAAGAAAACTCAGCAGTCCAGGTTCCTGATGTCAGTTTGTAGGGCTCCCTTGGGTGTATCAGGGCAGCACAAGTTTGAGGTGGGGACAACTTCGGTGTGGGTTCCATCTTTCGATATAAGGATTGTTTGCAGTCAGGGCCAGGGGCCTCTGGGCACATCCTTTTTCCATTTTCCTTGGGAAAGAAAACTCAGCAGTCCAGGTTCCTGATGTCACTTTGTTGGGCTCCCTTGGGTGTATCAGGGCAGCACAAGTTTGAGGTGGGCACAACTTCGGTGTGGGGTCCATCCTTCGATATAAGGATTTTTTGCAGTCAGGGCCAGGGGCCCCTGGGCACATCCTTTTTCCATTTTCCCTGGGAAAGAAAACTCAGCAGTCCAGGTTCCTGATGTCAGTTTGTAGGGCTCCCTTGGGTCTATCAGGGCAGCACAAGTTTGAGGTGGGGACAACTTCGGTGTGGGCTCCATCCTTCGATATAAGGATTTTTTGCAGTCAGGGCCAGGGGCCCCTGGGCACATCCTTTTTCCATTTTCCCTGGGAAAGAAAACTCAGCAGTCCAGGTTCCTGATGTCAGTTTGTAGGGCTCCCTTAGGTCTATCAGGGCAGCACAAGTTTGAGGTGGGCACAACTTCGGTGTGGGGTCCATCCTTCGATATAAGGATTTTTTGCAGTCAGGGCCAGGGGCCCCTGGGCACATCCTTTTTCCATTTTCCCTGGGAAAGAAAACTCAGCAGTCCAGGTTCCTGATGTCAGTTTGTAGGGCTCCCTTGGGTCTATCAGGGCAGCACAAGTTTGAGGAGGGGACAACTTCGGTGTGGGCTCCATCCTTCGATATAACGATTCTTTGCAGTCAGGGCCAGGGGCCCCTGGGCACATCCTTTTTCCATTTTCCCTGGGAAAGAAAACTCAGCAGTCCAGGTTCCTGATGTCAGTTTGTAGGGCTCCCTTGGGTCTATCAGGGCAGCACATGTTTGAGGTGGGGACAACTTTGGTGTGGGGTCCATCCTTCGATATAAGGCTTTTTGTAGTGAGGCCCCAGCCCAGGGCCAGGGGCCCCTGGGCACAACCTTTTTCCATTTTCCCTGGGAAAGAAAACTCAGCAGTCCAGGTTCCTGATGTCAGTTTGTAGGGCTCCCTTGGGTCTATCAGGGCAGCACAAGTTTGAGAAGGGGACAACTTCGGTGTGGGCTCCATCCTTCGATATAAGAATTTTTGGCAGTCAGGGCCAGGGGCCCCTGGGCACAACCTTTTTCCATTTTCCCTGGGAAAGAAAACTCAGCAGTCCAGGTTCCTGATGTCAGTTTGTAGGGCTCCCTTGGGTCTATCAGGGCAGCACAAGTTTGAGGTGGGGACAACTTCGGTGTGGGGTCCATCCTTCGATATAAGGATTTTTTGCAGTCAGGGCCAGGGCCCCTGGGCACACCCTTTTTCCATTTTCCCTGGGAAAGAAAACTCAGCAGTCCAGGTTCCTGATGTCAGTTTGTAGGGCTCCCTTGGGTCTATCAGGGCAGCACAAGTTTGAGAAGGGGACAACTTCGGTGTGGGCTCCATCCTTCGATATAAGAATTTTTGGCAGTCAGGGCCAGGGGCCCCTGGGCACAACCTTTTTCCATTTTCCCTGGGAAAGAAAACTCAGCAGTCCAGGTTCCTGATGTCAGTTTGTAGGGCTCCCTTGGGTCTATCAGGGCAGCACAAGTTTGAGGTGGGGACAACTTCGGTGTGGGGTCCATCCTTCGATATAAGGATTTTTTGCAGTCACAGCTAGGGGCCCCTGGGCACAACCTTTGGCCATTTTCCCTGGGAAAGGAAACTCATCAGTCCAAGTTCCTGATGTCAGTTTGTAGGGCTCCCTTGCCTCTATCAGGGCAGCACAATTTTAAGGTGGGGACAATTTCGGTGTGGGCTCCATCCTTCGATATAAGGATTCTTTGCAGTGAGGCCCCAGCCCAGGGCCAGGGGCCCCTGGGCACATCCTTTTTCCATTTTCCCTGGGAAAGAAAACTCAGCAGTCCAGGTTCCTGATGTCAGTTTGTAGGGCTCCCTTGGGTCTATCAGGGCAGCACAAGTTTGAGGTGGGGACAAATTCGGTGTGGGCTCCATCCTTCGATATAAGGATTTTTTGCAGTCAGGCCCCAGCCCAGGGCAAGGGGACCCGGGGCACATCCTTTTTCCATTTTCCCTGGGAAAGAAAACTCAGCAGTCCAGGTTCCTGATGTCAGTTTTTAGGGCTCCCTTGGGTCTATCAGGGCAGCACAAGTTTGAGGTGGGGACAACTTCGGTGTGGGGTCCATCCTTCGATATAAGGATTTTTTGCAGTCAGGGCCAGGGGCCCCTGGGCACATCCTTTTTCCATTTTCCCTGGGAAAGAAAACTCAACAGTCCAGGTTCCTGATGTCAGTTTGTTGGGCTCCCTTGGGTCTATCAGGGCAGCACAAGTTTGAGGTGGGACAATTTCGGTGTGGGGTCCATCCTTCGATATAAGGATTCTTTCCAGTGAGGCCCCAGCCCAGGGCCAGGGGCCCCTGGGCACATCCTTTTTCCATTTTCCCTGGGAAAGAAAACTCAGCAGTCCAGGTTCCTGATGTCAGTTTGTTGGGCTCCCTTCGGTCTATCAGGGCAGCACAAGTTTGAGGTGGGGACAACTTCGGTGTGGGGTCCATCCTTCGATATAAGGATTTTTTCCAGTCAGGGCTAGGGGCCCTTGGGCACATCCTTTTTCCATTTTCCCTGGGAAAGAAAACTCAGCAGTCCAGGTTCCTGATGTCAGTTTGTAGGGCTCCCTTGGGTCTATCAGGGCAGCACAAGTTTGAGGTGGGGAGAACTTCGGTGTGGGCTCCATCCTTCTATATAAGGATTTTTTGCTGTCAGGGCTAGGGGCCCCTGGGCACAACCTTTGGCCATTTTCCCTGGGAAAGAAAACTCAGCAGTCCAGGTTCCTGATGTCAGTTTGTAGGGCTCCCTTGGGTGTATCAGGGCAGCACATGTTTGAAGTGGGGACAACTTTGGTGTGGGGTCCATCCTTCGATATAAGGATTTTTTGTAGTGAGGCCCCAGCCCAGGGCCAGGGGCCCCTGGGCACATCCTTTTTCCATTTTCCCTGGGAAAGAAAACTCAGCAGTCCAGGTTCCTGATGTCAGTTTGTAGGGCTCCCTTGGGTGTATCAGGGCAGCACAAGTTTGAGAAGGGGACAACTTCGGTGTGGGCTCCATCCTTCGATATAAGGATTCTTTGCAGTCAGGGCCAGGGGCCCCTCGGCACATCCTTTTTCCATTTTCCCTGGGAAAGAAAACTCAGCAGTACAGGTTCCTGATGTCAGTTTGTAGGGCTCCCTTGGGTCTATCAGGGCAGCACAAGTTTGAGGTGGGGACAACTTCGGTGTGGGGTCCATCCTTCGATATAAGGATTTTTTGCAGTCAGGGCCAGGGCCCCTGGGCACACCCTTTTTCCATTTTCCCTGGGAAAGAAAACTCAGCAGTCCAGGTTCCTGATGTCAGTTTGTAGGGCTCCCTTGGGTCTATCAGGGCAGCACAAGTTTGAGGTGGGGACAACTTCGGTGTGGGGTCCATCCTTCGATATAAGGATTTTTTGCAGTGAGTCTCCAGCCCAGGGCCAGGGGCCCCTGGGCACGTCCTTTTTCTATTTTCCCTGGGAAAGAAAACTCAGCAGTCCAGGTTCCTGATGTCAATTTGTAGGGCTCCCTTGGGTCTATCAGGGCAGCACAAGTTTGAGGTGGGGACAAATTCGGTGTGGGCTCCATCCTTCGATATAAGGATTTTTTGCAGTCAGGGCCAGGGGCCCCTGGGCACATCCTTTTTCCATTTTCCCTGGGAAAGAAAACTCAGCAGTCCAGGTTCCTGATGTCAGTTTGTAGGGCTCCCTTGGGTCTATCAGGGAAGCACAAGTTTGAGGTGGGGACAACTTCGGTGTGGGGTCCATCCTTCGATATAAGGATTTTTTGCAGTCAGGGCTAGGAGCCCCTGGGCACAACCTTTGGCCATTTTCCCTGGGAAAGAAAACTCAGCAGTCCAGGTTCCTGATGTCAGTTTGTAGGGCTCCCTTGCCTCTATCAGGGCAGCACAAGTTTGAGGTGGGGACAACTTCGGTGTGGGGTCCATCCTTCGTTATAAGGATTTTTTGCAGTCAGGGCCAGGGGCCCCTGGGCACATCCTTTTTCCATTTTCCCTGGGAAAGAAAACTCAGCAGTCCAGGTTCCTGATGTCAGTTTGTAGGGCTCCCTTGGGTCTATCAGGGCAGCACAAGTTTGAGGAGGGGACAACTTCGGTGTGGGCTCCATCCTTCGATATAAGGATTTTTTGCAGTCAGGGCCAGGGGCCCCTGGGCACATCCTTTTTCCATTTTCCCTGGGAAAGAAAACTCAGCAGTCCAGGTTCCTGATGTCAGTTTGTAGGGCTCCCTTGGGTGTATCAGGGCAGCACATGTTTGAGGTGGGGACAACTTTGGTGTGGGGTCCATCCTTCGATATAAGGATTTTTTGCAGTGAGTCTCCAGCCCAGGGCCAGGGGCCCCTGGGCACGTCCTTTTTCCATTTTCCCTGGGAAAGAAAACTCAGCAGTCCAGGTTCCTGATGTCAGTTTGTAGGGCTCCCTTGGGTGTATCAGGGCAGCACATGTTTGAGGTGGGGACAACTTTGGTGTGGGGTCCATCCTTCGATATAAGGATTTTTTGTAGTGAGGCCCCAGCCCAGGGCCAGGGGCCCCTGGGCACATCCTTTTTCCATTTTCCCTGGGAAAGAAAACTCAGCAGTCCAGGTTCCTGATGTCAGTTTGTAGGGCTCCCTTGGGTCTATCAGGGCAGCACAAGTTTGAGAAGGGGACAACTTCGGTGTGGGCTCCATCCTTCGATATAAGGATTCTTTGCAGTCAGGGCCAGGGGCCCCTGGGCACAACCTTTTTCCATTTTCCCTGGAAAAGAAAACTCAGCAGTCCAGGTTCCTGATGTCAGTTTGTAGGGCTCCCTTGGGTCTATCAGGGCAGCACAAGTTTGATGTGGGGACAACTTCGGTGTGGGGTCCATCCTTCGATATAAGGATTTTTTGCAGTCAGGGCCAGGGGCCCCTGGGCACACCCTTTTTCCATTTTCCCTGGGAAACAAAACTCAGCAGTCCAGGTTCCTGATGTCAGTTTGTAGGGCTCCCTTGGGTCTATCAGGGCAGCACAAGTTTGAGGTGGGGACAACTTCGGTGTGGGGTCCATCCTTCGATATAAGGATTTTTTGCAGTGAGTCTCCAGCCCAGGGCCAGGGGCCCCTGGGCACGTCCTTTTTCCATTTTCCCTGGGAAAGAAAACTCAGCAGTCCAGGTTCCTGATGTCAATTTGTAGGGCTCCCTTGGGTCTATCAGGGCAGCACAAGTTTGAGGTGGGGACAAATTCGGTGTGGGCTCCATCCTTCGATATAAGGATTTTTTGCAGTCAGGGCCAGGGGCCCCTGGGCACATCCTTTTTCCATTTTCCCTGGGAAAGAAAACTCAGCAGTCCAGGTTCCTGATGTCAGTTTGTAGGGCTCCCTTGGGTCTATCAGGGAAGCACAAGTTTGAGGTGGGGACAACTTCGGTGTGGGGTCCATCCTTCGATATAAGGATTTTTTGCAGTCAGGGCTAGGAGCCCCTGGGCACAACCTTTGGCCATTTTCCCTGGGAAAGAAAACTCAGCAGTCCAGGTTCCTGATGTCAGTTTGTAGGGCTCCCTTGGGTGTATCAGAGCAGCACAAGTTTGAGGTGGGGACAACTTCGGTGTGGGCTCCATCCTTCGATATAAGGATTTTTTGCAGTCAGGGCCAGGGGCCCCTGGGCACATCCTTTTTCCATTTTCCCTGGGAAAGAAAACTCAGCAGTCCAGGTTCCTGATGTCAGTTTGTAGGGCTCCCTTGGGTCTATCAGGGCAGCACAAGTTTGAGGTGGGGACAACTTCGGTGTGGGCTCCATCCTTCGATATAAGGATTTTTTGCAGTCAGGGGCAGGGGCAACTGGGCACATCCTTTTTCCATTTTCCCTGGGAAAGAAAACTCAGCAGTCCAGGTTCCTGATGTCAGTTTGTAGGGCTCCCTTGGGTCTATCAGGGCAGCACAAGTTTGAGGTGGGGACAACTTCGGTGTGGGCTCCATCCTTCGATATAAGGATTTTTTGCAGTCAGGGGCAGGGGCAACTGGGCACAACCTTTTTCCATTTTCCCTGGGAAAGAAAACTCAGCAGTCCAGGTTCCTGATGTCAGTTTGTAGGGCTCCCTTGGGTCTATCAGGGCAGCACAAGTTTGAGGTGGGGACAGCTTCGGTGTGGGGTCCATCCTTCGATATAAGGATTTTTTGTAGTGAGACCCGAGCACAGGGCCAGGGGCCCCTGGACACATCCTTTTTCCATTTTCCCTGGGAAAGAAAACTCAGCAGTCCAGGTTCCTGATGTCAGTTTGTAGGGCTCCCTTGGGTCTATCAGGGCAGCACAAGTTTGAGGTGGGGACAACTTCGGTGTGGGCTCCATCCTTCGATATAACGATTCTTTGCAGTCAGGGCCAGGGGCCCCTGGGCACATCCTTTTTCCATTTTCCCTGGGAAAGAAAACTCAGCAGTCCAGGTTCCTGATGTCAGTTTGTAGGGCTCCCTTGGGTCTATCAGGGCAGCACAAGTTTGAGGTGGGGACAACTTCGGTGTGGGGTCCATCCTTCGATATAAGGATTTTTTGCAGTCACGGCTAGGGGCCCCTGGGCACAACCTTTGGCCATTTTCCCTGGGAAAGGAAACTCATCAGTCCAAGTTCCTGATGTCAGTTTGTAGGGCTCCCTTGCCTCTATCAGGGCAGCACAATTTTAAGGTGGGGACAACTTCGGTGTGGGCTCCATCCTTCGATATAAGGATTCTTTGCAGTGAGGCCCCAGCCCAGGGCCAGGGGCCCCTGGGCACATCCTTTTTCTATTTTCCCTGGGAAAGAAAACTCAGCAGTCCAGGTTCCTGATGTCAGTTTGTAGGGCTCCCTTGGGTCTATCAGGGCAGCACAAGTTTGAGGTGGGGACAAATTCGGTGTGGGCTCCATTCTTCGATATAAGGATTTTTTGCAGTCAGGGCCCAGCCCAGGGCAAGGGGACCCGGGGCACATCCTTTTTCCATTTTCCCTGGGAAAGAAAACTCAGCAGTCCAGGTTCCTGATGTCAGTTTTTAGGGCTCCCTTGGGTCTATCAGGGCAGCACAAGTTTGAGGTGGGGACAACTTCGGTGTGGGGTCCATCCTTCGATATAAGGATTTTTTGCAGTCAGGGCCAGGGGCCCCTGGGCACATCCTTTTTCCATTTTCCCTGGGAAAGAAAACTCAGCAGTCCAGGTTCCTGATGTCAGTTTGTTGGGCTCCCTTGGGTCTATCAGGGCAGCACAAGTTTGAGGTGGGGACAACTTCGGTGTGGGGTCCATCCTTCGATATAAGGATTTTTTCCAGTCAGGGCTAGGGGCCCTTGGGCACATCCTTTTTCCATTTTCCCTGGGAAAGAAAACTCAGCAATCCAGGTTCCTGATGTCAGTTTGTAGGGCTCCCTTGGGTCTATCAGGGCAGCACAAGTTTGAGGTGGGGACAACTTCGGGGTGGGGTCCATCCTTCGATATAAGGATTTTTTGCAGTCAGCCTGGGCACATCCTTTTTCCATTTTCCCTGGGAAAGAAAACTCAGCAGTCCAGGTTCCTGATGTCAGTTTGTAGGGCTCCCTTGGGTCTATCAGGGCAGCACAAGTTTGAGGTGGGGAGAACTTTGGTGTGGGCTCCATCCTTCGATATAAGGATTTTTTGCAGTCAGGGCCAGGGGCCCCTGGGCACAACCTTTTTCCATTTTCCCTGGGAAAGAAAACTCAGCAGTCCAGGTTCCTGATGTCAGTTTGTAGGGCTCCCTTGGGTGTATCAGGGCAGCACAAGTTTGAGGTGGGGACAACTTCGGTGTGGGTTCCATCTTTCGATATAAGGATTGTTTGCAGTCAGGGCCAGGGGCCTCTGGGCACATCCTTTTTCCATTTTCCTTGGGAAAGAAAACTCAGCAGTCCAGGTTCCTGATGTCACTTTGTTGGGCTCCCTTGGGTGTATCAGGGCAGCACAAGTTTGAGGTGGGGACATCTTCGGTGTGGGGTCCATCCTTTGATAAAACGTTTTTTTGCAGTGAGGTCTAAGCCCATGGCCAGGGGCCCCTGGGCACAACCTTTTTCCATTTTCCCTGGGAAAGAAAACTCAGCAGTCCAGGTTCCTGATGTCAGTTTGTAGGGCTCCCTTGGGTCTATCAGGGCAGCACAAGTTTGAGGTGGGGACAACTTCGGTGTGGGCTCCATCCTTCGATATAAGGATTTTTTGCAGTCAGGGCCAGGGGCCCCTGGGCACATCCTTTTTCCATTTTCCCTGGGAAAGAAAACTCAGCAGTCCAGGTTCCTGATGTCAGTTTGTAGGGCTCCCTTAGGTCTATCAGGGCAGCACAAGTTTGAGGTGGGCACAACTTCGGTGTGGGGTCCATCCTTCGATATAAGGATTTTTTGCAGTCAGGGCCAGGGGCCCCTGGGCACATCCTTTTTCCATTTTCCCTGGGAAAGAAAACTCAGCAGTCCAGGTTCCTGATGTCAGTTTGTAGGGCTCCCTTGGGTCTATCAGGGCAGCACAAGTTTGAGGTGGGGACAACTTCGGTGTGGGGTCCATCCTTCGATATAAGGATTTTTTGCAGTCAGGGCCAGGGCCCCTGGGCACACCCTTTTTCCATTTTCCCTGGGAAAGAAAACTCAGCAGTCCAGGTTCCTGATGTCAGTTTGTAGGGCTCCCTTGGGTCTATCAGGGCAGCACAAGTTTGAGAAGGGGACAACTTCGGTGTGGGCTCCATCCTTCGATATAAGAATTTTTGGCAGTCAGGGCCAGGGGCCCCTGGGCACAACTTTTTCCATTTTCCCTGGGAAAGAAAACTCAGCAGTCCAGGTTCCTGATGTCAGTTTGTAGGGCTCCCTTGGGTCTATCAGGGCAGCACAAGTTTGAGGTGGGGACAACTTCGGTGTGGGGTCCATCCTTCGATATAAGGATTTTTTGCAGTCACAGCTAGGGGCCCCTGGGCACAACCTTTGGCCATTTTCCCTGGGAAAGGAAACTCATCAGTCCAAGTTCCTGATGTCAGTTTGTAGGGCTCCCTTGCCTCTATCAGGGCAGCACAATTTTAAGGTGGGGACAATTTCGGTGTGGGCTCCATCCTTCGATATAAGGATTCTTTGCAGTGAGGCCCCAGCCCAGGGCCAGGGGCCCCTGGGCACATCCTTTTTCCATTTTCCCTGGGAAAGAAAACTCAGCAGTCCAGGTTCCTGATGTCAGTTTGTAGGGCTCCCTTGGGTCTATCAGGGCAGCACAAGTTTGAGGTGGGGACAAATTCGGTGTGGGCTCCATCCTTCGATATAAGGATTTTTTGCAGTCAGGCCCCAGCCCAGGGCAAGGGGACCCGGGGCACATCCTTTTTCCATTTTCCCTGGGAAAGAAAACTCAGCAGTCCAGGTTCCTGATGTCAGTTTTTAGGGCTCCCTTGGGTCTATCAGGGCAGCACAAGTTTGAGGTGGGGACAACTTCGGTGTGGGGTCCATCCTTCGATATAAGGATTTTTTGCAGTCAGGGCCAGGGGCCCCTGGGCACATCCTTTTTCCATTTTCCCTGGGAAAGAAAACTCAACAGTCCAGGTTCCTGATGTCAGTTTGTTGGGCTCCCTTGGGTCTATCAGGGCAGCACAAGTTTGAGGTGGGACAATTTCGGTGTGGGGTCCATCCTTCGATATAAGGATTCTTTCCAGTGAGGCCCCAGCCCAGGGCCAGGGGCCCCTGGGCACATCCTTTTTCCATTTTCCCTGGGAAAGAAAACTCAGCAGTCCAGGTTCCTGATGTCAGTTTGTTGGGCTCCCTTGGGTCTATCAGGGCAGCACAAGTTTGAGGTGGGGACAACTTCGGTGTGGGGTCCATCCTTCGATATAAGGATTTTTTCCAGTCAGGGCTAGGGGCCCTTGGGCACATCCTTTTTCCATTTTCCCTGGGAAAGAAAACTCAGCAGTCCAGGTTCCTGATGTCAGTTTGTAGGGCTCCCTTGGGTCTATCAGGGCAGCACAAGTTTGAGGTGGGGACAACTTCGGTGTGGGCTCCATCCTTCGATATAAGGATTTTTTGCTGTCAGGGCTAGGGGGCCCTGGGCACAACCTTTGGCCATTTTCCCTGGGAAAGAAAACTCAGCAGTCCAGGTTCCTGATGTCAGTTTGTAGGGCTCCCTTGGGTGTATCAGGGCAGCACATGTTTGAGGTGGGGACAACTTTGGTGTGGGGTCCATCCTTCGATATAAGGATTTTTTGTAGTGAGGCCCCAGCCCAGGGCCAGGGGCCCCTGGGCACATCCTTTTTCCATTTTCCCTGGGAAAGAAAACTCAGCAGTCCAGGTTCCTGATGTCAGTTTGTAGGGCTCCCTTGGGTCTATCAGGGCAGCACAAGTTTGAGAAGGGGACAACTTCGGTGTGGGCTCCATCCTTCGATATAAGGATTCTTTGCAGTCAGGGCCAGGGGCCCCTCGGCACATCCTTTTTCCATTTTCCCTGGGAAAGAAAACTCAGCAGTACAGGTTCCTGATGTCAGTTTGTAGGGCTCCCTTGGGTCTATCAGGGCAGCACAAGTTTGAGGTGGGGACAACTTCGGTGTGGGGTCCATCCTTCGATATAAGGATTTTTTGCAGTCAGGGCCAGGGCCCCTGGGCACACCCTTTTTCCATTTTCCCTGGGAAAGAAAACTCAGCAGTCCAGGTTCCTGATGTCAGTTTGTAGGGCTCCCTTGGGTCTATCAGGGCAGCACAAGTTTGAGGTGGGGACAACTTCGGTGTGGGGTCCATCCTTCGATATAAGGATTTTTTGCAGTGAGTCTCCAGCCCAGGGCCAGGGGCCCCTGGGCACGTCCTTTTTCTATTTTCCCTGGGAAAGAAAACTCAGCAGTCCAGGTTCCTGATGTCAATTTGTAGGGCTCCCTTGGGTCTATCAGGGCAGCACAAGTTTGAGGTGGGGACAAATTCGGTGTGGGCTCCATCCTTCGATATAAGGATTTTTTGCAGTCAGGGCCAGGGGCCCCTGGGCACATCCTTTTTCCATTTTCCCTGGGAAAGAAAACTCAGCAGTCCAGGTTCCTGATGTCAGTTTGTAGGGCTCCCTTGGGTCTATCAGGGAAGCACAAGTTTGAGGTGGGGACAACTTCGGTGTGGGGTCCATCCTTCGATATAAGGATTTTTTGCAGTCAGGGCTAGGAGCCCCTGGGCACAACCTTTGGCCATTTTCCCTGGGAAAGAAAACTCAGCAGTCCAGGTTCCTGATGTCAGTTTGTAGGGCTCCCTTGCCTCTATCAGGGCAGCACAAGTTTGAGGTGGGGACAACTTCGGTGTGGGGTCCATCCTTCGTTATAAGGATTTTTTGCAGTCAGGGCCAGGGGCCCCTGGGCACATCCTTTTTCCATTTTCCCTGGGAAAGAAAACTCAGCAGTCCAGGTTCCTGATGTCAGTTTGTAGGGCTCCCTTGGGTCTATCAGGGCAGCACAAGTTTGAGGAGGGGACAACTTCGGTGTGGGCTCCATCCTTCGATATAAGGATTTTTTGCAGTCAGGGCCAGGGGCCCCTGGGCACATCCTTTTTCCATTTTCCCTGGGAAAGAAAACTCAGCAGTCCAGGTTCCTGATGTCACTTTGTAGGGCTCCCTTGGGTCTATCAGGGCAGCACATGTTTGAGGTGGGGACAACTTTGGTGTGGGGTCCATCCTTCGATATAAGGATTTTTTGTAGTGAGGCCCCAGCCCAGGGCCAGGGGCCCCTGGGCACATCCTTTTTCCATTTTCCCTGGGAAAGAAAACTCAGCAGTCCAGGTTCCTGATGTCAGTTTGTAGGGCTCCCTTGGGTCTATCAGGGCAGCACAAGTTTGAGGTGGGGACAACTTCGGTGTGGGCTCCATCCTTCGATATAAGGATTCTTTGCAGTCAGGGCCAGGGGCCCCTGGGCACAACCTTTTTCCATTTTCCCTGGGAAAGAAAACTCAGCAGTCCAGGTTCCTGATGTCAGTTTGTAGGGCTCCCTTGGGTCTATCAGGGCAGCACAAGTTTGATGTGGGGACAACTTCGGTGTGGGGTCCATCCTTCGATATAAGGATTTTTTGCAGTCAGGGCCACGGCCCCTGGGCACACCCTTTTTCCATTTTCCCTGGGAAAGAAAACTCAGCAGTCCAGGTTCCTGATGTCAGTTTGTAGGGCTCCCTTGGGTCTATCAGGGCAGCACAAGTTTGAGTTGGGGACAACTTCGGTGTGGGGTCCATCCTTCGATATAAGGATTTTTTGCAGTGAGTCTCCAGCCCAGGGCCAGGGGCCCCTGGGCACGTCCTTTTTCTATTTCCCCTGGGAAAGAAAACTCAGCAGTCCAGGTTCCTGATGTCAATTTGTAGGTCTCCCTTGGGTCTATCAGGGCAGCACAAGTTTGAGGTGGGGACAAATTCGGTGTGGGCTCCATCCTTCGATATAAGGATTTTTTGCAGTCAGGGCCAGGGGCCCCTGGGCACATCCTTTTTCCATTTTCCCTGGGAAAGAAAACTCAGCAGTCCAGGTTCCTGATGTCAGTTTGTAGGGCTCCCTTGGGTCTATCAGGGAAGCACAAGTTTGAGGTGGGGACAACTTCGGTGTGGGGTCCATCCTTCGATATAAGGATTTTTTGCAGTCAGGGCTAGGAGCCCCTGGGCACAACCTTTGGCCATTTTCCCTGGGAAAGAAAACTCAGCAGTCCAGGTTCCTGATGTCAGTTTGTAGGGCTCCCTTGGGTGTATCAGAGCAGCACAAGTTTGAGGTGGGGACAACTTCGGTGTGGGGTCCATCCTTCGATATATGGATTTTTTGCAGTCAGGGCCAGGGGCCCCTGGGCACATCCTTTTTCCATTTTCCCTGGGAAAGAAAACTCAGCAGTCCAGGTTCCTGATGTCAGTTTGTAGGGCTCCCTTGGGTCTATCAGGGCAGCACAAGTTTGAGGTGGGGACAACTTCGGTGTGGGCTCCATCCTTCGATATAAGGATTTTTTGCAGTCAGGGGCAGGGGCAACTGGGCACAACCTTTTTCCATTTTCCCTGGGAAAGAAAACTCAGCAGTCCGGGTTCCTGATGTCAGTTTGTAGGGCTCCCTTGGGTCTATCAGGGCAGCACAAGTTTGAGGTGGGGACAACTTCGGTGTGGGCTCCATCCTTCGATATAAGGATTTTTTGCAGTCAGGGGCAGGGGCAACTGGGCACATCCTTTTTCCATTTTCCCTGGGAAAGAAAACTCAGCAGTCCAGGTTCCTGATGTCAGTTTGTAGGGCTCCCTTGGGTCTATCAGGGCAGCACAAGTTTGAGGTGGGGACAACTTCGGTGTGGGGTCCATCCTTCGATATAAGGATTTTTTGTAGTGAGACCCCAGCACAGGGCCAGGGGCCCCTGGACACATCCTTTTTCCATTTTCCCTGGGAAAGAAAACTCAGCAGTCCAGGTTCCTGATGTCAGTTTGTAGGGCTCCCTTGGGTCTATCAGGGCAGCACAAGTTTGAGGTGGGGACAACTTCGGTGTGGGCTCCATCCTTCGATATAAGGATTTTTTGCAGTCAGGGCCAGGGGCCCCTGGGCACATCCTTTTTCCATTTTCCCTGGGAAAGAAAACTCAGTAGTCCAGGTTCCTGATGTCAGTTTGTAGGGCTCCCTTGGGTCTATCAGGGCAGCACAAGTTTGAGGTGGGGACAACTTCGGTGTGGGGTCCATCCTTCGATATAA
This sequence comes from Lonchura striata, assembly GCF_050655825.1. NCBI lineage: Eukaryota > Metazoa > Chordata > Aves > Passeriformes > Estrildidae > Lonchura > Lonchura striata. The sequence goes on along the minus strand of NC_140733.1, from coordinate 7,286,587 downwards.
GGATTTTTTGCAGTCACGGCTAGGGGCCCCTGGGCACAACCTTTGGCCATTTTCCCTGGGAAAGGAAACTCATCAGTCCAAGTTCCTGATGTCAGTTTGTAGGGCTCCCTTGCCTCTATCAGGGCAGCACAATTTTAAGGTGGGGACAACTTCGGTGTGGGCTCCATCCTTCGATATAAGGATTCTTTGCAGTGAGGCCCCAGCCCAGGGCCAGGGGCCCCTGGGCACATCCTTTTTCCATTTTCCCTGGGAAAGAAAACTCAGCAGTCCAGGTTCCTGATGTCAGTTTGTAGGGCTCCCTTGGGTCTATCAGGGCAGCACAAGTTTGAGGTGGGGACAAATTCGGTGTGGGCTCCATCCTTCGATATAAGGATTTTTTGCAGTCAGGCCCCAGCCCAGGGCAAGGGGACCCGGGGCACATCCTTTTTCCATTTTCCCTGGGAAAGAAAACTCAGCAGTCCAGGTTCCTGATGTCAGTTTTTAGGGCTCCCTTGGGTCTATCAGGGCAGCACAAGTTTGAGGTGGGGACAACTTCGGTGTGGGCTCCATCCTTCGATATAAGGATTTTTTGCAGTCAGGGCCAGGGGCCCCTGGGCACATCCTTTTTCCATTTTCCCTGGGAAAGAAAACTCAACAGTCCAGGTTCCTGATGTCAGTTTGTTGGGCTCCCTTGGGTCTATCAGGGCAGCACAAGTTTGAGGTGTGACAATTTCGGTGTGGGGTCCATCCTTCGATATAAGGATTCTTTGCAGTGAGGCCCCAGCCCAGGGCCAGGGGCCCCTGGGCACATCCTTTTTCCATTTTCCCTGGGAAAGAAAACTCAGCAGTCCAGGTTCCTGATGTCAGTTTGTTGGGCTCCCTTGGGTCTATCAGGGCAGCACAAGTTTGAGGTGGGGACAACTTCGGTGTGGGGTCCATCCTTCGATATAAGGATTTTTTCCAGTCAGGGCTAGGGGCCCTTGGGAACATCCTTTTTCCATTTTCCCTGGGAAAGAAAACTCAGCAATCCAGGTTCCTGATGTCAGTTTGTAGGGCTCCCTTGGGTCTATCAGGGCAGCACAAGTCTGAGGTGGGGACAACTTCGGGGTGGGGTCCATCCTTCGATATAAGGATTTTTTGCAGTCTGCCTGGGCACATCCTTTTTCCATTTTCCCTGGGAAAGAAAACTCAGCAGTCCAGGTTCCTGATGTCAGTTTGTAGGGCTCCCTTGGGTCTATCAGGGCAGCACAAGTTTGAGGTGGGGAGAACTTTGGTGTGGGCTCCATCCTTCGATATAAGGATTTTTTGCAGTCAGGGCCAGGGGCCCCTGGGCAGAACCTTTGGCCATTTTCCCTGGGAAAGAAAACTCAGCAGTCCAGGTTCCTGATGTCAGTTTGTAGGGCTCCCTTGGGTCTATCAGGGCAGCACAAGTTTGAGGTGGGGACAACTTCGGTGTGGGTTCCATCTTTCGATATAAGGATTGTTTGCAGACAGGGCCAGGGGCCTCTGGGCACATCCTTTTTCCATTTTCCTTGGGAAAGAAAACTCAGCAGTCCAGGTTCCTGATGTCAGTTTGTTGGGCTCCCTTGGGTGTATCAGGGCAGCACAAGTTTGAGGTGGGGACATCTTCAGTGTGGGGTCCATCCTTCGATATAACGTTTTTTTGCAGTGAGGTCTAAGCCCAGGGCCAGGGGCCCCTGGGCACAACCTTTTTCCATTTTCCCTGGGAAAGAAAACTCAGCAGTCCAGGTTCCTGATGTCAGTTTGTAGGGCTCCCTTGGGTCTATCAGGGCAGCACAAGTTTGAGGTGGGGACATCTTCGGTGTGGGGTCCATCCTTCGATATAAGGATTTTTTGCAGTCAGGGCCAGGGGCCCCTGGGCACATCCTTTTTCCATTTTCCCTGGGAAAGAAAACTCAGCAGTCCAGGTTCCTGATGTCAGTTTGTAGGGCTCCCTTAGGTCTATCAGGGCAGCACAAGTTTGAGGTGGGCACAACTTTGGTGTGGGGTCCATCCTTCGATATAAGGATTTTTTGCTGTCAGGGCTAGGGGCCCCTGGGCACAACCTTTTTCCATTTTCCCTGGGAAAGAAAACTCAGCAGTCCAGGTTCCTGATGTCAGTTTGTAGGGCTCCCTTGGGTCTATCAGGGCAGCACAAGTTTGAGGAGGGGACAACTTCGGTGTGGGCTCCATCCTTCGATATAAGGATTTTTTGCAGTCAGGGCCAGGGGCCCCTGGGCACATCCTTTTTCCATTTTCCCTGGGAAAGAAAACTCAGCAGTCCAGGTTCCTGATGTCAGTTTGTAGGGCTCCCTTGGGTGTATCAGGGCAGCACATGTTTGAGGTGGGGACAACTTTGGTGTGGGGTCCATCCTTCGATATAAGGATTTTTTGTAGTGAGGCCCCAGCCCAGGGCCAGGGGCCCCTGGGCACATCCTTTTTCCATTTTCCCTGGGAAAGAAAACTCAGCAGTCCAGGTTCCTGATGTCAGTTTGTAGGGCTCCCTTGGGTCTATCAGGGCAGCACAAGTTTGAGAAGGGGACAACTTCGGTGTGGGCTCCATCCTTCGATATAAGGATTCTTTGCAGTCAGGGCCAGGGGCCCCTGGGCACAACCTTTTTCCATTTTCCCTGGGAAAGAAAACTCAGCAGTCCAGGTTCCTGATGTCAGTTTGTAGGGCTCCCTTGGGTCTATCAGGGCAGCACAAGTTTGATGTGGGGACAACTTCGGTGTGGGGTCCATCCTTCGATATAAGGATTTTTTGCAGTCAGGGCCAGGGCCCCTGGGCACACCCTTTTTCCATTTTCCCTGGGAAAGAAAACTCAGCAGTCCAGGTTCCTGATGTCAGTTTGTAGGGCTCCCTTGGGTCTATCAGGGCAGCACAAGTTTGAGGTGGGGACAACTTCGGTGTGGGGTCCATCCTTCGATATAAGGATTTTTTGCAGTGAGTCTCCAGCCCAGGGCCAGGGGCCCCTGGGCACGTCCTTTTTCCATTTTCCCTGGGAAAGAAAACTCAGCAGTCCAGGTTCCTGATGTCAATTTGTAGGGCTCCCTTGGGTCTATCAGGGCAGCACAAGTTTGAGGTGGGGACAAATTCGGTGTGGGCTCCATCCTTCGATATAAGGATTTTTTGCAGTCAGGGCCAGGGGCCCCTGGGCACATCCTTTTTCCATTTTCCCTGGGAAAGAAAACTCAGCAGTCCAGGTTCCTGATGTCAGTTTGTAGGGCTCCCTTGGGTCTATCAGGGCAGCACAAGTTTGAGGTGGGGACAACTTCGGTGTGGGCTCCATCCTTCGATATAAGGATTTTTTGCAGTCAGGGGCAGGGGCAACTGGGCACATCCTTTTTCCATTTTCCCTGGGAAAGAAAACTCAGCAGTCCAGGTTCCTGATGTCAGTTTGTAGGGCTCCCTTGGGTCTATCAGGGCAGCACAAGTTTGAGGTGGGGACAACTTCGGTGTGGGCTCCATCCTTCGATATAAGGATTTTTTGCAGTCAGGGGCAGGGGCAACTGGGCACATCCTTTTTCCATTTTCCCTGGGAAAGAAAACTCAGCAGTCCAGGTTCCTGATGTCAGTTTGTAGGGCTCCCTTGGGTCTATCAGGGCAGCACAAGTTTGAGGTGGGGACAACTTCGGTGTGGGGTCCATCCTTCGATATAAGGATTTTTTGTAGTGAGACCCCAGCACAGGGCCAGGGGCCCCTGGACACATCCTTTTTCCATTTTCCCTGGGAAAGAAAACTCAGCAGTCCAGGTTCCTGATGTCAGTTTGTAGGGCTCCCTTGGGTCTATCAGGGCAGCACAAGTTTGAGGTGGGGACAACTTCGGTGTGGGCTCCATCCTTCGATATAAGGATTTTTTGCAGTCAGGGCCAGGGGCCCCTGGGCACATCCTTTTTCCATTTTCCCTGGGAAAGAAAACTCAGCAGTCCAGGTTCCTGATGTCAGTTTGTAGGGCTCCCTTGGGTCTATCAGGGCAGCACAAGTTTGAGGTGGGGACAACTTCGGTGTGGGGTCCATCCTTCGATATAAGGATTTTTTGCAGTCACGGCTAGGGGCCCCTGGGCACAACCTTTGGCCATTTTCCCTGGGAAAGGAAACTCATCAGTCCAAGTTCCTGATGTCAGTTTGTAGGGCTCCCTTGCCTCTATCAGGGCAGCACAATTTTAAGGTGGGGACAACTTCGGTGTGGGCTCCATCCTTCGATATAAGGATTCTTTGCAGTGAGGCCCCAGCCCAGGGCCAGGGGCCCCTGGGCACATCCTTTTTCTATTTTCCCTGGGAAAGAAAACTCAGCAGTCCAGGTTCCTGATGTCAGTTTGTAGGGCTCCCTTGGGTCTATCAGGGCAGCACAAGTTTGAGAAGGGGACAACTTCGGTGTGGGCTCCATTCTTCGATATAAGGATTTTTTGCAGTCAGGGCCCAGCCCAGGGCAAGGGGACCCGGGGCACATCCTTTTTCCATTTTCCCTGGGAAAGAAAACTCAGCAGTCCAGGTTCCTGATGTCAGTTTTTAGGGCTCCCTTGGGTCTATCAGGGCAGCACAAGTTTGAGGTGGGGACAACTTCGGTGTGGGGTCCATCCTTCGATATAAGGATTTTTTGCAGTCAGGGCCAGGGGCCCCTGGGCACATCCTTTTTCCATTTTCCCTGGGAAAGAAAACTCAGCAGTCCAGGTTCCTGATGTCAGTTTGTTGGGCTCCCTTGGGTCTATCAGGGCAGCACAAGTTTGAGGTGGGGACAACTTCGGTGTGGGGTCCATCCTTCGATATAAGGATTTTTTCCAGTCAGGGCTAGGGGCCCTTGGGCACATCCTTTTTCCATTTTCCCTGGGAAAGAAAACTCAGCAATCCAGGTTCCTGATGTCAGTTTGTAGGGCTCCCTTGGGTCTATCAGGGCAGCACAAGTTTGAGGTGGGGACAACTTCGGGGTGGGGTCCATCCTTCGATATAAGGATTTTTTGCAGTCAGCCTGGGCACATCCTTTTTCCATTTTCCCTGGGAAAGAAAACTCAGCAGTCCAGGTTCCTGATGTCAGTTTGTAGGGCTCCCTTGGGTCTATCAGGGCAGCACAAGTTTGAGGTGGGGAGAACTTTGGTGTGGGGTCCATCCTTCGATATAAGGATTTTTTGCAGTCAGGGCCAGGGGCCCCTGGGCACAACCTTTGGCCATTTTCTCTGGGAAAGAAAACTCAGCAGTCCAGGTTCCTGATGTCAGTTTGTAGGGCTCCCTTGGGTGTATCAGGGCAGCACAAGTTTGAGGTGGGGACAACTTCGGTGTGGGTTCCATCTTTCGATATAAGGATTGTTTGCAGTCAGGGCCAGGGGCCTCTGGGCACATCCTTTTTCCATTTTCCTTGGGAAAGAAAACTCAGCAGTCCAGGTTCCTGATGTCACTTTGTTGGGCTCCCTTGGGTGTATCAGGGCAGCACAAGTTTGAGGTGGGCACAACTTCGGTGTGGGGTCCATCCTTCGATATAAGGATTTTTTGCAGTCAGGGCCAGGGGCCCCTGGGCACATCCTTTTTCCATTTTCCCTGGGAAAGAAAACTCAGCAGTCCAGGTTCCTGATGTCAGTTTGTAGGGCTCCCTTGGGTCTATCAGGGCAGCACAAGTTTGAGGTGGGGACAACTTCGGTGTGGGCTCCATCCTTCGATATAAGGATTTTTTGCAGTCAGGGCCAGGGGCCCCTGGGCACATCCTTTTTCCATTTTCCCTGGGAAAGAAAACTCAGCAGTCCAGGTTCCTGATGTCAGTTTGTAGGGCTCCCTTAGGTCTATCAGGGCAGCACAAGTTTGAGGTGGGCACAACTTCGGTGTGGGGTCCATCCTTCGATATAAGGATTTTTTGCAGTCAGGGCCAGGGGCCCCTGGGCACATCCTTTTTCCATTTTCCCTGGGAAAGAAAACTCAGCAGTCCAGGTTCCTGATGTCAGTTTGTAGGGCTCCCTTGGGTCTATCAGGGCAGCACAAGTTTGAGGAGGGGACAACTTCGGTGTGGGCTCCATCCTTCGATATAACGATTCTTTGCAGTCAGGGCCAGGGGCCCCTGGGCACATCCTTTTTCCATTTTCCCTGGGAAAGAAAACTCAGCAGTCCAGGTTCCTGATGTCAGTTTGTAGGGCTCCCTTGGGTCTATCAGGGCAGCACATGTTTGAGGTGGGGACAACTTTGGTGTGGGGTCCATCCTTCGATATAAGGCTTTTTGTAGTGAGGCCCCAGCCCAGGGCCAGGGGCCCCTGGGCACAACCTTTTTCCATTTTCCCTGGGAAAGAAAACTCAGCAGTCCAGGTTCCTGATGTCAGTTTGTAGGGCTCCCTTGGGTCTATCAGGGCAGCACAAGTTTGAGAAGGGGACAACTTCGGTGTGGGCTCCATCCTTCGATATAAGAATTTTTGGCAGTCAGGGCCAGGGGCCCCTGGGCACAACCTTTTTCCATTTTCCCTGGGAAAGAAAACTCAGCAGTCCAGGTTCCTGATGTCAGTTTGTAGGGCTCCCTTGGGTCTATCAGGGCAGCACAAGTTTGAGGTGGGGACAACTTCGGTGTGGGGTCCATCCTTCGATATAAGGATTTTTTGCAGTCAGGGCCAGGGCCCCTGGGCACACCCTTTTTCCATTTTCCCTGGGAAAGAAAACTCAGCAGTCCAGGTTCCTGATGTCAGTTTGTAGGGCTCCCTTGGGTCTATCAGGGCAGCACAAGTTTGAGAAGGGGACAACTTCGGTGTGGGCTCCATCCTTCGATATAAGAATTTTTGGCAGTCAGGGCCAGGGGCCCCTGGGCACAACCTTTTTCCATTTTCCCTGGGAAAGAAAACTCAGCAGTCCAGGTTCCTGATGTCAGTTTGTAGGGCTCCCTTGGGTCTATCAGGGCAGCACAAGTTTGAGGTGGGGACAACTTCGGTGTGGGGTCCATCCTTCGATATAAGGATTTTTTGCAGTCACAGCTAGGGGCCCCTGGGCACAACCTTTGGCCATTTTCCCTGGGAAAGGAAACTCATCAGTCCAAGTTCCTGATGTCAGTTTGTAGGGCTCCCTTGCCTCTATCAGGGCAGCACAATTTTAAGGTGGGGACAATTTCGGTGTGGGCTCCATCCTTCGATATAAGGATTCTTTGCAGTGAGGCCCCAGCCCAGGGCCAGGGGCCCCTGGGCACATCCTTTTTCCATTTTCCCTGGGAAAGAAAACTCAGCAGTCCAGGTTCCTGATGTCAGTTTGTAGGGCTCCCTTGGGTCTATCAGGGCAGCACAAGTTTGAGGTGGGGACAAATTCGGTGTGGGCTCCATCCTTCGATATAAGGATTTTTTGCAGTCAGGCCCCAGCCCAGGGCAAGGGGACCCGGGGCACATCCTTTTTCCATTTTCCCTGGGAAAGAAAACTCAGCAGTCCAGGTTCCTGATGTCAGTTTTTAGGGCTCCCTTGGGTCTATCAGGGCAGCACAAGTTTGAGGTGGGGACAACTTCGGTGTGGGGTCCATCCTTCGATATAAGGATTTTTTGCAGTCAGGGCCAGGGGCCCCTGGGCACATCCTTTTTCCATTTTCCCTGGGAAAGAAAACTCAACAGTCCAGGTTCCTGATGTCAGTTTGTTGGGCTCCCTTGGGTCTATCAGGGCAGCACAAGTTTGAGGTGGGACAATTTCGGTGTGGGGTCCATCCTTCGATATAAGGATTCTTTCCAGTGAGGCCCCAGCCCAGGGCCAGGGGCCCCTGGGCACATCCTTTTTCCATTTTCCCTGGGAAAGAAAACTCAGCAGTCCAGGTTCCTGATGTCAGTTTGTTGGGCTCCCTTCGGTCTATCAGGGCAGCACAAGTTTGAGGTGGGGACAACTTCGGTGTGGGGTCCATCCTTCGATATAAGGATTTTTTCCAGTCAGGGCTAGGGGCCCTTGGGCACATCCTTTTTCCATTTTCCCTGGGAAAGAAAACTCAGCAGTCCAGGTTCCTGATGTCAGTTTGTAGGGCTCCCTTGGGTCTATCAGGGCAGCACAAGTTTGAGGTGGGGAGAACTTCGGTGTGGGCTCCATCCTTCTATATAAGGATTTTTTGCTGTCAGGGCTAGGGGCCCCTGGGCACAACCTTTGGCCATTTTCCCTGGGAAAGAAAACTCAGCAGTCCAGGTTCCTGATGTCAGTTTGTAGGGCTCCCTTGGGTGTATCAGGGCAGCACATGTTTGAAGTGGGGACAACTTTGGTGTGGGGTCCATCCTTCGATATAAGGATTTTTTGTAGTGAGGCCCCAGCCCAGGGCCAGGGGCCCCTGGGCACATCCTTTTTCCATTTTCCCTGGGAAAGAAAACTCAGCAGTCCAGGTTCCTGATGTCAGTTTGTAGGGCTCCCTTGGGTGTATCAGGGCAGCACAAGTTTGAGAAGGGGACAACTTCGGTGTGGGCTCCATCCTTCGATATAAGGATTCTTTGCAGTCAGGGCCAGGGGCCCCTCGGCACATCCTTTTTCCATTTTCCCTGGGAAAGAAAACTCAGCAGTACAGGTTCCTGATGTCAGTTTGTAGGGCTCCCTTGGGTCTATCAGGGCAGCACAAGTTTGAGGTGGGGACAACTTCGGTGTGGGGTCCATCCTTCGATATAAGGATTTTTTGCAGTCAGGGCCAGGGCCCCTGGGCACACCCTTTTTCCATTTTCCCTGGGAAAGAAAACTCAGCAGTCCAGGTTCCTGATGTCAGTTTGTAGGGCTCCCTTGGGTCTATCAGGGCAGCACAAGTTTGAGGTGGGGACAACTTCGGTGTGGGGTCCATCCTTCGATATAAGGATTTTTTGCAGTGAGTCTCCAGCCCAGGGCCAGGGGCCCCTGGGCACGTCCTTTTTCTATTTTCCCTGGGAAAGAAAACTCAGCAGTCCAGGTTCCTGATGTCAATTTGTAGGGCTCCCTTGGGTCTATCAGGGCAGCACAAGTTTGAGGTGGGGACAAATTCGGTGTGGGCTCCATCCTTCGATATAAGGATTTTTTGCAGTCAGGGCCAGGGGCCCCTGGGCACATCCTTTTTCCATTTTCCCTGGGAAAGAAAACTCAGCAGTCCAGGTTCCTGATGTCAGTTTGTAGGGCTCCCTTGGGTCTATCAGGGAAGCACAAGTTTGAGGTGGGGACAACTTCGGTGTGGGGTCCATCCTTCGATATAAGGATTTTTTGCAGTCAGGGCTAGGAGCCCCTGGGCACAACCTTTGGCCATTTTCCCTGGGAAAGAAAACTCAGCAGTCCAGGTTCCTGATGTCAGTTTGTAGGGCTCCCTTGCCTCTATCAGGGCAGCACAAGTTTGAGGTGGGGACAACTTCGGTGTGGGGTCCATCCTTCGTTATAAGGATTTTTTGCAGTCAGGGCCAGGGGCCCCTGGGCACATCCTTTTTCCATTTTCCCTGGGAAAGAAAACTCAGCAGTCCAGGTTCCTGATGTCAGTTTGTAGGGCTCCCTTGGGTCTATCAGGGCAGCACAAGTTTGAGGAGGGGACAACTTCGGTGTGGGCTCCATCCTTCGATATAAGGATTTTTTGCAGTCAGGGCCAGGGGCCCCTGGGCACATCCTTTTTCCATTTTCCCTGGGAAAGAAAACTCAGCAGTCCAGGTTCCTGATGTCAGTTTGTAGGGCTCCCTTGGGTGTATCAGGGCAGCACATGTTTGAGGTGGGGACAACTTTGGTGTGGGGTCCATCCTTCGATATAAGGATTTTTTGCAGTGAGTCTCCAGCCCAGGGCCAGGGGCCCCTGGGCACGTCCTTTTTCCATTTTCCCTGGGAAAGAAAACTCAGCAGTCCAGGTTCCTGATGTCAGTTTGTAGGGCTCCCTTGGGTGTATCAGGGCAGCACATGTTTGAGGTGGGGACAACTTTGGTGTGGGGTCCATCCTTCGATATAAGGATTTTTTGTAGTGAGGCCCCAGCCCAGGGCCAGGGGCCCCTGGGCACATCCTTTTTCCATTTTCCCTGGGAAAGAAAACTCAGCAGTCCAGGTTCCTGATGTCAGTTTGTAGGGCTCCCTTGGGTCTATCAGGGCAGCACAAGTTTGAGAAGGGGACAACTTCGGTGTGGGCTCCATCCTTCGATATAAGGATTCTTTGCAGTCAGGGCCAGGGGCCCCTGGGCACAACCTTTTTCCATTTTCCCTGGAAAAGAAAACTCAGCAGTCCAGGTTCCTGATGTCAGTTTGTAGGGCTCCCTTGGGTCTATCAGGGCAGCACAAGTTTGATGTGGGGACAACTTCGGTGTGGGGTCCATCCTTCGATATAAGGATTTTTTGCAGTCAGGGCCAGGGGCCCCTGGGCACACCCTTTTTCCATTTTCCCTGGGAAACAAAACTCAGCAGTCCAGGTTCCTGATGTCAGTTTGTAGGGCTCCCTTGGGTCTATCAGGGCAGCACAAGTTTGAGGTGGGGACAACTTCGGTGTGGGGTCCATCCTTCGATATAAGGATTTTTTGCAGTGAGTCTCCAGCCCAGGGCCAGGGGCCCCTGGGCACGTCCTTTTTCCATTTTCCCTGGGAAAGAAAACTCAGCAGTCCAGGTTCCTGATGTCAATTTGTAGGGCTCCCTTGGGTCTATCAGGGCAGCACAAGTTTGAGGTGGGGACAAATTCGGTGTGGGCTCCATCCTTCGATATAAGGATTTTTTGCAGTCAGGGCCAGGGGCCCCTGGGCACATCCTTTTTCCATTTTCCCTGGGAAAGAAAACTCAGCAGTCCAGGTTCCTGATGTCAGTTTGTAGGGCTCCCTTGGGTCTATCAGGGAAGCACAAGTTTGAGGTGGGGACAACTTCGGTGTGGGGTCCATCCTTCGATATAAGGATTTTTTGCAGTCAGGGCTAGGAGCCCCTGGGCACAACCTTTGGCCATTTTCCCTGGGAAAGAAAACTCAGCAGTCCAGGTTCCTGATGTCAGTTTGTAGGGCTCCCTTGGGTGTATCAGAGCAGCACAAGTTTGAGGTGGGGACAACTTCGGTGTGGGCTCCATCCTTCGATATAAGGATTTTTTGCAGTCAGGGCCAGGGGCCCCTGGGCACATCCTTTTTCCATTTTCCCTGGGAAAGAAAACTCAGCAGTCCAGGTTCCTGATGTCAGTTTGTAGGGCTCCCTTGGGTCTATCAGGGCAGCACAAGTTTGAGGTGGGGACAACTTCGGTGTGGGCTCCATCCTTCGATATAAGGATTTTTTGCAGTCAGGGGCAGGGGCAACTGGGCACATCCTTTTTCCATTTTCCCTGGGAAAGAAAACTCAGCAGTCCAGGTTCCTGATGTCAGTTTGTAGGGCTCCCTTGGGTCTATCAGGGCAGCACAAGTTTGAGGTGGGGACAACTTCGGTGTGGGCTCCATCCTTCGATATAAGGATTTTTTGCAGTCAGGGGCAGGGGCAACTGGGCACAACCTTTTTCCATTTTCCCTGGGAAAGAAAACTCAGCAGTCCAGGTTCCTGATGTCAGTTTGTAGGGCTCCCTTGGGTCTATCAGGGCAGCACAAGTTTGAGGTGGGGACAGCTTCGGTGTGGGGTCCATCCTTCGATATAAGGATTTTTTGTAGTGAGACCCGAGCACAGGGCCAGGGGCCCCTGGACACATCCTTTTTCCATTTTCCCTGGGAAAGAAAACTCAGCAGTCCAGGTTCCTGATGTCAGTTTGTAGGGCTCCCTTGGGTCTATCAGGGCAGCACAAGTTTGAGGTGGGGACAACTTCGGTGTGGGCTCCATCCTTCGATATAACGATTCTTTGCAGTCAGGGCCAGGGGCCCCTGGGCACATCCTTTTTCCATTTTCCCTGGGAAAGAAAACTCAGCAGTCCAGGTTCCTGATGTCAGTTTGTAGGGCTCCCTTGGGTCTATCAGGGCAGCACAAGTTTGAGGTGGGGACAACTTCGGTGTGGGGTCCATCCTTCGATATAAGGATTTTTTGCAGTCACGGCTAGGGGCCCCTGGGCACAACCTTTGGCCATTTTCCCTGGGAAAGGAAACTCATCAGTCCAAGTTCCTGATGTCAGTTTGTAGGGCTCCCTTGCCTCTATCAGGGCAGCACAATTTTAAGGTGGGGACAACTTCGGTGTGGGCTCCATCCTTCGATATAAGGATTCTTTGCAGTGAGGCCCCAGCCCAGGGCCAGGGGCCCCTGGGCACATCCTTTTTCTATTTTCCCTGGGAAAGAAAACTCAGCAGTCCAGGTTCCTGATGTCAGTTTGTAGGGCTCCCTTGGGTCTATCAGGGCAGCACAAGTTTGAGGTGGGGACAAATTCGGTGTGGGCTCCATTCTTCGATATAAGGATTTTTTGCAGTCAGGGCCCAGCCCAGGGCAAGGGGACCCGGGGCACATCCTTTTTCCATTTTCCCTGGGAAAGAAAACTCAGCAGTCCAGGTTCCTGATGTCAGTTTTTAGGGCTCCCTTGGGTCTATCAGGGCAGCACAAGTTTGAGGTGGGGACAACTTCGGTGTGGGGTCCATCCTTCGATATAAGGATTTTTTGCAGTCAGGGCCAGGGGCCCCTGGGCACATCCTTTTTCCATTTTCCCTGGGAAAGAAAACTCAGCAGTCCAGGTTCCTGATGTCAGTTTGTTGGGCTCCCTTGGGTCTATCAGGGCAGCACAAGTTTGAGGTGGGGACAACTTCGGTGTGGGGTCCATCCTTCGATATAAGGATTTTTTCCAGTCAGGGCTAGGGGCCCTTGGGCACATCCTTTTTCCATTTTCCCTGGGAAAGAAAACTCAGCAATCCAGGTTCCTGATGTCAGTTTGTAGGGCTCCCTTGGGTCTATCAGGGCAGCACAAGTTTGAGGTGGGGACAACTTCGGGGTGGGGTCCATCCTTCGATATAAGGATTTTTTGCAGTCAGCCTGGGCACATCCTTTTTCCATTTTCCCTGGGAAAGAAAACTCAGCAGTCCAGGTTCCTGATGTCAGTTTGTAGGGCTCCCTTGGGTCTATCAGGGCAGCACAAGTTTGAGGTGGGGAGAACTTTGGTGTGGGCTCCATCCTTCGATATAAGGATTTTTTGCAGTCAGGGCCAGGGGCCCCTGGGCACAACCTTTTTCCATTTTCCCTGGGAAAGAAAACTCAGCAGTCCAGGTTCCTGATGTCAGTTTGTAGGGCTCCCTTGGGTGTATCAGGGCAGCACAAGTTTGAGGTGGGGACAACTTCGGTGTGGGTTCCATCTTTCGATATAAGGATTGTTTGCAGTCAGGGCCAGGGGCCTCTGGGCACATCCTTTTTCCATTTTCCTTGGGAAAGAAAACTCAGCAGTCCAGGTTCCTGATGTCACTTTGTTGGGCTCCCTTGGGTGTATCAGGGCAGCACAAGTTTGAGGTGGGGACATCTTCGGTGTGGGGTCCATCCTTTGATAAAACGTTTTTTTGCAGTGAGGTCTAAGCCCATGGCCAGGGGCCCCTGGGCACAACCTTTTTCCATTTTCCCTGGGAAAGAAAACTCAGCAGTCCAGGTTCCTGATGTCAGTTTGTAGGGCTCCCTTGGGTCTATCAGGGCAGCACAAGTTTGAGGTGGGGACAACTTCGGTGTGGGCTCCATCCTTCGATATAAGGATTTTTTGCAGTCAGGGCCAGGGGCCCCTGGGCACATCCTTTTTCCATTTTCCCTGGGAAAGAAAACTCAGCAGTCCAGGTTCCTGATGTCAGTTTGTAGGGCTCCCTTAGGTCTATCAGGGCAGCACAAGTTTGAGGTGGGCACAACTTCGGTGTGGGGTCCATCCTTCGATATAAGGATTTTTTGCAGTCAGGGCCAGGGGCCCCTGGGCACATCCTTTTTCCATTTTCCCTGGGAAAGAAAACTCAGCAGTCCAGGTTCCTGATGTCAGTTTGTAGGGCTCCCTTGGGTCTATCAGGGCAGCACAAGTTTGAGGTGGGGACAACTTCGGTGTGGGGTCCATCCTTCGATATAAGGATTTTTTGCAGTCAGGGCCAGGGCCCCTGGGCACACCCTTTTTCCATTTTCCCTGGGAAAGAAAACTCAGCAGTCCAGGTTCCTGATGTCAGTTTGTAGGGCTCCCTTGGGTCTATCAGGGCAGCACAAGTTTGAGAAGGGGACAACTTCGGTGTGGGCTCCATCCTTCGATATAAGAATTTTTGGCAGTCAGGGCCAGGGGCCCCTGGGCACAACTTTTTCCATTTTCCCTGGGAAAGAAAACTCAGCAGTCCAGGTTCCTGATGTCAGTTTGTAGGGCTCCCTTGGGTCTATCAGGGCAGCACAAGTTTGAGGTGGGGACAACTTCGGTGTGGGGTCCATCCTTCGATATAAGGATTTTTTGCAGTCACAGCTAGGGGCCCCTGGGCACAACCTTTGGCCATTTTCCCTGGGAAAGGAAACTCATCAGTCCAAGTTCCTGATGTCAGTTTGTAGGGCTCCCTTGCCTCTATCAGGGCAGCACAATTTTAAGGTGGGGACAATTTCGGTGTGGGCTCCATCCTTCGATATAAGGATTCTTTGCAGTGAGGCCCCAGCCCAGGGCCAGGGGCCCCTGGGCACATCCTTTTTCCATTTTCCCTGGGAAAGAAAACTCAGCAGTCCAGGTTCCTGATGTCAGTTTGTAGGGCTCCCTTGGGTCTATCAGGGCAGCACAAGTTTGAGGTGGGGACAAATTCGGTGTGGGCTCCATCCTTCGATATAAGGATTTTTTGCAGTCAGGCCCCAGCCCAGGGCAAGGGGACCCGGGGCACATCCTTTTTCCATTTTCCCTGGGAAAGAAAACTCAGCAGTCCAGGTTCCTGATGTCAGTTTTTAGGGCTCCCTTGGGTCTATCAGGGCAGCACAAGTTTGAGGTGGGGACAACTTCGGTGTGGGGTCCATCCTTCGATATAAGGATTTTTTGCAGTCAGGGCCAGGGGCCCCTGGGCACATCCTTTTTCCATTTTCCCTGGGAAAGAAAACTCAACAGTCCAGGTTCCTGATGTCAGTTTGTTGGGCTCCCTTGGGTCTATCAGGGCAGCACAAGTTTGAGGTGGGACAATTTCGGTGTGGGGTCCATCCTTCGATATAAGGATTCTTTCCAGTGAGGCCCCAGCCCAGGGCCAGGGGCCCCTGGGCACATCCTTTTTCCATTTTCCCTGGGAAAGAAAACTCAGCAGTCCAGGTTCCTGATGTCAGTTTGTTGGGCTCCCTTGGGTCTATCAGGGCAGCACAAGTTTGAGGTGGGGACAACTTCGGTGTGGGGTCCATCCTTCGATATAAGGATTTTTTCCAGTCAGGGCTAGGGGCCCTTGGGCACATCCTTTTTCCATTTTCCCTGGGAAAGAAAACTCAGCAGTCCAGGTTCCTGATGTCAGTTTGTAGGGCTCCCTTGGGTCTATCAGGGCAGCACAAGTTTGAGGTGGGGACAACTTCGGTGTGGGCTCCATCCTTCGATATAAGGATTTTTTGCTGTCAGGGCTAGGGGGCCCTGGGCACAACCTTTGGCCATTTTCCCTGGGAAAGAAAACTCAGCAGTCCAGGTTCCTGATGTCAGTTTGTAGGGCTCCCTTGGGTGTATCAGGGCAGCACATGTTTGAGGTGGGGACAACTTTGGTGTGGGGTCCATCCTTCGATATAAGGATTTTTTGTAGTGAGGCCCCAGCCCAGGGCCAGGGGCCCCTGGGCACATCCTTTTTCCATTTTCCCTGGGAAAGAAAACTCAGCAGTCCAGGTTCCTGATGTCAGTTTGTAGGGCTCCCTTGGGTCTATCAGGGCAGCACAAGTTTGAGAAGGGGACAACTTCGGTGTGGGCTCCATCCTTCGATATAAGGATTCTTTGCAGTCAGGGCCAGGGGCCCCTCGGCACATCCTTTTTCCATTTTCCCTGGGAAAGAAAACTCAGCAGTACAGGTTCCTGATGTCAGTTTGTAGGGCTCCCTTGGGTCTATCAGGGCAGCACAAGTTTGAGGTGGGGACAACTTCGGTGTGGGGTCCATCCTTCGATATAAGGATTTTTTGCAGTCAGGGCCAGGGCCCCTGGGCACACCCTTTTTCCATTTTCCCTGGGAAAGAAAACTCAGCAGTCCAGGTTCCTGATGTCAGTTTGTAGGGCTCCCTTGGGTCTATCAGGGCAGCACAAGTTTGAGGTGGGGACAACTTCGGTGTGGGGTCCATCCTTCGATATAAGGATTTTTTGCAGTGAGTCTCCAGCCCAGGGCCAGGGGCCCCTGGGCACGTCCTTTTTCTATTTTCCCTGGGAAAGAAAACTCAGCAGTCCAGGTTCCTGATGTCAATTTGTAGGGCTCCCTTGGGTCTATCAGGGCAGCACAAGTTTGAGGTGGGGACAAATTCGGTGTGGGCTCCATCCTTCGATATAAGGATTTTTTGCAGTCAGGGCCAGGGGCCCCTGGGCACATCCTTTTTCCATTTTCCCTGGGAAAGAAAACTCAGCAGTCCAGGTTCCTGATGTCAGTTTGTAGGGCTCCCTTGGGTCTATCAGGGAAGCACAAGTTTGAGGTGGGGACAACTTCGGTGTGGGGTCCATCCTTCGATATAAGGATTTTTTGCAGTCAGGGCTAGGAGCCCCTGGGCACAACCTTTGGCCATTTTCCCTGGGAAAGAAAACTCAGCAGTCCAGGTTCCTGATGTCAGTTTGTAGGGCTCCCTTGCCTCTATCAGGGCAGCACAAGTTTGAGGTGGGGACAACTTCGGTGTGGGGTCCATCCTTCGTTATAAGGATTTTTTGCAGTCAGGGCCAGGGGCCCCTGGGCACATCCTTTTTCCATTTTCCCTGGGAAAGAAAACTCAGCAGTCCAGGTTCCTGATGTCAGTTTGTAGGGCTCCCTTGGGTCTATCAGGGCAGCACAAGTTTGAGGAGGGGACAACTTCGGTGTGGGCTCCATCCTTCGATATAAGGATTTTTTGCAGTCAGGGCCAGGGGCCCCTGGGCACATCCTTTTTCCATTTTCCCTGGGAAAGAAAACTCAGCAGTCCAGGTTCCTGATGTCACTTTGTAGGGCTCCCTTGGGTCTATCAGGGCAGCACATGTTTGAGGTGGGGACAACTTTGGTGTGGGGTCCATCCTTCGATATAAGGATTTTTTGTAGTGAGGCCCCAGCCCAGGGCCAGGGGCCCCTGGGCACATCCTTTTTCCATTTTCCCTGGGAAAGAAAACTCAGCAGTCCAGGTTCCTGATGTCAGTTTGTAGGGCTCCCTTGGGTCTATCAGGGCAGCACAAGTTTGAGGTGGGGACAACTTCGGTGTGGGCTCCATCCTTCGATATAAGGATTCTTTGCAGTCAGGGCCAGGGGCCCCTGGGCACAACCTTTTTCCATTTTCCCTGGGAAAGAAAACTCAGCAGTCCAGGTTCCTGATGTCAGTTTGTAGGGCTCCCTTGGGTCTATCAGGGCAGCACAAGTTTGATGTGGGGACAACTTCGGTGTGGGGTCCATCCTTCGATATAAGGATTTTTTGCAGTCAGGGCCACGGCCCCTGGGCACACCCTTTTTCCATTTTCCCTGGGAAAGAAAACTCAGCAGTCCAGGTTCCTGATGTCAGTTTGTAGGGCTCCCTTGGGTCTATCAGGGCAGCACAAGTTTGAGTTGGGGACAACTTCGGTGTGGGGTCCATCCTTCGATATAAGGATTTTTTGCAGTGAGTCTCCAGCCCAGGGCCAGGGGCCCCTGGGCACGTCCTTTTTCTATTTCCCCTGGGAAAGAAAACTCAGCAGTCCAGGTTCCTGATGTCAATTTGTAGGTCTCCCTTGGGTCTATCAGGGCAGCACAAGTTTGAGGTGGGGACAAATTCGGTGTGGGCTCCATCCTTCGATATAAGGATTTTTTGCAGTCAGGGCCAGGGGCCCCTGGGCACATCCTTTTTCCATTTTCCCTGGGAAAGAAAACTCAGCAGTCCAGGTTCCTGATGTCAGTTTGTAGGGCTCCCTTGGGTCTATCAGGGAAGCACAAGTTTGAGGTGGGGACAACTTCGGTGTGGGGTCCATCCTTCGATATAAGGATTTTTTGCAGTCAGGGCTAGGAGCCCCTGGGCACAACCTTTGGCCATTTTCCCTGGGAAAGAAAACTCAGCAGTCCAGGTTCCTGATGTCAGTTTGTAGGGCTCCCTTGGGTGTATCAGAGCAGCACAAGTTTGAGGTGGGGACAACTTCGGTGTGGGGTCCATCCTTCGATATATGGATTTTTTGCAGTCAGGGCCAGGGGCCCCTGGGCACATCCTTTTTCCATTTTCCCTGGGAAAGAAAACTCAGCAGTCCAGGTTCCTGATGTCAGTTTGTAGGGCTCCCTTGGGTCTATCAGGGCAGCACAAGTTTGAGGTGGGGACAACTTCGGTGTGGGCTCCATCCTTCGATATAAGGATTTTTTGCAGTCAGGGGCAGGGGCAACTGGGCACAACCTTTTTCCATTTTCCCTGGGAAAGAAAACTCAGCAGTCCGGGTTCCTGATGTCAGTTTGTAGGGCTCCCTTGGGTCTATCAGGGCAGCACAAGTTTGAGGTGGGGACAACTTCGGTGTGGGCTCCATCCTTCGATATAAGGATTTTTTGCAGTCAGGGGCAGGGGCAACTGGGCACATCCTTTTTCCATTTTCCCTGGGAAAGAAAACTCAGCAGTCCAGGTTCCTGATGTCAGTTTGTAGGGCTCCCTTGGGTCTATCAGGGCAGCACAAGTTTGAGGTGGGGACAACTTCGGTGTGGGGTCCATCCTTCGATATAAGGATTTTTTGTAGTGAGACCCCAGCACAGGGCCAGGGGCCCCTGGACACATCCTTTTTCCATTTTCCCTGGGAAAGAAAACTCAGCAGTCCAGGTTCCTGATGTCAGTTTGTAGGGCTCCCTTGGGTCTATCAGGGCAGCACAAGTTTGAGGTGGGGACAACTTCGGTGTGGGCTCCATCCTTCGATATAAGGATTTTTTGCAGTCAGGGCCAGGGGCCCCTGGGCACATCCTTTTTCCATTTTCCCTGGGAAAGAAAACTCAGTAGTCCAGGTTCCTGATGTCAGTTTGTAGGGCTCCCTTGGGTCTATCAGGGCAGCACAAGTTTGAGGTGGGGACAACTTCGGTGTGGGGTCCATCCTTCGATATAAGGATTTTTTGCAGTCACGGCTAGGGGCCCCTGGGCACAACCTTTGGCCATTTTCCCTGGGAAAGGAAACTCATCAGTCCAAGTTCCTGATGTCAGTTTGTAGGGCTCCCTTGCCTCTATCAGGGCAGCACAATTTTAAGGTGGGGACAACTTCGGTGTGGGCTCCATCCTTCGATATAAGGATTCTTTGCAGTGAGGCCCCAGCCCAGGGCCAGGGGCCCCTGGGCACATCCTTTTTCCATTTTCCCTGGGAAAGAAAACTCAGCAGTCCAGGTTCCTGATGTCAGTTTGTAGGGCTCCCTTGGGTCTATCAGGGCAGCACAAGTTTGAGGTGGGGACAAATTCGGTGTGGGCTCCATCCTTCGATATAAGGATTTTTTGCAGTCAGGCCCCAGCCCAGGGCAAGGGGACCCGGGGCACATCCTTTTTCCATTTTCCCTGGGAAAGAAAACTCAGCAGTCCAGGTTCCTGATGTCAGTTTTTAGGGCTCCCTTGGGTCTATCAGGGCAGCACAAGTTTGAGGTGGGGACAACTTCGGTGTGGGCTCCATCCTTCGATATAAGGATTTTTTGCAGTCAGGGCCAGGGGCCCCTGGGCACATCCTTTTTCCATTTTCCCTGGGAAAGAAAACTCAACAGTCCAGGTTCCTGATGTCAGTTTGTTGGGCTCCCTTGGGTCTATCAGGGCAGCACAAGTTTGAGGTGTGACAATTTCGGTGTGGGGTCCATCCTTCGATATAAGGATTCTTTGCAGTGAGGCCCCAGCCCAGGGCCAGGGGCCCCTGGGCACATCCTTTTTCCATTTTCCCTGGGAAAGAAAACTCAGCAGTCCAGGTTCCTGATGTCAGTTTGTTGGGCTCCCTTGGGTCTATCAGGGCAGCACAAGTTTGAGGTGGGGACAACTTCGGTGTGGGGTCCATCCTTCGATATAAGGATTTTTTCCAGTCAGGGCTAGGGGCCCTTGGGAACATCCTTTTTCCATTTTCCCTGGGAAAGAAAACTCAGCAATCCAGGTTCCTGATGTCAGTTTGTAGGGCTCCCTTGGGTCTATCAGGGCAGCACAAGTCTGAGGTGGGGACAACTTCGGGGTGGGGTCCATCCTTCGATATAAGGATTTTTTGCAGTCTGCCTGGGCACATCCTTTTTCCATTTTCCCTGGGAAAGAAAACTCAGCAGTCCAGGTTCCTGATGTCAGTTTGTAGGGCTCCCTTGGGTCTATCAGGGCAGCACAAGTTTGAGGTGGGGAGAACTTTGGTGTGGGCTCCATCCTTCGATATAAGGATTTTTTGCAGTCAGGGCCAGGGGCCCCTGGGCAGAACCTTTGGCCATTTTCCCTGGGAAAGAAAACTCAGCAGTCCAGGTTCCTGATGTCAGTTTGTAGGGCTCCCTTGGGTCTATCAGGGCAGCACAAGTTTGAGGTGGGGACAACTTCGGTGTGGGTTCCATCTTTCGATATAAGGATTGTTTGCAGACAGGGCCAGGGGCCTCTGGGCACATCCTTTTTCCATTTTCCTTGGGAAAGAAAACTCAGCAGTCCAGGTTCCTGATGTCAGTTTGTTGGGCTCCCTTGGGTGTATCAGGGCAGCACAAGTTTGAGGTGGGGACATCTTCAGTGTGGGGTCCATCCTTCGATATAACGTTTTTTTGCAGTGAGGTCTAAGCCCAGGGCCAGGGGCCCCTGGGCACAACCTTTTTCCATTTTCCCTGGGAAAGAAAACTCAGCAGTCCAGGTTCCTGATGTCAGTTTGTAGGGCTCCCTTGGGTCTATCAGGGCAGCACAAGTTTGAGGTGGGGACAACTTCGGTGTGGGGTCCATCCTTCGATATAAGGATTTTTTGCAGTCAGGGCCAGGGGCCCCTGGGCACATCCTTTTTCCATTTTCCCTGGGAAAGAAAACTCAGCAGTCCAGGTTCCTGATGTCAGTTTGTAGGGCTCCCTTAGGTCTATCAGGGCAGCACAAGTTTGAGGTGGGCACAACTTCGGTGTGGGGTCCATCCTTCGATATAAGGATTTTTTGCTGTCAGGGCTAGGGGCTCCTAGGCACAACCTTTGGCAATTTTCCCTGGGAAAGAAAACTCAGCAGTCCAGGTTCCTGATGTCAGTTTGTAGGGCTCCCTTGGGTCTATCAGGGCAGCACAAGTTTGAGGAGGGGACAACTTCGGTGTGGGCTCCATCCTTCGATATAAGGATTTTTTGCAGTCAGGGCCAGGGGCCCCTGGGCACATCCTTTTTCCATTTTCCCTGGGAAAGAAAACTCAGCAGTCCAGGTTCCTGATGTCAGTTTGTAGGGCTCCCTTGGGTGTATCAGGGCAGCACATGTTTGAGGTGGGGACAACTTTGGTGTGGGGTCCATCCTTCGATATAAGGCTTTTTGTAGTGAGGCTCCAGCCCAGGGCCAGGGGCCCCTGGGCACATCCTTTTTCCATTTTCCCTGGGAAAGAAAACTCAGCAGTCCAGGTTCCTGATGTCAGTTTGTAGGGCTCCCTTGGGTGTATCAGGGCAGCACAAGTTTGAGAAGGGGACAACTTCGGTGTGGGCTCCATCCTTCGATATAAGGATTCTTTGCAGTCAGGGCCAGGGGCCCCTGGGCACAACCTTTTTCCATTTTCCCTGGGAAAGAAAACTCAGCAGTCCAGGTTCCTGATGTCAGTTTGTAGGGCTCCCTTGGGTCTATCAGGGCAGCACAAGTTTGAGGTGGGGACAACTTCGGTGTGGGGTCCATCCTTCGATATAAGGATATTTTGCAGTCAGGGGCAGGGGCAACTGGGCACATCCTTTTTCCATTTTCCCTGGGAAAGAAAACTCAGCAGTCCAGGTTCCTGATGTCAGTTTGTAGGGCTCCCTTGGGTCTATCAGGGCAGCACAAGTTTGAGGTGGGGACAACTTCGGTGTGGGGTCCATCCTTCGATATAAGGATTTTTTGTAGTGAGACCCCAGCACAGGGCCAGGGGCCCCTGGACACATCCTTTTTCCATTTTCCCTGGGAAAGAAAACTCAGCAGTCCAGGTTCCTGATGTCAGTTTGTAGGGCTCCCTTGGGTCTATCAGGGCAGCACAAGTTTGAGGTGGGGACAACTTCGGTGTGGGGTCCATCCTTCGATATAAGGATTTTTTGCAGTCAGGGCCAGGGGCCCCTGGGCACATCCTTTTTCCATTTTCCCTGGGAAAGAAAACTCAGTAGTCCAGGTTCCTGATGTCAGTTTGTAGGGCTCCCTTGGGTCTATCAGGGCAGCACAAGTTTGAGGTGGGGACAACTTCGGTGTGGGGTCCATCCTTCGATATAAGGATTTTTTGCAGTCACGGCTAGGGGCCCCTGGGCACAACCTTTGGCCATTTTCCCTGGGAAAGGAAACTCATCAGTCCAAGTTCCTGATGTCAGTTTGTAGGGCTCCCTTGCCTCTATCAGGGCAGCACAATTTTAAGGTGGGGACAACTTCGGTGTGGGCTCCATCCTTCGATATAAGGATTCTTTGCAGTGAGGCCCCAGCCCAGGGCCAGGGGCCCCTGGGCACATCCTTTTTCCATTTTCCCTGGGAAAGAAAACTCAGCAGTCCAGGTTCCTGATGTCAGTTTGTAGGGCTCCCTTGGGTCTATCAGGGCAGCACAAGTTTGAGGTGGGGACAACTTCGGTGTGGGCTCCATCCTTCGATATAAGGATTTTTTGCAGTCAGGGGCAGGGGCAACTGGGCACATCCTTTTTCCATTTTCCCTGGGAAAGAAAACTCAGCAGTCCGGGTTCCTGATGTCAGTTTGTAGGGCTCCCTTGGGTCTATCAGGGCAGCACAAGTTTGAGGTGGGGACAACTTCGGTGTGGGCTCCATCCTTCGATATAAGGATTTTTTGCAGTCAGGGGCAGGGGCAACTGGGCACATCCTTTTTCCATTTTCCCTGGGAAAGAAAACTCAGCAGTCCAGGTTCCTGATGTCAGTTTGTAGGGCTCCCTTGGGTCTATCAGGGCAGCACAAGTTTGAGGTGGGGACAACTTCGGTGTGGGGTCCATCCTTCGATATAAGGATTTTTTGTAGTGAGACCCCAGCACAGGGCCAGGGGCCCCTGGACACATCCTTTTTCCATTTTCCCTGGGAAAGAAAACTCAGCAGTCCAGGTTCCTGATGTCAGTTTGTAGGGCTCCCTTGGGTCTATCAGGGCAGCACAAGTTTGAGGTGGGGACAACTTCGGTGTGGGCTCCATCCTTCGATATAAGGATTTTTTGCAGTCAGGGCCAGGGGCCCCTGGGCACATCCTTTTTCCATTTTCCCTGGGAAAGAAAACTCAGCAGTCCAGGTTCCTGATGTCAGTTTGTAGGGCTCCCTTGGGTCTATCAGGGCAGCACAAGTTTGAGGTGGGGACAACTTCGGTGTGGGGTCCATCCTTCGATATAAGGATTTTTTGCAGTCACGGCTAGGGGCCCCTGGGCACAACCTTTGGCCATTTTCCCTGGGAAAGGAAACTCATCAGTCCAAGTTCCTGATGTCAGTTTGTAGGGCTCCCTTGCCTCTATCAGGGCAGCACAATTTTAAGGTGGGGACAACTTCGGTGTGGGCTCCATCCTTCGATATAAGGATTTTTTGCAGTGAGGCCCCAGCCCAGGGCCAGGGGCCCCTGGGCACATCCTTTTTCCATTTTCCCTGGGAAAGAAAACTCAGCAGTCCAGGTTCCTGATGTCAGTTTGTAGGGCTCCCTTGGGTCTATCAGGGCAGCACAAGTTTGAGGTGGGGACAAATTCGGTGTGGGCTCCATTCTTCGATATAAGGATTTTTTGCAGTCAGGCCCCAGCCCAGGGCAAGGGGACCCGGGGCACATCCTTTTTCCATTTTCCCTGGGAAAGAAAACTCAGCAGTCCAGGTTCCTGATGTCAGTTTTTAGGGCTCCCTTGGGTCTATCAGGGCAGCACAAGTTTGAGGTGGGGACAACTTCGGTGTGGGGTCCATCCTTCGATATAAGGATTTTTTGCAGTCAGGGCCAGGGGCCCCTGGGCACATCCTTTTTCCATTTTCCCTGGGAAAGAAAACTCAACAGTCCAGGTTCCTGATGTCAGTTTGTTGGGCTCCCTTGGGTCTATCAGGGCAGCACAAGTTTGAGGTGGGACAATTTCGGTGTGGGGTCCATCCTTCGATATAAGGATTCTTTGCAGTGAGGCCCCAGCCCAGGGCCAGGGGCCCCTGGGCACATCCTTTTTCCATTTTCCCTGGGAAAGAAAACTCAGCAGTCCAGGTTCCTGATGTCAGTTTGTTGGGCTCCCTTGGGTCTATCAGGGCAGCACAAGTTTGAGGTGGGGACAACTTCGGTGTGGGGTCCATCCTTCGATATAAGGATTTTTTCCAGTCAGGGCTAGGGGCCCTTGGGCACATCCTTTTTCCATTTTCCCTGGGAAAGAAAACTCAGCAATCCAGGTTCCTGATGTCAGTTTGTAGGGCTCCCTTGGGTCTATCAGGGCAGCACAAGTCTGAGGTGGGGACAACTTCGGGGTGGGGTCCATCCTTCGATATAAGGATTTTTTGCAGTCTGCCTGGGCACATCCTTTTTCCATTTTCCCTGGGAAAGAAAACTCAGCAGTCCAGGTTCCTGATGTCAGTTTGTAGGGCTCCCTTGGGTCTATCAGGGCAGCACAAGTTTGAGGTGGGGACAACTTCGGTGTGGGCTCCATCCTTCGATATAAGGATTTTTTGCAGTCAGGGCCAGGGGCCCCTGGGCACATCCTTTTTCCATTTTCCCTGGGAAAGAAAACTCAGTAGTCCAGGTTCCTGATGTCAGTTTGTAGGGCTCCCTTGGGTCTATCAGGGCAGCACAAGTTTGAGGTGGGGACAACTTCGGTGTGGGGTCCATCCTTCGATATAAGGATTTTTTGCAGTCACGGCTAGGGGCCCCTGGGCACAACCTTTGGCCATTTTCCCTGGGAAAGGAAACTCATCAGTCCAAGTTCCTGATGTCAGTTTGTAGGGCTCCCTTGCCTCTATCAGGGCAGCACAATTTTAAGGTGGGGACAACTTCGGTGTGGGCTCCATCCTTCGATATAAGGATTCTTTGCAGTGAGGCCCCAGCCCAGGGCCAGGGGCCCCTGGGCACAACCTTTTTCCATTTTCCCTGGGAAAGAAAACTCAGCAGTCCAGGTTCCTGATGTCAGTTTGTAGGGCTCCCTTGGGTCTATCAGGGCAGCACAAGTTTGAGGTGGGGACAAATTCGGTGTGGGCTCCATTCTTCGATATAAGGATTTTTTGCAGTCAGGCCCCAGCCCAGGGCAAGGGGACCCGGGGCACATCCTTTTTCCATTTTCCCTGGGAAAGAAAACTCAGCAGTCCAGGTTCCTGATGTCAGTTTGTAGGGCTCCCTTAGGTCTATCAGGGCAGCACAAGTTTGAGGTGGGCACAACTTCGGTGTGGGGTCCATCCTTCGATATAAGGATTTTT
Organism: Lonchura striata; assembly: GCF_050655825.1. Taxonomy (NCBI): domain Eukaryota; kingdom Metazoa; phylum Chordata; class Aves; order Passeriformes; family Estrildidae; genus Lonchura; species Lonchura striata. The sequence goes on along the minus strand of NC_140733.1, from coordinate 7,261,251 downwards.
TGCTGTCAGGGCTAGGGGCTCCTGGGCACAACCTTTGGCCATTTTCCCTGGGAAAGAAAACTCAGCAGTCCAGGTTCCTGATGTCAGTTTGTAGGGCTCCCTTGGGTCTATCAGGGCAGCACAAGTTTGAGGAGGGGACAACTTCGGTGTGGGCTCCATCCTTCGATATAAGGATTTTTTGCAGTCAGGGCCAGGGGCCCCTGGGCACATCCTTTTTCCATTTTCCCTGGGAAAGAAAACTCAGCAGTCCAGGTTCCTGATGTCAGTTTGTAGGGCTCCCTTGGGTGTATCAGGGCAGCACATGTTTGAGGTGGGGACAACTTTGGTGTGGGGTCCATCCTTCGATATAAGGCTTTTTGTAGTGAGGCCCCAGCCCAGGGCCAGGGGCCCCTGGGCACATCCTTTTTCCATTTTCCCTGGGAAAGAAAACTCAGCAGTCCAGGTTCCTGATGTCACTTTGTAGGGCTCCCTTGGGTCTATCAGGGCAGCACAAGTTTGAGAAGGGGACAACTTCGGTGTGGGCTCCATCCTTCGATATAAGGATTCTTTGCAGTCAGGGCCAGGGGCCCCTGGGCACAACCTTTTTCCATTTTCCCTGGGAAAGAAAACTCAGCAGTCCAGGTTCCTGATGTCAGTTTGTAGGGCTCCCTTGGGTCTATCAGGGCAGCACAAGTTTGAGGTGGGGACAACTTCGGTGTGGGGTCCATCCTTCGATATAAGGATATTTTGCAGTCAGGGGCAGGGGCAACTGGGCACATCCTTTTTCCATTTTCCCTGGGAAAGAAAACTCAGCAGTCCAGGTTCCTGATGTCAGTTTGTAGGGCTCCCTTGGGTCTATCAGGGCAGCACAAGTTTGAGGTGGGGACAACTTCGGTGTGGGCTCCATCCTTCGATATAAGGATTTTTTGCAGTCAGGGCCAGGGGCCCCTGGGCACATCCTTTTTCCATTTTCCCTGGGAAAGAAAACTCAGTAGTCCAGGTTCCTGATGTCAGTTTGTAGGGCTCCCTTGGGTCTATCAGGGCAGCACAAGTTTGAGGTGGGGACAACTTCGGTGTGGGGTCCATCCTTCGATATAAGGATTTTTTGCAGTCACGGCTAGGGGCCCCTGGGCACAACCTTTGGCCATTTTCCCTGGGAAAGGAAACTCATCAGTCCAAGTTCCTGATGTCAGTTTGTAGGGCTCCCTTGCCTCTATCAGGGCAGCACAATTTTAAGGTGGGGACAACTTCGGTGTGGGCTCCATCCTTCGATATAAGGATTCTTTGCAGTGAGGCCCCAGCCCAGGGCCAGGGGCCCCTGGGCACATCCTTTTTCCATTTTCCCTGGGAAAGAAAACTCAGCAGTCCAGGTTCCTGATGTCAGTTTGTAGGGCTCCCTTGGGTCTATCAGGGCAGCACAAGTTTGAGGTGGGGACAAATTCGGTGTGGGCTCCATTCTTCGATATAAGGATTTTTTGCAGTCAGGCCCCAGCCCAGGGCAAGGGGACCCGGGGCACATCCTTTTTCCATTTTCCCTGGGAAAGAAAACTCAGCAGTCCAGGTTCCTGATGTCAGTTCTTAGGGCTCCCTTGGGTCTATCAGGGCAGCACAAGTTTGAGGTGGGGACAACTTCGGTGTGGGGTCCATCCTTCGATATAAGGATTTTTTGCAGTCAGGGCCAGGGGCCCCTGGGCACATCCTTTTTCCATTTTCCCTGGGAAAGAAAACTCAACAGTCCAGGTTCCTGATGTCAGTTTGTTGGGCTCCCTTGGGTCTATCAGGGCAGCACAAGTTTGAGGTGGGACAATTTCGGTGTGGGGTCCATCCTTCGATATAAGGATTCTTTGCAGTGAGGCCCCAGCCCAGGGCCAGGGGCCCCTGGGCACATCCTTTTTCCATTTTCCCTGGGAAAGAAAACTCAGCAGTCCAGGTTCCTGATGTCAGTTTGTTGGGCTCCCTTGGGTCTATCAGGGCAGCACAAGTTTGAGGTGGGGACAACTTCGGTGTGGGGTCCATCCTTCGATATATGGATTTTTTCCAGTCAGGGCTAGGGGCCCTTGGGCACATCCTTTTTCCATTTTCCCTGGGAAAGAAAACTCAGCAATCCAGGTTCCTGATGTCAGTTTGTAGGGCTCCCTTGGGTCTATCAGGGCAGCACAAGTCTGAGGTGGGGACAACTTCGGGGTGGGGTCCATCCTTCGATATAAGGATTTTTTGCAGTCTGCCTGGGCACATCCTTTTTCCATTTTCCCTGGGAAAGAAAACTCAGCAGTCCAGGTTCCTGATGTCAGTTTGTAGGGCTCCCTTGGGTCTATCAGGGCAGCACAAGTTTGAGGTGGGGAGAACTTTGGTGTGGGCTCCATCCTTCGATATAAGGATTTTTTGCAGTCAGGGCCAGGGGCCCCTGGGCACAACCTTTGGCCATTTTCCCTGGGAAAGAAAACTCAGCAGTCCAGGTTCCTGATGTCAGTTTGTAGGGCTCCCTTGGGTCTATCAGGGCAGCACAAGTTTGAGGTGGGGACAACTTCGGTGTGGGTTCCATCTTTCGATATAAGGATTGTTTGCAGTCAGGGCCAGGGGCCTCTGGGCACATCCTTTTTCCATTTTCCTTGGGAAAGAAAACTCAGCAGTCCAGGTTCCTGATGTCAGTTTGTTGGGCTCCCTTGGGTGTATCAGGGCAGCACAAGTTTGAGGTGGGGACATCTTCGGTGTGGGGTCCATCCTTCGATATAACGTTTTTTTGCAGTGAGGTCTAAGCCCAGGGCCAGGGGCCCCTGGGCACAACCTTTTTCCATTTTCCCTGGGAAAGAAAACTCAGCAGTCCAGGTTCCTGATGTCAGTTTGTAGGGCTCCCTTGGGTCTATCAGGGCAGCACAAGTTTGAGGTGGGGACAACTTCGGTGTGGGGTCCATCCTTCGATATAAGGATTTTTTGCAGTCAGGGCCAGGGGCCCCTGGGCACATCCTTTTTCCATTTTCCCTGGGAAAGAAAACTCAGCAGTCCAGGTTCCTGATGTCAGTTTGTAGGGCTCCCTTAGGTCTATCAGGGCAGCACAAGTTTGAGGTGGGCACAACTTCGGTGTGGGGTCCATCCTTCGATATAAGGATTTTTTGCTCTCAGGGCTAGGGGCTCCTGGGCACAACCTTTGGCCATTTTCCCTGGGAAAGAAAACTCAGCAGTCCAGGTTCCTGATGTCAGTTTGTAGGGCTCCCTTGGGTCTATCAGGGCAGCACAAGTTTGAGGAGGGGACAACTTCGGTGTGGGCTCCATCCTTCGATATAAGGATTTTTTGCAGTCAGGGCCAGGGGCCCCTGGGCACATCCTTTTTCCATTTTCCCTGGGAAAGAAAACTCAGCAGTCCAGGTTCCTGATGTCAGTTTGTAGGGCTCCCTTGGGTGTATCAGGGCAGCACATGTTTGAGGTGGGGACAACTTTGGTGTGGGGTCCATCCTTCGATATAAGGCTTTTTATAGTGAGGCCCCAGCCCAGGGCCAGGGGCCCCTGGGCACATCCTTTTTCCATTTTCCCTGGGAAAGAAAACTCAGCAGTCCAGGTTCCTGATGTCAGTTTGTAGGGCTCCCTTGGGTCTATCAGGGCAGCACAAGTTTGAGAAGGGGACAACTTCGGTGTGGGCTCCATCCTTCGATATAAGGATTCTTTGCAGTCAGGGCCAGGGGCCCCTGGGCACAACCTTTTTCCATTTTCCCTGGGAAAGAAAACTCAGCAGTCTAGGTTCCTGATGTCAGTTTGTAGGGCTCCCTTGGGTCTATCAGGGCAGCACAAGTTTGAGGTGGGGACAACTTCGGTGTGGGGTCCATCCTTCGATATAAGGATTTTTTGCAGTCAGGGCCAGGGCCCCTGGGCACACCCTTTTTCCATTTTCCCTGGGAAAGAAAACTCAGCAGTCCAGGTTCCTGATGTCAGTTTGTAGGGCTCCCTTGGGTCTATCAGGGCAGCACAAGTTTGAGGTGGGGACAACTTCGGTGTGGGGTCCATCCTTAGATATAAGGATTTTTTGCAGTGAGTCTCCAGCCCAGGGACAGGGGCCCCTGGGCACGTCCTTTTTCTATTTTCCCTGGGAAAGAAAACTCAGCAGTCCAGGTTCCTGATGTCAGTTTGTTGGGCTCCCTTGGGTCTATCAGGGCAGCACAAGTTTGAGGTGGGGACAAATTCGGTGTGGGCTCCATCCTTCGATATAAGGATTTTTTGCAGTCAGGGCCAGGGGCCCCTGGGCACATCCTTTTTCCATTTTCCCTGGGAAAGAAAACTCAGCAGTCCAGGTTCCTGATGTCAGTTTGTAGGGCTCCCTTGGGTCTATCAGGGCAGCACAAGTTTGAGGTGGGGACAACTTCGGTGTGGGGTCCATCCTTCGATATAAGGATTTTTTGCAGTCAGGGCTAGGAGCCCCTGGGCACAACCTTTGGCCATTTTCCCTGGGAAAGAAAACTCAGCAGTCCAGGTTCCTGATGTCAGTTTGTAGGGCTCCCTTGGGTGTATCAGGGCAGCACAAGTTTGAGGTGGGGACAACTTCGGTGTGGGGTCCATCCTTCGATATAAGGATTTTTTGCAGTCAGGGCCAGGGGCCCCTGGGCACATCCTTTTTCCATTTTCCCTGGGAAAGAAAACTCAGCAGTCCAGGTTCCTGATGTCAGTTTGTAGGGCTCCCTTGGGTCTATCAGGGCAGCACAAGTTTGAGGTGGGGACAACTTCGGTGTGGGCTCCATCCTTCGATATAAGGATTTTTTGCAGTCAGGGCCAGGGGCAACTGGGCACATCCTTTTTCCATTTTCCCTGGGAAAGAAAACTCAGCAGTCCAGGTTCCTGATGTCAGTTTGTAGGGCTCCCTTGGGTCTATCAGGGCAGCACAAGTTTGAGGTGGGGACAACTTCGGTGTGGGGTCCATCCTTCGATATAAGGATTTTTTGTAGTGAGACCCCAGCACAGGGCCCGGGGCCCCTGGACACATCCTTTTTCCATTTTCCCTGGGAAAGAAAACTCAGCAGTCCAGGTTCCTGATGTCAGTTTGTAGGGCTCCCTTGGGTCTATCAGGGCAGCACAAGTTTGAGGTGGGGACAACTTCGGTGTGGGCTCCATCCTTCGATATAAGGATTTTTTGCAGTCAGGGCCAGGGGCCCCTGGGCACATCCTTTTTCCATTTTCCCTGGGAAAGAAAACTCAGCAGTCCAGGTTCCTGATGTCAGTTTGTAGGGCTCCCTTGGGTCTATCAGGGCAGCACAAGTTTGAGGTGGGACAATTTCGGTGTGGGGTCCATCCTTCGATATAAGGATTCTTTGCAGTGAGGCCCCAGCCCAGGGCCAGGGGCCCCTGGGCACATCCTTTTTCCATTTTCCCTGGGAAAGAAAACTCAGCAGTCCAGGTTCCTGATGTCAGTTTGTTGGGCTCCCTTGGGTCTATCAGGGCAGCACAAGTTTGAGGTGGGGACAACTTCGGTGTGGGGTCCATCCTTCGATATAAGGATTTTTTCCAGTCAGGGCTAGGGGCCCTTGGGCACATCCTTTTTCCATTTTCCCTGGGAAAGAAAACTCAGCAGTCCAGGTTCCTGATGTCAGTTTGTAGGGCTCCCTTGGGTCTATCAGGGCAGCACAAGTTTGAGGTGGGGACATCTTCGGTGTGGGGTCCATCCTTCTATATAAGGATTCTTTGCAGTGAGTCTCCAGCCCAGGGCCAGGGGCCCCTGGGCACGTCCTTTTTCTATTTTCCCTGGGAAAGAAAACTCAGCAGTCCAGGTTCCTGATGTCAGTTTGTAGGGCTCCCTTGGGTCTATCAGGGCAGCACAAGTTTGAGGTGGGGACAACTTCGGTGTGGGGTCCATCCTTCGATATAAGGATTTTTTCCAGTCAGTGCTAGGGGCCCTTGGGCACATCCTTTTTCCATTTTCCCTGGGAAAGAAAACTCAGCAGTCCAGGTTCCTGATGTCAGTTTGTAGGGCTCCCTTGGGTCTATCAGGGCAGCACAAGTTTGAGGTGGGGACATCTTCGGTGTGAGGTCCATCCTTCTATATAAGGATTTTTTGCAGTGAGTCTCCAGCCCAGGGCCAGGGGCCCCTGGGCACGTCCTTTTTCTATTTTCCCTGGGAAAGAAAACTCAGCAGTCCAGGTTCCTGATGTCAGTTTGTAGGGCTCCCTTGGGTCTATCAGGGCAGCACAAATTTGAGGTGGGGACAAATTCAGTATGGGGTCCATCCTTCGATATAAGGATTTTTTGCAGTGAGTCTCCAGCCCAGGGCCAGGGGCCCCTGGGCACAACCTTTTTCCATTTTCCCTGGGAAAGAAAACTCAGCAGTCCAGGTTCCTGATGTCAGTTTGTTGGGTTCCCTTGGGTCTATCAGGGCAGCACAAGTTTGAGGTGGGGACAACTTCGGTGTGGGGTCCATCCTTCGATATAAGGATTTTTTGCAGTGAGTCTCCAGCCCAGGGCCAGGGGCCCCTGGGCACCTCCTTTTTCCATTTTCCCTGGGAAAGAAAACTCAGCAGTCCAGGTTCCTGATGTCAGTTTGTAGGGCTCCCTTGGGTCTATCAGGGCAGCACAAGTTTGAGGTGGGGACAAATTCGGTGTGGGCTCCATCCTTCGATATAAGGATTTTTTGCAGTCGAGGCTAGGAGCCCCTGGGCACAACCTTTGGCCATTTTCCCTGGGAAAGAAAACTCAGCAGTCCAGGTTCCTGATGTCAGTTTGTAGGGCTCCCTTGGGTGTATCAGGGCAGCACAAGTTTGAGGTGGGGACAAATTCGGTGTGGGGTCCATCCTTCGATATAAGGATTTTTTGCAGTCAGGGCTAGGAGCCCCTGGGCACAACCTTTGGCCATTTTCCCTGGGAAAGAAAACTCAGCAGTCCAGGTTCCTGATGTCAGTTTGTAGGGCTCCCTTGGGTCTATCAGGGCAGCACAAGTTTGAGGTGGGGACAACTTTGGTGTGGCGTCCATCCTTCGATATAAGGATTTTTTGCAGTCAGGGCCAGGGGCCCCTGGGCACATCCTTTTTCCATTTTCCCTGGGAAAGAAAACTCAGCAGTCCAGGTTCCTGATGTCAGTTTGTAGGGCTCCCTTGGGTCTATCAGGGCAGCACAAGTTTGAGGTGGGGACAACTTCGGTGTGGGGTCCATCCTTCGATATAAGGATTTTTTGCAGTCAGGGCCAGGGGCCCCTGGGCACATCCTTTTTCCATTTTCCCTGGGAAAGAAAACTCAGCAGTCCAGGTTCCTGATGTCAGTTTGTAGGGCTCCCTTGGGTCTATCAGGGCAGCACAAGTTTGAGGAGGGGACAACTTCGGTGTGGGCTCCATCCTTCGATATAAGGATTCTTTGCAGTCAGGGCCAGGGGCCCCTGGGCACATCCTTTTTCCATTTTCCCTGGGAAAGAAAACTCAGCAGTCCAGGTTCCTGATGTCAGTTTGTAGGGCTCCCTTGGGTCTATCAGGGCAGCACAAGTTTGAGGAGGGGACAACTTCGGTGTGGGCTCCATCCTTCGATATAAGGATTTTTTGCAGTCAGGGCCAGGGGCCCCTGGGCACATCCTTTTTCCATTTTCCCTGGGAAAGAAAACTCAGCAGTCCAGGTTCCTGATGTCAGTTTGTAGGGCTCCCTTGGGTCTATCAGGGCAGCACAAGTTTGAGGTGGGGACAACTTCGGTGTGGGGTCCATCCTTCGATATAAGGATTTTTTGCAGTCAGGGCCAGGGGCCCCTGGGCACATCCTTTTTCCATTTTCCCTGGGAAAGAAAACTCAGCAGTCCAGGTTCCTGATGTCAGTTTGTAGAGCTCCCTTGGGTCTATCAGGGCAGCACAAGTTTGAGGAGGGGACAACTTCGGTGTGGGCTCCATCCTTCGATTTAAGGATTCTTTGCAGTCAGGGCCAGGGGCCCCTGGGCACATCCTTTTTCCATTTTCCCTGGGAAAGAAAACTCAGCAGTCCAGGTTCCTGATGTCAGTTTGTAGGGCTCCCTTGGGTCTATCAGGGCAGCACAAGTTTGAGGAGGGGACAACTTCGGTGTGGGCTCCATCCTTCGATATAAGGATTTTTTGCAGTCAGGGCCAGGGGCCCCTGGGCACAACCTTTTTCCATTTTCCCTGGGAAAGAAAACTCAGCAGTCCAGGTTCCTGATGTCAGTTTGTAGGGCTCCCTTGGGTCTATCAGGGCAGCACAAGTTTGAGGTGGGGACAACTTCGGTGTGGGGTCCATCCTTCGATATAAGGATTTTTTGCAGTCAGGGCCAGAGGCCCCTGGGCACATCCTTTTTCCATTTTCCCTGGGAAAGAAAACTCAACAGTCCAGGTTCCTGATGTCAGTTTGTAGGGCTCCCTTGGGTCTATCAGGGCAGCACAAGTTTGAGGTGGGACAATTTCAGTGTGGGGTCCATCCTTCGATATAAGGATTTTTTGCAGTGAGGCCCCAGCCCAGGGCCAGGGGCCCCTGGGCACATCCTTTTTCCATTTTCCCTGGGAAAGAAAACTCAGCAGTCCAGGTTCCTGATGTCAGTTTGTAGGGCTCCCTTGGGTCTATCAGGGCAGCACAAGTTTGAGGTGGGGACAACTTCGGTGTGGGGTCCATCCTTCGATATAAGGATTTTTTCCAGTCAGTGCTAGGGGCCCTTGGGCACATCCTTTTTCCATTTTCCCTGGGAAAGAAAACTCAGCAGTCCAGGTTCCTGATGTCAGTTTGTAGGGCTCCCTTGGGTCTATCAGGGCAGCACAAGTTTGAGGTGGGGACAGCTTCGGTGTGGGGTCCATCCTTCTATATAAGGATTCTTTGCAGTGAGTCTCCAGCCCAGGGCCAGGGGCCCCTGGGCACGTCCTTTTTCTATTTTCCCTGGGAAAGAAAACTCAGCAGTCCAGGTTCCTGATGTCAGTTTGTAGGGCTCCCTTGGGTCTATCAGGGCAGCACAAATTTGAGGTGGGGACAACTTCGGTGTGGGGTCCATCCTTCGATATAAGGATTTTTTCCAGTCAGGGCTAGGGGCCCTTGGGCACATCCTTTTTCCATTTTCCCTGGGAAAGAAAACTCAGCAGTCCAGGTTCCTGATGTCAGTTTGTTGGGTTCCCTTGGGTCTATCAGGGCAGCACAAGTTTGAGGTGGGCACAACTTCGGTGTGGGGTCCATCCTTCGATATAAGGATTTTTTGCAGTGAGTCTCCAGCCCAGGGCCAGGGGCCCCTGGGCACATCCTTTTTCCATTTTCCCTGGGAAAGAAAACTCAGCAGTCCAGGTTCCTGATGTCAGTTTGTAGGGCTCCCTTGGGTCTATCAGGGCAGCACAAGTTTGAGGTGGGGACAAATTCGGTGTGGGCTCCATCCTTCGATATAAGGATTTTTTGCAGTCGAGGCTAGGAGCCCCTGGGCACAACCTTTGGCCATTTTCCCTGGGAAAGAAAACTCAGCAGTCCAGGTTCCTGATGTCAGTTTGTAGGGCTCCCTTGGGTGTATCAGGGCAGCACAAGTTTGAGGTGGGGACAAATTCGGTGTGGGGTCCATCCTTCGATATAAGGATTTTTTGCAGTCAGGGCTAGGAGCCCCTGGGCACAACCTTTGGCCATTTTCCCTGGGAAAGAAAACTCAGCAGTCCAGGTTCCTGATGTCAGTTTGTAGGGCTCCCTTGGGTCTATCAGGGCAGCACAAGTTTGAGGTGGGGACAACTTTGGTGTGGCGTCCATCCTTCGATATAAGGATTTTTTGCAGTCAGGGCCAGGGGCCCCTGGGCACATCCTTTTTCCATTTTCCCTGGGAAAGAAAACTCAGCAGTCCAGGTTCCTGATGTCAGTTTGTAGGGCTCCCTTGGGTCTATCAGGGCAGCACAAGTTTGAGGTGGGGACAATTTCGGTGTGGGCTCCATCCTTCGATATAAGGATTTTTTGCAGTCGAGGCTAGGAGCCCCTGGGCACAACCTTTGGCCATTTTCCCTGGGAAAGAAAACTCAGCAGTCCAGGTTCCTGATGTCAGTTTGTAGGGCTCCCTTGGGTGTATCAGGGCAGCACAAGTTTGAGGAGGGGACAACTTCGGTGTGGGCTCCATCCTTCGATATAAGGATTCTTTGCAGTCAGGGCCAGGGGCCCCTGGGCACATCCTTTTTCCATTTTCCCTGGGAAAGAAAACTCAGCAGTCTAGGTTCCTGATGTCAGTTTGTAGGGCTCCCTTGGGTCTATCAGGGCAGCACAAGTTTGAGGAGGGGACAACTTCGGTGTGGGCTCCATCCTTCGATATAAGGATTTTTTGCAGTCAGGGCCAGGGGCCCCTGGGCACATCCTTTTTCCATTTTCCCTGGGAAAGAAAACTCATCAGTCCAGGTTCCTGATGTCAGTTTGTAGGGCTCCCTTGGGTCTATCAGGGCAGCACAAGTTTGAGGTGGGGACAACTTCGGTGTGGGGTCCATCCTTCGATATAAGGATTTTTTGCAGTCAGGGCCAGGGGCCCCTGGGCACACCCTTTTTCCATTTTCCCTGGGAAAGAAAACTCAGCAGTCCAGGTTCCTGATGTCAGTTTGTAGGGCTCCCTTGGGTCTATCAGGGCAGCACAAGTTTGAGGAGGGGACAACTTCGGTGTGGGCTCCATCCTTCGATTTAAGGATTCTTTGCAGTCAGGGCCAGGGGCCCCTGGGCACATCCTTTTTCCATTTTCCCTGGGAAAGAAAACTCAGCAGTCCAGGTTCCTGATGTCAGTTTGTAGTGCTCCCTTGGGTCTATCAGGGCAGCACAAGTTTGAGGAGGGGACAACTTCGGTGTGGGCTCCATCCTTCGATATAAGGATTTTTTGCAGTCAGGGCCAGGGGCCCCTGGGCACATCCTTTTTCCATTTTCCCTGGGAAAGAAAACTCAGCAGTCCAGGTTCCTGATGTCAGTTTGTAGGGCTCCCTTGGGTGTATCAGGGCAGCACATGTTTGAGGTGGGGACAACTTTGGTGTGGGGTCCATCCTTCGATATAAGGATTTTTTGCAGTCAGGGCCAGGGGCCCCTGGGCACATCCTTTTTCCATTTTCCCTGGGAAAGAAAACTCAACAGTCCAGGTTCCTGATGTCAGTTTGTTGGGCTCCCTTGGGTCTATCAGGGCAGCACAAGTTTGAGGTGGGACAATTTCGGTGTGGGGTCCATCCTTCTATATAAGGATTCTTTGCAGTGAGTCTCCAGCCCAGGGCCAGGGGCCCCTGGGCACGTCCTTTTTCTATTTTCCCTGGGAAAGAAAACTCAGCAGTCCAGGTTCCTGATGTCAGTTTGTAGGGCTCCCTTGGGTCTATCAGGGCAGCACAAATTTGAGGTGGGGACAAATTCAGTATGGGGTCCATCCTTCGATATAAGGATTTTTTGCAGTGAGTCTCCAGCCCAGGGCCAGGGGCCCCTGGGCACATCCTTTTTCCATTTTCCCTGGGAAAGAAAACTCAGCAGTCCAGGTTCCTGATGTCAGTTTGTAGGGCTCCCTTGGGTCTATCAGGGCAGCACAAGTTTGAGGTGGGGACAAATTCGGTGTGGGCTCCATCCTTCGATATAAGGATTTTTTGCAGTCGAGGCTAGGAGCCCCTGGGCACAACCTTTGGCCATTTTCCCTGGGAAAGAAAACTCAGCAGTCCAGGTTCCTGATGTCAGTTTGTAGGGCTCCCTTGCGTCTATCAGGGCAGCACAAGTTTGAGGAGGGGACAACTTCGGTGTGGGCTCCATCCTTCGATATAAGGATTTTTTGCAGTCAGGGCCAGGGGCCCCTGGGCACATCCTTTTTCCATTTTCCCTGGGAAAGAAAACTCAGCAGTCCAGGTTCCTGATGTCAGTTTGTAGGGCTCCCTTGGGTCTATCAGGGCAGCACAAGTTTGAGGAGGGGACAACTTCGGTGTGGGCTCCATCCTTCGATATAAGGATTTTTTGCAGTCAGGGCCAGGGGCCCCTGGGCACATCCTTTTTCCATTTTCCCTGGGAAAGAAAACTCAGCAGTCCAGGTTCCTGATGTCAGTTTGTAGGGCTCCCTTGGGTCTATCAGGGCAGCACAAGTTTGAGGTGGGGACAACTTCGGTGTGGGGTCCATCCTTCGATATAAGGATTTTTTGCAGTCAGGGCCAGGGGCCCCTGGGCACATCCTTTTTCCATTTTCCCTGGGAAAGAAAACTCAGCAGTCCAGGTTCCTGATGTCAGTTTGTAGGGCTCCCTTGGGTCTATCAGGGCAGCACAAGTTTGAGGAGGGGACAACTTCGGTGTGGGCTCCATCCTTCGATTTAAGGATTCTTTGCAGTCAGGGCCAGGGGCCCCTGGGCACATCCTTTTTCCATTTTCCCTGGGAAAGAAAACTCAGCAGTCCAGGTTCCTGATGTCAGTTTGTTGGGTTCCCTTGGGTCTATCCGGGCAGCACAAGTTTGAGGTGGGGACAACTTTGGTGTGGGGTCCATCCTTCGATATAAGGATTCTTTGCAGTCAGGGCCAGGGGCCCCTGGGCACATCCTTTTTCCATTTTCCCTGGGAAAGAAAACTCAGCAGTCCAGGTTCCTGATGTCAGTTTGTAGGGCTCCCTTGGGTCTATCAGGGCAGCACAAGTTTGAGGTGGGGACATCTTCGGTGTGGGGTCCATCCTTCGATATAAGGATTTTTTGCAGTGAGTCTCCAGCCCAGGGCCAGGGGCCCCTGGGCACATCCTTTTTCCATTTTCCCTGGGAAAGAAAATTCAGCAGTCCAGGTTCCTGATGTCAGTTTGTAGGGCTCCCTTGGGTCTATCAGGGCAGCACAAGTTTGAGGTGGGGACAAATTCGGTGTGGGCTCCATCCTTCGATATAAGGATTTTTTGCAGTCAGGGCCAGAGGCCCCTGGGCACATCCTTTTTCCATTTTCCCTGGGAAAGAAAACTCAGCAGTCCAGGTTCCTGATGTCAGTTTGTAGGGCTCCCTTGGGTCTATCAGGGCAGCACAAGTTTGAGGTGGGGACAAATTCGGTGTGGGGTCCATCCTTCGATATAAGGATTTTTTGCAGTCAGGCCCCAGCCCAGGGCAAGGGGACCCGGGGCACATCCTTTTTCCATTTTCCCTGGGAAAGAAAACTCAGCAGTCCAGGTTCCTGATGTCAGTTTGTAGGGCTCCCTTGGGTCTATCAGGGCAGCACAAGTTTGAGGTGGGGACAACTTTGGTGTGGGGTCCATCCTTCGATATAAGGATTTTTTGCAGTCAGGGCCAGGGGCCCCCGGGCACATCCTTTTTCCATTTTCCCTGGGAAAGAAAACTCAGCAGTCCAGGTTCCTGATGTCAGTTTGTAGGGCTCCCTTGGGTCTATCAGGGCAGCACAAGTTTGAGGTGGGGACAACTTCGGTGTGGGGTCCATCCTTCTATATAAGGATTCTTTGCAGTCAGGGCCAGGGGCCCCCGGGCACATCCTTTTTCCATTTTCCCTGGGAAAGAAAACTCAGCAGTCCAGGTTCCTGATGTCAGTTTGTAGGGCTCCCTTGGGTCTATCAGGGCAGCACAAATTTGAGGTGGGGACAAATTCATTATGGGGTCCATCCTTCGATATAAGGATTTTTTGCAGTGAGTCTCCAGCCCAGGGCCAGGGGCCCCTGGGCACATCCTTTTTCCATTTTCCCTGGGAAAGAAAACACAGCAGTCCAGGTTCCTGATGTCAGTTTGTTGGGTTCCCTTGGGTCTATCAGGGCAGCACAAGTTTGAGGTGGGGACAACTTCGGTGTGGGGTCCATCCTTCGATATAAGGATTTTTTGCAGTCAGGGCCAGGGGCCCCTGGGCACACCCTTTTTCCATTTTCCCTGGGAAAGAAAACTCAGCAGTCCAGGTTCCTGATGTCAGTTTGTAGGGCTCCCTTGGGTCTATCAGGGCAGCACAAGTTTGAGAAGGGGACAACTTCGGTGTGGGGTCCATCCTTCGATATAAGGATTTTTTGCAGTGAGGCCCCAGCCCAGGGCCAGGGGCCCCTGGGCACATCCTTTTTCCATTTTCCCTGGGAAAGAAAACTCAGCAGTCCAGGTTCCTGATGTCAGTTTGTAGGGCTCCCTTGGGTCTATCAGGGCAGCACAAGTTTGAGGTGGGGACAATTTCGGTGTGGGCTCCATCCTTCGATATAAGGATTTTTTGCAGTCGAGGCTAGGAGCCCCTGGGCACAACCTTTGGCCATTTTCCCTGGGAAAGAAAACTCAGCAGTCCAGGTTCCTGATGTCAGTTTGTAGGGCTCCCTTGGGTGTATCAGGGCAGCACAAGTTTGAGGTGGGGACATCTTCGGTGTGGGGTCCATCCTTCGATATAAGGATTTTTTGCAGTCAGGGCTAGGAGCCCCTGGGCACAACCTTTGGCCATTTTCCCTGGGAAAGAAAACTCAGCAGTCCAGGTTCCTGATGTCAGTTTGTAGGGCTCCCTTGGGTCTATCAGGGCAGCACAAGTTTGAGGTGGGGACAACTTTGGTGTGGGGTCCATCCTTCGATATAAGGATTTTTTTCAGTCTGGGCCAGGGGCCCCTGGGCACATCCTTTTTCCATTTTCCCTGGGAAAGAAAACTCAGCAGTCCAGGTTCCTGATGTCAGTTTGTAGGGCTCCCTTGGGTCTATCAGGGCAGCACAAGTTTGAGGTGGGGACAACTTCGGTGTGGGGTCCATCCTTCGATATAAGGATTTTTTGCAGTCAGGGCCAGGGGCCCCTGGGCACATCCTTTTTCCATTTTCCCTGGGAAAGAAAACTCAGCAGTCCAGGTTCCTGATGTCAGTTTGTAGGGCTCCCTTGGGTCTATCAGGGCAGCACAAGTTTGAGGAGGGGACAACTTCGGTGTGGGCTCCATCCTTCGATATAAGGATTCTTTGCAGTCAGGGCCAGGGGCCCCTGGGCACATCCTTTTTCCATTTTCCCTGGGAAAGAAAACTCAGCAGTCCAGGTTCCTGATGTCAGTTTGTAGGGCTCCCTTGGGTCTATCAGGGCAGCACAAGTTTGAGGTGGGTACAAATTCGTTGTGGGCTCCATCCTTCGATATAAGGATTTTTTGCAGTCAGGGCCAGGGGCCCCTGGGCACATCCTTTTTCAATTTTCCCTGGGAAAGAAAACTCAGCAGTCCAGGTTCCTGATGTCAGTTTGTAGGGCTCCCTTGGGTCTATCAGGGAAGCACAAGTTTGAGGTGGGGACAACTTCGGTGTGGGCCCCATCCTTCTATATAAGGATATTTTGCACTCAGGGCCAGGGGCCCCTGGGCACATCCTTTGG
The DNA here is from genome assembly GCF_050655825.1 of Lonchura striata. Classification (NCBI taxonomy): domain Eukaryota; kingdom Metazoa; phylum Chordata; class Aves; order Passeriformes; family Estrildidae; genus Lonchura; species Lonchura striata. Next base: position 7,246,110 of record NC_140733.1, on the reverse strand, counting down.
CCATTTTCCCTGGGAAAGAAAACTCAGCAATCCAGGTTCCTGATGTCAGTTTGTAGGGCTCCCTTGGGTCTATCAGGGCAGCACAAGTTTGAGGTGGGGACAACTTCGGTGTGGGGTCCATCCTTCGATATAAGGATTTTTTGCAGTCAGGGCCAGGGGCCCCTGGGCACATCCTTTTTCCATTTTCGCTGGGAAAGAAAACTCAGTAGTCCAGGTTCCTGATGTCAGTTTGTAGGGCTGCCTTGGGTCTATCAGGGCAGCACAAGATTGAGGTGGGGACATCTTCGGTGTAGGGTCCATCCTTTGATATAAGGATTTTTTGCAGTCAGGGCCAGGGGTTAGGGTTAGGGTTAGGGTTAGGGTTAGGTGGTTAGGGTTAGGGGGTTAGGGTTAGGGGGTTAGGGTTAGAGTTAGGGGGTTAGGGTTAGGGGGTTAGGGTTATGGTTAGGGTTAGGATTAGGGTTAGGTGGTTAGGGGCTTAGGATTAGGAGGTTAGGTTTAGGGTTAAAGGGTTAGTGTTAGGGTTAGGGTTAGGTTTAGGTTCAGGGTTAGGGTTAGGGTTAGGGTTAGGGTAAGGTGGTTAGGGTTAGGGGGTTAGGGTTAGGGGGTTAGGGTTATGGTTAGGGTTAGGGTTAGTGTTAGGTGGTTAGGGGCTTAGGGTTAGGGGGTTAGGGTTAGGGTTAAGGGGTTAGTGTTAGGGTTAGGGTTAGGTTTAGGTTTAGGGTTAGGGTTAGGGTTAGGTGGTTAGGGTTAGGGGGTTAGGGTTAGGGGGTTAGGGTTAGGGTTAGGGGGTTAGGGTTAGGGGGTTAGGGTTAGGGTTAGGGTTAGGGTTAGGTGGTTAGGGGCTTAGGGTTAGGGGGTTAGGGTTAGGGTTAAGGGGTTAGTGTTAGGGTTAGGGTTAGGTTTAGGGTTAGGGTTAGGGTTAGGGTTAGGGTAAGGTGGTTAGGATTAGGGGGTTAGGGTTAGGGGGTTAGGGTTAGGGGGTTAGGGTTAGAGTTAGGGGGTTAGGGTTAGGGGGTTAGGGTTATGGTTAGGGTTAGGGTTAGGGTTAGGTGGTTAGGGGCTTAGGGTTAGGGGGTTAGGGTTAGGGTTAAGGGGTTAGTGTTAGGGTTAGGGTTAGGTTTAGGTTTAGGTTTAGGGTTAGGTTTAGGTTTAGGTTTAGGTTTAGGGTTAGGTTTAGGTTTAGGGTCAGGGTTAGGGTTTGGGTTAGGGTTAGGGTTAGGGTTAGGGTTAAAGTTAGGGTTAGGGTTTGGGTTAGGATTAGGGTTTGGGTTAGGGTTAGGGTTAGGGTTAGGGGTTAGGGTTAGGGTTAGGGTTAGGGTTAGGGGTTAGGGGTTAGGGTTAGGGTTAGGGTTTAGGGGTTAGGGTTAGGGTTAGGGTTAGGGTTAGTGTTAGGGTTAGGGTTAGGGTTAGGGGTTAGGGCCATTAGGGTTAGGGCCAGTGTTAGGGTTAGGGTTAGGGTTAGGGTTAGGGCGGTTAGGGTTAGGGCCGTTAGGGTTAGGGTTAGGGTTAGGGCTAGGGTTAGGGTTAGGGTTAGGGGGTTAGGGTTAGGGTTAGGGTTAGGGTTAGGGGGTTAGGGAGTTAGGGTTAGTGGGTTAGGGTTAGGTTTAGGATTAGGGTTAGGGTTAGGGTTAGGGTTAGGGCTAGGGCTAGGGCTAGGGTTAGGGTTAGGGTTAGGGTTAGGGCCGTTAGGGTTAGGGTTAGGGTTAGGGCCGTTAGGGTTAGGGTTAGGGTTAGGGTTAGGGCAGTTAGGGTTAGGGCCGTTAGGGTTAGGGTTAGGCTTAGGGTTAGGGCCGTTAGGGTTAGGGCCGTTAGGGTTAGGGTTAGGGTTAGGGTTAAGGCGGTTAGGGTTAGGGTTAGGATTAGGGTTAGGGTTAGTGGGTTAGGGTTAGGGTTAGTGGGTTAGGGTTAGGGTTAGGGTTAGGGTTAGGGGGTTAGGGTTAGGGGGCTAGGGTTAGGGTTAGGGGGCTAGGGTTAGGGGTTAGGGTTAGGGTTAGGGTTTGGGGTTAGGGTTAGGGTTAGGGTTAGGGGTTAGGGTTAGGGTTAGGGTTAGTGGGTTAGGGTTAATGTTAGGGTTAGTGGGTTAGGGTTAGGGTTAGAGTTAGTGGGTTAGGGTTAGGTTTAGGGGTTAGGTTTAGGGTTAGTTGGCTAGGGTTAGGGTTAGGGTCCGTGTTAGGGTTAGTGGGTTAGGGTTAGGGTTAGGGTTAGTGGGTTAGGGTTAGGGTTAGTGTTAGGGTTAGTGGGTTAGGGTTAGGGGTAGTGGGTTGGGGTTAGTGGGTTAGGGTTAGTGGTTAGGGGTTAGGGTTAGGGCTCAAGGGTTAGGGTTAGGGGTTAGGGTTAGGGTTAGGGTTAGGGTTAGGGTTTGGGGTTCGGGTTAGGGTTAGTGTTAGGGTTAGTGGGTTAGGGTTAGGGTTAGGGTTAGGGTTAGGGTTTGGGGTTAGGGTTAGGGTTAGGGTTAGGGTTTGGGGTTAGGTTTAGGGTTAGGGTTAGGGTTAGGGGTTGGGGTTCGGGTTAGGGTTAGTGTTAGGGTTAGTGGGTTAGGGTTAGGGTTAGGGTTAGTGGGTTAGGGTTAGGGTTAGGGTTAGTGGGTTAGGGTTAGGGTTAGTGTTAGTGGGTTAGGGTTAGTGGGTTAGGGTTAGGGTTAGGGTTAGTGGGTTAGGGTTAGGGTTAGGGTTAGGGATAGTGGGTTAGGGTTAGTGGTTAGGGGTTAGGGTTAGGGTTAGGGTTAGGGTTCGGGTTTGGGCTTAGGGTTAGGGTTTGTGGTTAGTGGGTTAGGGTTAGGGTTAGGGTTAGGCTTAGGGTTATGGTTCGGTTTAGGGTTAGGGGTTAGGGTTAGGGTTAGTGTTAGGGTTAGTGGGTTAGGTTTAGGGTTAGGGTTAGTGGGTTATGGTTAGGGTTAGGGTTAAAGTTAGGGGTAGTGGGTTGGGGTTAGTGGGTTAGGGTTAGGGTTAGGGATAGTGGGTTAGGGTTAGTGCTTAGGGGTTAGGGTTAGGGTTAGGGTTCGGGTTTGGGGTTAGGGTTAGGGTTTGGGGTTAGGGTTAGGTTTAGGGTTAGGGTTAGGATTAGGGTTTGGGGTTAGGGTTAGGGTTAGGGTTAGGGTTAGGGTTTCGGGTTAGGGTTAGGGTTTGGGATTAGGGTTTGTGGTTAGGGTTAGGGTTAGGGTTAGGGTTTCGGGTTAGGGTTAGGGTTTGGGGTTAGGGTTAGGGTTAGGGTTAGGTGTTAGGGTTAGGGTTAGGGTTAGGGTTAGTGGGTTAGGGTTAGGGTTAGGGTAATGGTTAGTGGGTTAGGGTTAGGTTTAGTGTTAGTGGGTTAGGGTTAGTGGGTTAGGGTTAGGGTTAGTGGGTTAGGGTAAGGGTTAGGGTTAGGGTTAGTGGGTCAGGGTTAGGGTAAGGGTTAGGGTTAGGGTTATGGTTTGGGGTTAGGGTTTGGGGTTAGGGTTAGGGTTTGGAGTTAGGGTTTGGTGTTAGGGTTAGGGTTAGGTTTAGGGTTAGGGTTAGGGTTAGGGTTCGGGTTTGGGCTTAGGGTTAGGGTTTGTGGTTAGTGAGTTAGGGTTAGGGTTAGGGTTAGGGTTAGGGTTAGGGTTAGGGTTAGGGGTTAGGGTTAGGGTTAG